>NW_027287316.1:55186768-55671768 GCF_022747635.1 Hetaerina americana
ACATATCGGGGAAATAGATCGAGTCAGACACTGCTGCAATCAGGAAATACCTAAGTACCACCGAAATATTGAATGAAAAAAACAATGAAATTACATTTTCGAGATTTTAAATTAGATATGAACTTAAGACGAGTGATAAATATAAAATTTATTTTCAAGGGGAAGTTCTAGACGAACAATCTGCAAGCGCTTGTAAATTTACTTAACTTTGAGAATCAACTACCTCCCTGGACGACTTTATCCGTGCTTAGGAAAGTCCCTTGATGTGAACAATGAATGATATCGCCAATATAACTGTTTCTTTTGCCAGAAACCGACAGTTGAGGCATTGTGCGCCATTAGTGGCGGGCGGGTAATTTGGCAGTGGTTGGATTTCCAGAGAAAAGAGGAAGAATGGGTGGAGGAAAACCCGATTTCGGCATTAGCCTCACGAGAGGCATTTAAGGGGTCACACACAGTATAACGTCCCATCTGACGGCCGGTTGAAGTGATTTCCACATAGCACCCATGCATGGATCTGGACAACTTGGAAAAATGCTACCATCACCAAATTCGAACTCGGACCCGCCTGGTGGGAAACCAGTGAATGAGCCGCCGATCCGCGGTTTATTACGTTCTCCCGATAGTCGAACCTCGTCTACTCTCAAAGACCGTGGCCAATCCCGATCTTTGGTCACGACGTCACAACTGCCGGGCTCGACGAATTCCTCGAGTCCTTCCCGCACGGGTCGGGGACTTCGGTCCCAGGGAGCGCGGGGCGCCTCTGCCGCACTCACCTTAGCTGAAGTTAGCTTGCTTAATCCTTCTAACAGTGGCGGGAAGCTGCAGCAGGCTCTAAGACGGCTTCCTCTCCCCCGCCTCGACTCGCCGGTAACCTTGCACCTCAGGAGAGAACTGGTAAGTGCCTCCTCCACCCCCGGATTCTTCTCTCTCCTGCGCACCCAGCGACAACTCCGGCTGCTCTCGGCCCGCTCCTGCTTCGGCGGGGCGGTCCGACCGCCGCAAATCGGAACGGTGGGGTGGCCTCCCGTTATCTCGCGGTTCTCTTGAACGACGTCTATTAATTCGGTGCTGTGGAGTTTCCCAACGTTGACAAACGGGGTATTGTTTGCTGAATGCGAGGTTGTGACTACCTGCTAGATAGGAGGCATAATGAATCTACTCGACGACCGTAGCAGGATGTTGTTTGCTTGATGATTTGCATAGGGAGGGCGCTTAGTTCATAGCTTGGGTATTTCTTCCAAATCGTCTAAATTTTGTCTTGAACGGTAATCGAATGATATTGGTATGTGATAAACAATCACTTCGGCTCCAGAATGACCTGTTCATAAATGAAAAAATATCCACTTATGCTGGATATGGATTTTATTTATGTCTTTCATAGAAAAAACGAATAAAAATGTCGATAGAACATCCATTTATGGAATTGAAAAGCCAGGAGAATTTATTAGAGAATTGAGTCAAATCGTCTAAGGATTGATGAATTCTGAAGGTGTTACTTTAATTGCGCACATAGGAGAATGCATGAATGGAAAATAACTGTTATGCTCAAGGGCTTTGATTATGCCATCTCATTATTTTATCGATACATCACAAATGTACGCTAGAGAAATATATCTACCCCAAACAGTTGACTAGGTGGTTTCAATGATGCCGATATTATGCATAACGTTCGATGTTAGTAATTTTGATGGAAGGCAGAAAACTTCTAATAGATGACAACTAATCGTTTGAAGCTCTTGCATAAATTGGAAGGAGGTCTCTTTAGCAGTGATGTTGAAAATGTATTATTACCCCCATCGCACTGCGTTAGGAGAGATCATGTCAATAAAATTAGAGAGATTAAGTCTAGAACAGTTAGATTTAAGATGCCATTTTTTCCACGAACGATAGGGGTAGAGCATTGGACTACTGACCGGAGGGCCCGGGTCCGATGCCCGGGCAAGCCTCTCCGAACAACTGCAGCTCCACCAAAGCTATGTGATTTTTCGGGTAACAGATCTTCCTGGGAAATCACAACCGGCACAGAAAAAGAAACTGGCTCCCCTACCCTGATGAGTGAATTTCACACGCCGTCGGGCTAAGTACTGGGTGAACTCTACCGTCACCCACCAAACCCACCTTAGGGTGGATTACTGTGTTTATTTTTATTTTAATTGTCTCAAACTGGTTGATTACCTATTATGGGAATCGAACGTGTGCGAACTCTTGAAAACGTTTTGGACCAATGTATAATCGCCTGGAAATGACAACTGAACTACTGTTCAGTTTGGAAGTAGGACCATCAGTTAATGGACCTCTGGTAGATTTTGGCAAAGAGTCGTGGAAAGCAAAATTATCTAAACGCTACCTATATATTGCGCCCACGTGCTACGCACAATGCAAATAGCGCTGCAAGCAGTACCTCGCCGGCACCCCTGAACATCACCTAGTTGAATCTTCGAAGGAATCTATCAGGAAAAATGACTCTCGAAAAGTACGGTTGTCCTTCTTTGAACGGAAATATTTATAATGTACATTCAGTGCAGCCGTGTCAAACCAATCGCCAGATGCCTCCTTTAAAAACCCCACATTGGTAGTACGAGCATAAATTTCGTAGGTTAAGGGAATTAAATAACGTCTCAAGCACTGCATTAGAATTACATGTGACCTTGCAGGACTACACAGATAAAATTTCAACCAGTGGGAGAATCTTGTAGTTTGGGGAACCGGGTCACTGGCGAAAGCCTCGAAACGAAGCAGACTGACGCAAATGAGGGAGGCTTTCTGCTTGGAGAATCACAGTTAGAAGAGCATTTTTACCTAGATAACAAGCAACGGCTTACGGAAACAGATATGGAGCTGAGGTTTTTGTTGGTGCAAGAGATGGTTGAGAGCAACACTGGAAAGCAGATAAAAATCGATGGAAATATGGTATCATCTAAGAAGAACGATGAAAATTGACAAACGTAGTGACTAGTGGAGATATAAGAGACTCCGAAGAATGGGTAAAGGGATGATGATGTAAAAGATACAAGCAAAGAAAGGAACGTAAAGGAGAGGGGAAAATAATTTAAAAATTTCTTTGTGACATTATTTAGTTGATGGTCGTGATGAAGAGAACCATGCAGAGGAAGACGAAGTATGAATTACGACGAACATGATGCGGAAGGCGTAATTGTGAGGGGTAAGAAAAAGAAATAAAGACAGTGTCCCCCAATATAACAACCTGAAGAGATACTAGAAATATATGCTACTCGTATGGTTGAGCACCGTGGTGATGTTATTACGAGAATAAATCACTAGAAATCCATGACTGCACATTAACGGCTGTGTTAATAATGCCTGCCTAAGAGTCAGCCGTTCTCATTAACCGATTCTGTGTGATGGTTTCCCGTTGAAATGCGCTGATTTATACCATCAAAGTTTTAATTGTTACGCTGTCGTTTTAATTATATATAATGCATTATCAAATTGATGGCATTATTATAATGTTTTGCTACTAGTTTCAATATGTGTACAACTTTTTTTCAGGAATTAGTTTAATCACTCAGTATTACTTATAGCGTGGGTGACAACAATATAAATTCAAGACGAAGCTAAAAAAAAGTTATCGCTGAAAGGGTAGAGCTGCGTGAATAGTTGGAGATCATGCATTCTTGCCCCAGGAATACCTGAAAATATATTCCCGAATGTAGTCCCGCCCCAGTAACGGTTATCTTTGTATGTTATACGACTCTATTTTCTGCTTGGCTTTACGTATTTGTTTATAACCACACATGCTCTTCACCCTAAATACTGACCTAAAAATTTTGTATAATGATATTGTAATTTTTAACTCAAGAGCAGCAGCGGAGATTTCCTCGGCCACATTCTATGCTTGACGGTTGCCACTCGTTATCAAAGATCTTTTCCGTAGCAGGAGGCTCGATTTGGGTAAACTTCTTCTCTTTCAAAATGCAATAGAAAATCAACTCTTTATGCTGGTGTAAATGTATCTTACAGGACTTACCACTAATAGAGAACCTTTGTCTATAAATGAGGTAAATTGAGGGAAAAATAGCGTGTAACTAATTGCTCAATAAATGAAATGTATAAATGTCAGTTCAAAGGAAGCATGTACTTCGCTAAATCTCTTCAGCGAAATATAAACTTAATCAGAATTGTTCGGGTATAATTTGTTGGTAAATTCTTCTCGACCAAACATCATATCATATAAATGTTTTTCGCAAAAGACGCACATTAGAAGCATTTTACCTATTTCCTCAACTTTTGACACATTTTACTGATACAACGAGATAATTTGTTGCAATTGGGTTGTTAAATAAAAAAATACCATATAATTGACGCGTTCTGAATAGAATGTGATTATTTTAGATTTTTTCCAGCTTCTTTAGTTTTCAGATCACTGAGGAACAGTCGTTTTAAGAAATATTAATGAGTGGACAAGCTCATAGTTGCGGATCAAAATGTGCTATTATGGTGGTACTTGTTGAGATGTTTATCATGAGGGATGTATGCGAATGAGTTTCAATAAGTGGAGTAGTTAGGGGAGGGCGGATGACGTGTGAGTAGACGAAGGATTTAGGTTTTCAGTTTTATTAGTGAGGGAAGATAGTTTAATCCTAAACGTAGGCCAGAAGTTTGTCGTTGGTTAGTGGAAAACATCTATCGTATGGCCGTAGGAGGGCAGAGAGTATTTGACCCCCGAGGATATTAGAAGTTCGAGGAAGAGCAATTCGTTGCGGACTGGGCTGTTTAGCAGTGAGTTTAAATGGAACCGGGAAATGTGTGAGCGGATTTCTTCTACGGCAATAGAATCTTTTGGAAAATGAGGTGCATAGGAATGTGAAGTTATGTTATCTGAAGCTTACCGGTCGAATGGTGAAGATGTTCTTGAGTGAAGGTCGCAGTGGAAGGGAGGCGAGTGACAAGGTTTTTGCAGATTATAAATGGTGTGAGCTGTCATGGGTGCGAAGAGTGGGTATCATTCGAGTGCTCCTGCAAGTGGTTCCAATTAGCTTCCACACCGAGTGTTCAAAGGCCGCGAGAAACTTTTACCATCGTCTATTGTTTTGGAAACTCAACTTGTCGTGATAGCAGTCATGAATCAGGCTGCTGATGGCAGTCATGAATCGGGCTGCTTGGTGCGTTAAGTACAGCGTCTGGGCCGCTTTCGCTAACGGAGGCGATTGGAGATGTGGTGCGTGTTGGTCAGAGTTTACCTCAACTTCGTAATCCTTGGGGAGTGAGGAAGTAAGATTAGGCAATGTTGATACGACCGGTGAACTGTTCTGGTAACCAGTTGGGTGAAGGGGATTAGGCAGAGTGAAAGGGTGTTGATACTGGTGCGTCATTAGTGGCGGATGAGGACAGAATGGTATTGAAGTGAGGGAGTAGAAAGAAATAGGCGGAAAAAGACGACGATCAAGCCTCCCAAAATTTCGGGAGTCGAATTTTGTGACTCCTGGAACCAATGATCTGCCCCGTGACATTGCACAGCAGTTTATTGAAGGCTGTCCCTCGTTTATTGGTTTCTATTCGCACAAACATTTTCATCAAGGCAAGTTTAGGGAGCAAGAAGTAATCGGAGGTTTGATAAAGTGCGTCCTTTAGTCTTTAGGTCTTCTTTATATTTAACAAAAAAACTGGTTGGCAGATGGTCGTTCCATATCGAAGCGTCGTCGTTGCTAGTGTCAATACTTGCAAACGTGAGTTCGATATTTGCACAGGGCGTCAGCTACAAGACTTTGCTTTCTGCTGTTTGACCTGAACAAACACCTATCTATATGAAGGATCTCAGGTTTTCCCGGCGTATGGTATTCAAGAAGTTCTCTCGGGTTTCCCACCGGGTCAGGTGTCAGTACACCTACGTTTCGAAGGCTGACTCTGCCATCGTATTCAGGGTGAAGACGATGGCAGAGTCAGCCTTCGAAACGTCGGGGTACTGCAACCGGACCCGGTGGGAAACCTGAGAGAACTTCTTGAAAACCTCTCTATATGATTCTGTTGGGAGATCCTGTCTCTCAGCTAAGAAAACCGAGACCAAGTGTGTTCAGGTTTAATATTGTATCTTGAAGAAGACTGGATTTGTCAGCCCTGACGGGGGACATGAACAACATCAGAATTAAGAGGAACTAATCGATAGAAGAGAACTCCTGAACAGGAGTCGTTGACCCACGAGAACCCACCGCTACGGCAGAGGAGTGCATGGAACAAGGACCCTTCCTCTTCTACTAATGGTCATTGGGGACCGCAGCTCGGGTCCCTGAGTCCTTCCAGCTTTCTCCACCGCCTTCTCCACGTGACCCCGGAATCAGATCGAAGTTTTGTTTGTCCTAATTGGGTGAGTACATTTTCTGATTTTGGATTTTTACACGAGTTACCCGGCCGTACCCGGAAGAACAAACAACTTCGATCCATTTTTTGGGGCTGGACGGGATTATTACTTCAAATACCACCGCCACTACTGAGGGTCTATTCAGAGGAAACCTTACGGAAAACAGTCTTGTGGCAATGAATAATTGACAAGAGGAGTTTTATAAACTCTAGCCTTCCAAAGTCAATGATCTTTTGAAAGGCTCACAACTTTTCGCTATTATTAGCATATGGAATCATTTATTTTGCATTTATTATATAGCTATTTCAAGAGACTTGTAAGTAAAGTTGTTTATTTTATGAAAAACCTTATTGGACACAAAAGAGGGTATTTGTCTCTGAGGCATATTAAACTTGTACCTATTGAGGAAATGTCCTGTAATTGCTTTCGTTGGGCTGACTCTATAATACCCAGATATTTCTGTTTACAGCGAATTCATACATCTTGCGTCATAGAAAACATGAATCCAAAAATGTTTTCTGAAATTGGTGCCAGGATTCCGGAGACTTATCGAGATGAAAACATGTTGTCAGTGTTCTCATATGTGTATTTGAATGTATGAAACAATATTTAAGCCGTAAGTGACGAATTAGCTGATTGTTCTCACATCATATTTACGAGGGAATGTGCCTTCCTCCAAAAACGAAGTCGCTTAGCTTTTGTCCGCTCTCAGCTGTATATCAACTGTTGTTATTATCGGTCATCTATCGGACAGGGTAGGTTTTGGATGGACTCATGCTACCGAGCGGTATTGCGATAGTTCCCTTGTCTCTTCTGACAAAACATAACCTAACATCCTGCACTACCATAAGCCCTTCTCCAACTCCGTACACTTTCTTCCTCCCTTCGTTCCGTCTAACTTCCCTATCCTATTCCTGACCCTTCGTCGTCTGCCCAACATTCTCCCCTCTACGCAGTCTTCATTTCCAATTAATATGCTTTTTATCCATCTTCCCTGCCTCCTTTGGATTTATCACAATAACCCCCTCTCCCCCAAACCATACCACTTCCTCGTATGTTTTCCTTTCTGTCCACTTCACCTACTCTATGCTTCTCCGTACTCACATGCCAAAAGCCCCCAATCTATGACCATATCCTGCTTCATTGACCATATTTCCGCGTCGTACAAAACCGCGCTCCATTTTAAAGTTTTAGCTAGTCTTTTTTTGATATCCTTGCTCGACATCCATGTCATCAATCCCCACTTCCTTGAGAATGTTTTTTTGCCTAACATAATTCTTCTCATAATGTCCCTGCTACTTGGACCATTTTGATCCAAAACATTTCCGAAATACGTACAATATTCCATCTTCTCTAGTTTTTTCCTCTTATTTTGGCATTAAAATTAGCCTTTCTCTTTCTGGAAAATCGCATAATATTTGTTTTATTTAAATTTATTCTCATCCCATAACTATCGTACCGACTTCCCGATGCACTTAACAGAGCTTGCAAATCCTTGGCTGACTGACAAGCTAAAGCATGATACTACTACTACTGATGCTGATAGTATCATTTGAGGAAATCTTCCCAAAAATTCTGGTTAGGTTACTTGTATAATGAGTAAATAATTGTCCGCGGCCAACTTAGTGATGATCTGAAACACCTATACACGTATCTATGACGGCATAGGTTGATTACAGCTTCGTTCGTTTTATTTGCTCGATTGTCCGAAAGCATGTGCATGTCTTCCACAAACAAAGTAAAATTCACGCAAGCGCATACATCTCAAGGAGTATAAATTGCAAAGCAGGGTAGGGAATCAAATTTAAAACTTCTGATTGCCGACCTTGATATCATACATATATGCCGTGGATTAATATCTCCTAATTTACTAGCACCAAAAATCCGAGTATTTCTTCTTCGATGTCATTTAACTTTGCATCAATCCAAATCATCCAACTCTGTTTTTGGTTGAATTTTACATGCATAATTAATATCATGCACGTTTCCAATGGTTTTCGTTCCAAATTTCATCATTCAACAAATAAAAACGATTAATTTTTCCTGGGATCTCGAGAGGACAACCGCTTATCCCAAATGAGGGTGAATCTTTGAAGTAAGGCCGGTTTCTCGTAGCTGTACAGGTACGTTACATTTTTATTCAGGGAATTATTAACCCTAAATCTCTGCGATGTACGGCCCTTATGACTTTTATCCGGTGGATACCACTTACCATTTCGTGAGGCAATCCCTAAGAGTTAAAAAGACGACGTTGTTGAACCGGATCACAGTTTTAATTCTGAATTGAAATTTTTATAGACTTTCATCGATGTCAAGAAATGTTTCCAGGGCGACCCATTTAGGGTTCCCTAATAAGAAGCCTTGAAACCGAAGGTGTATTCCAATTTTTCCTTCCTAGGACGACGTGGTCCCATGAGATACAGATTATCCTGCACATCAGCGATTATTCTCACATTAACATCGCAATTCCTTGTTTTAACAGGGCTCTATTCTTTAGATTAACCGGGATCTAGAACATCGGTGTGTCCAGAAAAGTAAGGAACTTCGCAAAACTACGAAAATGATATGAATTTGGAGAAGCGATCCTTGGAAATTGGAGTAAAAACGCAGTAGAACAAACAGGCAGTTTCGCCTACCCTGTGTGTAATAGAGACACTCCATAATAGATCAGAATGCCTCTGAAAAATATCCGCCATCCGGGTTCGAGTCCGGATCCTCACGCATGAGGGACTAGAAAGTCAATATCCCCAAGCCACCGTGTTAATCAGAACTGCTGTAACTTCTTTCTGCATATGTCCCGCGACATTTGATATTGATATCCCATATCCATAATAATAATCCATATAATATCCATAATATAATATAATAATATCCATAATAATATCCATAATTTGATATTGACATCCCTGCTCATCAAGTGTTTGAAATGGACATTTTGTGAATTTTATTTTACCCAAGATTAATGGAGAGTCTTAAAATAATTGATTGCCATGGAAACGCTCTCTGCCAGCTACTTCAGTGGGGAACGCCGCGGTAAATTATTTTATTAGTAGTTTGTGTTTATCTTAAATGGGTTTAGGGTGAATCTTGAATGTTTTGTCTGCACAATGTATATTTTTCCACATGCGCGCCTCGTTGAGCAACCAATTAATTGCTGTGGAAAGCTGCTACTTTAAAATGACCAATTTATCGAAAAATCAAGTATTTCCAGTTTACTCAAACAGAAGTATCTAACCAGACACATAGATCGTCTATACTTATGTGGTTTATGTAAAGCAATTTAAAGTGATTTGACCGATTCTGATAACTGCTAAATCAATATCAATATTTGAAAAACAGATACGAGGAGTCAAATGAAGACTGTCACTCACACCTCCACCAACCAAATGTGTATTATTCCACCACAAACCCCTCCCAATCGGTATTCCCCTACAAATCTCCCAATATCCCACTCTTCTTCCCCGCTCAATATTTGCATACCTGTGAGATTTTGAAATAGTCAACATCCACCTATTGCATTGAAATTGATGTAAATTGTATCTAGCAATATCGTGGAAGTAGTAACATTGATTTTAAGCTATAATAACAAAATAAAATTGATACTGCGTTTTACTGATGCATGATGTGAGAAATGGCGAAATCGTTCAACGACTTCATATTAACGAATGCGTTAATTTTTGGCCAAAATATTCTTATCTTAAAACTTTTGAGTCAATTATTTTTCTTTGACAGCACACCTAAAACTTTTAGTGCCGCAATTTGCATCTTAAAACCTTCAACCTCCCTGAGGACACCACTGCTTGAATATGAGTAGAACTTCTCAAAAGACAATTGATGAGGAATATAAGCAATAATTAATAACGAGTCATCGTTCTTCCGACGAGGTGTGCATTTTATTTTCTTTGAATTTATGACTCTAAACACCATACTGCCTTCTTTTGCCTCTCCTAGCTTCTCCTCCTCCCCTTCACATCTCCATAACGGATTATGTTCTTCATTCTTTCCCTCTTACCTGAAATTCCTGTCATTGCAGTATCCAATTTACCTCTGCCTCCGTATCTCTCGTCAGCAGTATCTCGCACATCCTCTTGATCTGTTCCCGGCTTTCGTCCATCAAGCACTACTCCTCCCCCATTCCTTGTCCGATACTTTTCAATCGGTTTCATCTCGTTGGACCTGTCCATCTACCATAAACATGGATCAAGAACTTGTTACGTATACTCGATGGAAAGCAACAAAATCTCAAAATCTAATATTGAATATTATACTATTTCTCAAATAGATTGTATAAGATCGTTATATGTCGCTATAAGACTGGCCCATCAACAAAATTTGGGATGGAAGGCGCTTTCATTGATTGGTATGCGAGATGGTGAAGGAAATGATCATGAAGCGAACGGATTCCTTTCTTGTATGTGAAGTAAAAGGATAGGGTGTGATGTTGTTGAAATTGAAAGAAATAATTTGAGTTGACCATAGTACTAACAGTACTCATGAGCGTACGTTTGGCTCTGTATTGTATGATTGAGATATTTCTAAGGATATACACGCTAATTTCTCCTAAAGTTGCAATTTTAAAATTTATTTTTTTGCTATGATATGTGCTAAGACGTTTCAGCGTCATTAGCCAGTGATTTCAACGTCAGCGAACTTGAAGAGTAGTAGCAATTGCAATTAATGGATTTTTCTGTCGGTGTGTCAACAGTAATGATCATTTTGTACCATGCACAAATTACGAATGTCTTCACGTACCTGTGCATGAAAAAATATATTTATATAGACATATTAAGTTATGAAAAAAACTTTCAGCACGCGGAATTGTACTCATAAATGTATATTTACATGCATGGAGACGCCAGACTATGTAACTACACAAAATATTCACTCAAGTAATGCAAATAAGTAGCGTGGAGTATGGACTCTTGAGGGAAACGTGTGTTGAATAAGAGTGGCTGGTAAAGCGATAATAGTATTATGTAATCTTAATGTGTGGGATGGTACAGAGTGCAGCAGCATAACTTGCTGATTTGCAACGCATTTATCATTCAAATCAGCAAATTATGCCATCGCAGTCTGTATTAGGTAGAATGACTCTAAGTTAGCGGCGAGGTCATGTGACTCACGAGTGAATGGTGCCGGAGAAAAATATTGAGTGGGTGAATTGTAGAATTAATATCTGTGTTGATTGCACGGCTTGAGGTTAAATCCTCCCTATGGGTTCTAGATAGGTGAATTTAGTCGTAGAGACTCTCAAGGCTAGGAATAATAGGAATATCGGGAACCGAAATCAAAGTATGCATGTGAACATGGCGGATGAAGTATGGAATGGCAGGGCAGGATAAAGGGAATTACTAAAAGGGAATGAGTATCCCGACATGACGCTAAATGTGTTTACTTTTTAAACATTGCTTAGTTAGAAAGGGAAGGACGAGATAGGTATTCATAAGCTAGAAAAATGAATGCGCAAAATTATTTTTCATCTGTAAGACAATGCAATTTTCGTCGTTGTCCTTTCACATTTTATGTGAATTCTGGCTCAGGTCAGGTCTTGAGATCAATTTCGTCAGGGTGACGCCCCCAACCATTTTTACTGCTAACCTTGCGGCGTCAATTAGTTTTCAAGGAAATATTTTAAGGAAATTCAAAGTTTGTAAACTAAACTTTATTAAAAATATTGATGTGCTTTGTGAGAACAGGTCATTTAATGTATTCAATTCACGAGATATATTTTCACGACTTCCAATTAAAACAAAAGTTTTTTGAATTGATGCAGTCATTCACGTTTTGAATTGGGCGGGTCTATGGTTCACGTGTTGTCAATTTTTAACTGCTACTTATAGATTCAAAATCTCAAGAGATCTCAAGAAGGGTGATTAATCAACACAGGCAAAAGTATTATGTGACTCCATACTCGGTAAGCACTTGGTCTGAGCTCTGGTGCCGTCGAATTGTTGGCTATTTAATCCGTTTTCGAAGCTGTAATAATAAAGTTTTGACCTCAATTTAAACGATTCAAATAATCTTGAGTGAAATCACCTCAAAGGATAATAAAAAACAAATAGTACCACTTTCACACAGATGCATCGGTTTCTATGTATTACATCATATTCAGGTGAAGATGATGCAGTGGATCGAAACCGGTCGTGGCTTAAATTAAAATCTGTGTAAAAATGATACTATTTGTTCATTATTATGTTCGAAATGTTCATCACACTTTAAACTAAGAAATTTGTTACCTCAAAGGGTGTTGGAAGGATCAATGCATACGCAATTCCATTGCGCTTCAACGTTTGATGCATGTGAGTGGTCACTATATTTAAATGGTTCATTGCAGACTGAACTTTCTGTTGGATTTTGGTCACTTTC
Organism: Hetaerina americana; assembly: GCF_022747635.1. Lineage (NCBI taxonomy): Eukaryota > Metazoa > Arthropoda > Insecta > Odonata > Calopterygidae > Hetaerina > Hetaerina americana. The sequence goes on from NW_027287316.1 coordinate 55,199,454, forward strand.
GTTGATTGCATATAAAGTTTTAGTACAGTGTTTTCCATCTTTGCCTTCAGTCAACTGTGTAAAATTTATTCTAATCATGCTTCCATTGTGGTCTGGAGGTTCTCCGAAGTGCCGACTGAAAAGGGACGGAACTAAACAGACATAAATTCCACTTGTCCAATATCACATTCAGGACGCACCGACAAGGATGCATTGATGAACTGTCGTAGCGTTGCCAATGTATGATGGCGATGCATGCATGAGTTAGCCACGAAATCAGGATCGAAAATTAACAGATTTTTCCCGAATTAATGAGAAATTGAGTCTTTCTTTAGCGTTCCCCTGGTACGATAAGTTTTGATTAAAAACAGGACATGCCTCTTAGTCCTAGTTTATCGTAACTTATAGCGTTCAATTGTAAAGGTGAGATTTTTGGCAAAAGTGATGAGATTTGAAATGGGACTTTTCTCTTTGCCTCGGCTTCGAGTTAACTTAAGTTCTGGTGCCCAGGAGATGTGTCGGGTTCTCAAGGGTACGCTCGAGTTCAGCACAACACAGATCTAAGAGGAGCACGGTCTCTTCGTTCGAGGTTTCAACAGGTCCAAGTCAAAAAAAATATTCGGCTGCACCTGATGTCTAAAGGTATCCGTTATTCATTTCACCTAGACTGCAAATGGTGAGGAATCAATGGCAGTTCTTCAGCGTTTTGCTTTCGTCATTGACCATGATAATAATCCCCTGTAAATAAATTGTAATATCACAATTTCGTAATCATTGGTTACCTTAATTTTAATTTTATTACTGATTTTCGAGTTAAAATAAGGTTTTGGATTCAAAATCGCTTATTGCGATTACAAAAATTTTTCAATTCCAACAATTTAAGGGGTAACTATTTAGTTTATGGCCAAGTAGATAAAAATCAGCAGAAAACTGTATTTGAATGGTAATGGAAATACGTTAGTAGGACAAACGGTTATGTGAAAAGCCAAAATAACCCCTGTGTTATACCCTCAAAAAAGGCACATGTTAGGTCTTATATTTGATTTTCTACAACATCTGTGAGTATTGTTGGTGCGTGGGATAGTCGTATGTACAAACATGTTTACTATTTATGCTATTGTATGCATGCTAAGTGAAATCAATTTTAGTTTTATTCGTGCATGTTTAAAATAGATGGCATGAAAAAATCATGATTGTCGAATCATATGATCATGCCGAAAAAATCATGATCATCATGATTGCTGAATTGGGTCGCGTGCAGCGAATAGGGGCTAGATTTGTAAAACGTTGTTATGATACTCTTAGTAACGTATCCAAAATATTAGAGCAACTAGGCTGGGAATCCCTCATGGAGCGAAGGTTAAATTACATTTTTGACGCTTGCATTGACGTTCTTGCATAAATTGAGAGGAGGTCTCTTTAGCAGTGATGTTGGAAATGTATTATTACCCCCATCATACTGCGGTAGGAGAGATCATTTCAAAAAAATTAGAGAGATTAAGTCTAGGACAGATAGATTTAAGATGCCATCTTTTCCGCGAACGATAGGGCATCGTATAAACATTGTTCGACCGCGGTAGGTTCATGTTCGGGTAAAATTAGTCTGGTGTATATTCACCCCCTGCCACACACCTTAGCAATGGATTGCAGGATACATATAAATATAGTATAAAATATAATCATGTTTTACAGGCATTAGCAGCGATGCATTGCAAAGAAAGTCCGACTTTAAAATAATTTTATATGCAGCGCAGACGTATACCGTTTTTAAAGCAAAAACGAAAACCGAAATCCGAAAAAATAGATTTTACGTAGATTTATTAATTTATTTATATACCATGCAAGCCACCGCTAGAAGGTGTGGCTGGGGTGATTACACACCAGCTAATTTTGACCCGAATATTTTTACCTCTACCGTGGTCGGACAATGTTATTCTGACCCCCTATCATTCGTGGAAAAAATGACATCTTAAATCTAGTATTCTACCCCTTCGAATTAATGCAAGAGATGCAATCTGTACTTTAACCTTCGCTCCGTGAGTGATTTCCAGCCTAGCTGCTCTAATATTTTGGATACGCTACTGTTTATCATAACAACATTTTACAAATATTATTCCTCTACGCTGCACGCGATCCAATTCAGCAATCAATCCAACTTCGTGAGGATCCAATATTCTAAAGGAGGAAGCTTATTCTAAATGAACATGTTCTAATTGTTGAAAATGTAATAACTGGATAATTTTGCAAAATCCTTTTCGTGAGAGTAAGAAGCTTCAATACCTTTGTGTGGTCATGTAGTACGTAAATACATTTAATAGTGAAATATTGTTGAATATGTAGGTATATCTCGTTCTTAATAAAGGTGATAACTTGTACTCGGAAAAAGAGAGACAGACGTACGTAGCAATAAGGGTGAAGGAATCATTTCCGAATTGATTCTAGGACAGTATTCAAGGTGCAATTAAATCCGAACGTTTCACATTTTGGTCAATCAACCAATGACAACCCCGGGTCCTCACCCCACGAGAGTACACGGTTCTATAAACTATATTCCGGGCAATAGTTCGTATTGATCCCAGCGAGCTCCGGACCCGGCAGTGTGCATTACCTCCTTCTTGAGGAGAATGTCCATTTCATCCTGGTCCTTCTCCCGTTTCGCGTCCTTGTCCCTGTGCCTCCAGTATGCCCCTTCGTCTCCGGTCTTGCACCGGTGGGCGAACAGCGGTCGCATCACCGGCGTGATGAGGTCAATGTGCACGTCGGCCGGATCCGTGGGCCCCGTCAGGAAGGATACCGCCAGGCCCACGACTATGGTGATGATGAGGCCAATCAGCGTGTACAGTGTGTACGAGACCCTGAACAGGAAAAATACCTCCTCGTCCTCCGCCAAATCTTCGGTCATGGCCGCGACCGCCGCCCCTGATAGGCTGCTCTCGGTCAGCGAATCCATTATCAGCCCGCCCCTGGAATGATGTTAAGGATTTGGAGCTGTAATGAGCTTCCCTAGTGGAGGTAGGCGTTTGAGAGACGGGAAAGGTTTTATCGCCTTCCAAATGACGTAATGGACCTCATCAAACTTTCGGTTCTGTTTCGTGGCGAGCATGGCAGTTTTCGTGAAAACCGAGTCGACGTTTACTCGCGGAGATATAAATCGCGTTAATTCTATCCCCGAAAGATTTTTTTTTTCACTGAGCCGTCTTAACCGTTAGACATTTTTGGAGATTCTGGCCACTGGGACGATACAGTAACGTCATGCCCGCTTCAACAACATACCGAATGATTTATTTATTAAGTCATGAATCATTCAAGATACCTTACAATTATTTGTGGAGAGTGTTACCTTTATATATTTTTCTGTTCTTTCGCATCTGAGATTCGATGATCAGAGCTTATATCAAAGGACTTCATCACTGTTATTAGCTTGAGCCAAGGCTTTGTCCAGTATTGAATCTAATTTTTATATATATCTAATACAAGGAGGGAAAGTTAATCCAATGGCACATAAAAAAACCACAGGTTGGGGGCCTACTAACAAGAAGGAAAGAGTTTGATGAGGGAGCTAATTATGCCTGGGTTAGGAAGATACTAAAAAGGTTTTGATAGGTGAGCGTATAGATGAACTAATATCTATTAAGGCCAACAACGTGTTAAATCCTCACGTCAGGGTAAAGAAATTCCTTTTCTTGTGTTGATTTAGGCTTCTCATAAAGATCTGGTGCCCAAAATACTACACAGCTTGAGTGTAGCTAAGGAGGAGGCCTAGAGGCATAAGCTGAAATTAAACCTAGACCCTTAGATCTGTAGCCCAGAGCTCTACCTACTGCTCTACCATGTCGGCCGATATGTATTGTCCAAAAAGGCCAGTTTCGTGGGTATTAAACTCAGATGAAAGAAGTTTTTTTTGTTTGATTTTCTCTAAATTGAAATCAGTTCTTCATTTTTTGAAAAAGTTTATCGGCAACTTTCTTATTCCCATAATTTATGATCTCGCGGGTTGAAGATACTTTGACACCTTACTGCTGTGGCATTTTGACTATCAGGGCATTCGACGAAGGATTCCGAAAGTGTCATATGAAGGGGAACTCTTATGTTTGGCTGCTGTATCCGTGAATGTGGCAAAAATATCCAAAGCAATTGATTTTGAACAAAAACCCCTGAATATTTTCTCATGGCAATGGATGATTTAATTTTGCAATTCTGATCATGATATCATATCAAAGGAGATTAAATATAAGGACGTAGTCGATATTTTGGAAAACAAAATCGGATCATTTGACCTTAAAGAGTAATTTGAAGTTTTACGGAATTTTGGAGTTTTTAAAAGTTAAACAACACTTTGATTTCAGTAAGCTACCGGGGATAGCCTACCATCCCGTGAGTTCACCACCAATTATGGTGGGCGTGCTCTCCAGATTGAGAACTGCGTACATCTTTCACCAAGACCTCGGTCCCGTATGCCACCAACACCCTTAAGCGATGATAATCACCGTTAATTTGCACTTGAAATTATTTGATGGTTGGTTTCATTTGGGAGACCCGGGCCCCGACGAAAAGTCGAGGCCCCCGGTAAAGAGACACAAAGTTTATTCCTTCTCAAGGCCCGTCGTCGGCTTACGTTGCGTTGATGAGTGAAGTCTCGAAGGATGGGTAAAGGCCGTCGTGCGGCAGGAAGGAGCATCCTTGGGTTGACACGTGTTTCTTCTCGTATTTTATCTTCCCTGTAGCGATGGCCGCCTGCGATCCGAAGGATATGTACCCCATAATCAGCAATCCGACGATTCCTCCAGACATGGCCCCCTGAGGAAACGGGAAGAGTAAAGTACTAGGGTTAGGAATGGGATAACAATTTATTCAAGTCCGGCACAAAATATATGTTGCTAGATGTTATAATTATTTGTCATACCCTTTAGTATATTAATTGGAAATGATTGTATTCAATGTAAAAAAGTTAGAAATTTAGGCGGAAGTACATACTATATATAGAGCTTCCCTGGTAACGTTTTGGCGATTCACTCATAATGTCTCTTGAATTAGTGTGCTGGTGTGTAATTAAGTCAAGATGTATTGATTCAAGCCCACACGATATTTTAAACTTTGAATTGATATTTTTGAGTTTATCCAGTCAAAATATAAAGCAGATAATTTTTAGGCCTGGATTTAGGCCTTCGTTTGAAGTTTACTACTTGCCAGAAAGTTCAATTTTAAAATGGTGACCTGAGGAGTTTTCCTACGCCTCTCGTATGTTGAATTATTCCCGAAAACTGATGTTTTATAGAATTAATTGGCTGTCATGACATTTTCACATATTTTCTTTTGTTTCAAAGTGAAATGTCTTTTGAGTTGAAACATTTTTAAGAAGTAGTTTTTTTTCCCAGTTGCTCCCGAAAGAAATTATCATAAACTCTACGATATTTTCAAAATATTACGAATTTAATATTGAAGATATTAAGAATAGTCATTTAAACAACTATATTCATGTGATAACTAACCGCAGAATTCAAAAGAACCGACTTTACTCGTTAAACATGATTAATGTATATTATAAAAAAATCATTTGCCGGATTGAACGAAAGAAATAATTTAAAAACAATGGACCAAGTCAAAATGTGTAGCACAAGCGTTGATCCTAATCGCTAAAAATTATTGTTTACTACTGAATCGTGTATTATTTTTCCGCGAACAACATCTCAATGGTGCATTCTTTTCCTACGGTTATTTTTAATATTTGGTCGGTTACGCTAACTGGGTCAGACCTTAGAGCGCCGAATAAGTCTCATCTATTACTGCTCAAGATTCTAGCACAGGAGATGCCATTTCGCAATATTAACAAGATACAGCGTATGTTTGCCTGTGAGCTGGACCAGGACTGTGAAGTCCCATTGGTACAAGAAGAGTGTAGATCAAATTGTTAAGATTAGGGTCGGAACCGGTTTATTGGAACCTCAAGTGAATCCTTGTCATTCGATGCTGTAAAATCAAATTAAAACAATTGACTTGAGTGCTAATACCATCGTTTGCCCTCCATATTAAAGAATATGATTTAAAGCATTTTTAATCTAATATTTGTGATCATGTGATAAGAAAGGGCTCAATCGTTGTTTCTTGGATAGAAAATAAAATTTGCCAAGATTTAACTTTATGAGAATTTTTTGCATTAATGCTTGATTGGTCAATCACCGCGGAACTTTTCGAAGCTCTACGCAACGAGTAAAAATGCTTCTACTCTTGTCAAATTTCGCACATCATTCCCTTATGCCCGAGAAGCAGGACAGTGTTTCCGGGCGAAATTTTGCAGCAATCGTTTGCAATTTCACTCGATATCTATCGGAAGAAACAGTTCGCGTTGGAGACGCCCAAGTTGGAGAACACTTGGGGTTCCTCTCTTAACACGCGCGTTAGACTCATAAGAGTTGCCTCATTCGACCGCCCACAATTGATTCCTGAGGGACAATGCGTCGGCCTTGAGTGACCAAGATGGCGAGGCAAGGTCATCCGTCATTGGCCATCCACTTACCTTGGAGTTGACCCAGGGGAAGAGCATGCCCAGGGCGAATATTGCCAGCATAGGGCCGCTTGTTATCCCTCCGAGGCTGCCCGAGAGCTTAAAGAGAAAGAGTAGGATTGGTTGGAGGGAGGCCTGCTTGCTTCGCGGCATTCTCGGCTTACTTCGCTGACGTTTAAAGAAGTACCGACTTAATCAGGTAAATCTCCCAGAGGTTTTTTTCCATACCCAAGAATAACTGCCGTGTGCTACAGTCACGGCATATTGCTCTGCACAATTAAAACATATTTGCTTGGTCATTCAATTAGATGCCTAATCATAATGTGAGAAAAGAAAAAAATCCAATAGCCATTCATGCAGTCAAACAAATCCGTTTAGTGAAAAAAATATCTTACTGGGACAACAAGCAAAATACATGTCATAGATCATTATAAACATAACAATTAGTTATAAATAATTTTAAAAATAAGTTAGTATAAATAATTGTTAACTGCGTGACAAGACGCTTAATTACATGAGTCAGTGTTATGCATAGAGGATAATTTCGGGCCTGAGGGGCTAATTCTGTGTAATGGAAAATTAAAATATACAGGAAGGAAACTAAACGATGAAGTTCTAAGAATGGTAGGGAAAGGGTACGGCTTTTCGGAGAAATTCGAAGGCTAATGGATGCAGGAGATTTGCCATTGAAGACGGTAATAGAGGGGACAATTCTGGGAACTCGAGGCAGAGAGAAGAAAATAATAGACAATTTGGATGGAATTGATGACTTGAATTAAGGATGCGGGTTATGCGAGTTATTGTTATGTGCAGTGATGGATTTCAGGACAGTTTGTTTTATATGTCAGAGTTGACGAGGATAGTAGTTTTAAGGTTCTACCATGCATAAGCATTGAAACGTATTGTATGAAATAAATTGCTGGTGAGAATTTGAATGCCATGATTTTTCATAATAGGCAAGTTAAGCAAACAATTTAAGTAGGAGGGTATAGAGTAGAGCAGGAAGAACAATTCGCTTTTATTGGAAGTTTTTGAGGTGATTAAGCAAAAGTGAAGTGTCGCCGTTTGGAAATTAGGGGAATTAGTGAGCGAAAATTTGTCTTTGGGACAAGAGGACAATCGTAGAGTAGAAAACTGTGAGAACTGGGCGTGGAGAAGAATGGATTAAATAACATGGCCTGATATATACTGCAAAATCGTGTTGGGATCGTGTTTAGATCATGAAGATTGGATTATGTGTACCATCATTCTAGGATTATGCATGAGGTAGATGCAGGAAGAGACAAGGCATGTGGGGTGGAATGGCGGTAAAAAGTTGGTGAATGGAACTGAAGATTGGTTTTTTGTAATTTGTGGTTTTTATAGTATTTAGTGCCACATTTATGGCTCTTATTGACTCTCAGTAGTTGGTCAAGATAGATTTTTGATGGATACAATACCAAAGATCTGCTACATTTATAAGCCCCTGACACAACATCAAAAAAATATTAAAAAACCTTAATTGCCATTAACCATCCTTAAAATCACATACTTTCTACCTCCCTTCTTTCCACCGAACATGCCTATTCTTTCCTTGCCTCTACTTCGTTGGTACAACATTCTGCCCTCGACCACAGCCTGGTAGCTTATCTCTTGGTTCCGAAAACCTACTTGACCGTTAGACTGATATCGGTTCAAAAATACAAAGCGTACTTACGTGCCGCAGTGGCATATGGCGAAGAAAACTGTGAGAATTGTCTTGAAGGACTGAGGGAAAATACAGTCTGAGAGAAAAATTTCTTGAAACTGTGCGTTTAAGTATGGAAATTTCTTTTAAGTATGGAAAATTTTTGTCTGACCGCGATGTAGCCCGAGCCTGAGGTTATCGTTCTCAATGTGGATTTCAAAATTCAACTACTAATACCTACTGTAATGAATATAATACAGAATTAATTCTACGAATTTACAAAAGATTCCACCTCAGATATACTTATAATACAGGCACGTGTAGTACGTGACAATTAGTGATCTTTCAAAGCACATTTTCATGAAGACCGAAGCCACTTTAAGGTAAAATGAACTTATTGTATCTGTTAAAATTCTCACTCTACCGCAGAAGAGGCCAACATTTTCAAAACAATTTAAAAAATATTTGAAATGCTCAAACTATACTATACTCATTCCCTTGTTTTATTTATTTCATCTTCCTAAAAATTGATTCCTCGAAGTAATTTTCCCTATTCGGAGTAAAACGGTTCATATGACAATTAGGGTAAATTCTTGTGAAAGCGACCATTATGAGGCATTAAGTGAAGTTCCGAAATCGTATTGAAAAATATATTGAATACAAAATTTATTAATAAAAACATTTAATCATCTGCATCACCCGAATATATTGTCCGTTTAAATGAATGGTATATCGCAAAAAATAACGAAGGAGACTCACAAAAGCACCACTTTAAAAAAAAACACATTGATTCTATTGTTAATTTTGTACCTCGGAGGTGAATACACAGCTATTTCCAATATTTATCTCTCTGTTACCTGAATGACAGCACCAAGGTGTTCCACAATGAAGACCATACCGACACAGAAGATTCCGATGAACACACAAATGATTTTCATGATAGTGGAAGCCCTCGCTTCAGATATTTGAACTTTTAGGCAAGGGTGAATGAAATCTTCATATATAACACCAGCCATGGAGTTTAGACCAGTTGACATGGAACTGCAAAGAAAGGATTTTGTTCATACAAATATCATCATTAATATATTTAATACAACATAACGGTAGATGGATTAGGCATTACTAGGGTAGGGTTTTTAATGGCATTAAAAAGAAGGAAAATCATAAACATCAAGATTGCTCTTTATAAACCGCTATATATGTACTTAAATATTCGAAAGTGCTGGGGACCTGGACTGTCACAGTAGGAGAAGGAATTTATTGGAATGGATAAAAATATGAAACTACGAGAGAAAAATGAATAAGGAAATAAATAGGATGGATTAAATCAATGGTATTGAAAATGTGTAATTAACCCCGTCGTATTACGGTAGGAGAGATTGAAATTCGAGAGATTAAATGCAGAGCAGATAGATTTAAGATGTCATTTTTCCCAATGAACGATAAGGGATCAGAATAAAATAACGTTTGTACGACCGCGCTTGGAGGGAAATGTATTTTGGGTCAAAGAAAGTCTGGTTTATTAGCAACCCCTGCCACAAACCCTGGTGTGCTCGCAGGGTACTAAATAAACTCCTTTTAACAGATATTGTACGTAGAAATGTGTAGAAGGGAACTTGCTGGAATGAGAGAAAAACTACCTATACATACTGTATAGTATCCGCCGTCACTTTGTGGAAACGATTCATTATGAATAAGAAATACTTAGTTTTTCCACACAAACTTTATTTTTACGACCGGGTTTCGACGAGGATCGTCATCATCAGGTGATGATGACGATCCTCGTCGAAACCCGGTCGTAAAAATAAAGTTTGTGTGGAAAAACTAAGTATTTCTTATTCATACCTATACATATTATGAAGCGCCGAAGTTCCCTGGAGATCGTAGCTAAAGGATTTGTTAATAGCTGAAAAGGGGACGAATTGGGAAAATTGATGGCAAGGAAACTAAAGATTTCAATGCTAGAAACTCCGGAAGAATGAAGAGATGGATTGGTGGAAGAAATTATAGCTTGGATAGGAAATACTACAAACCAATTCCTAGGTTTTTCAATCGTCATTATGATGCATTCTAATCCTATTATCTATCAGCATTTATAAATGTTGTGCTCTACTCTACGACAACGATAGCATTATTTGTTGCACTTGTGACACCCATTTATAGATTATTGATCACTCTTGATTATTTCAATGTTTTCCCCTTATTTTCATAAATTCTTACCTTAATTATTTTACTCCTAAATTTTGACGTATGCATGCTTATGACTATGTCATAGATGATTTGGACATGTTTTAATATTATACCACATTGCAAGGAGAGAATGCGATGCACTAAATACGTTTGCTAGTCCAGCATAAAATCTAGGAAACCTGTGAAACCCGAGAAATTAAACTTTTACAATTGAAAAATAGTGAAAGTTATAAAATACTTTGGCATTTCAAAGTTTTTGCAGTAAAACCATTGACTTAACACCAGCTTTAACATGCAAACTGGTTATGAAATTTCCAATTCACGAAGTTACTTGTTCTTAAACATACAGAAGAAGTAGTATTTAGGGGAGGCGACCGACAGCTGGGGTAATTTGCGCCATTAGGGATGGACAGGAAAGGATGAAGGGTGGGGAGAAACCCGGCGTTGGCATTAGCCTACTCTTAACGAAAGGCGCCCGCTTAGGGGTCCGCAGCTTAACGTCCCTTCCAACTGACGGCGTACTCCTAGTGCCCACCAAAAAGCACCTCACCTAGGAATCGAGTTGGCATAGACATACAGTAATCGTGATTTTAAGAGTATATTAATTATCAAACGACAAGTAGACATATTGGGTGATTTTCAGCATATGTGAGTGAAAAAAATACATATATGCATATGTATAAATGCATGCATAAACCATGAACACAGTTATCAACCCGAAGGTCGGTTTAATAGGTAGCAGTAGAGTCCATTAAATACTAAGTCCAAGAGTGAGTGAAGTTTACACATCTGGGTAGGGGAGCCAGATCCTTTTCCTCTGCCGCCTGTGGTTTCCTCGGAGATGCCTCCCCCCTATCTTGATGTGTGAATTTCGCTCACTCTTGGGCTTAGTACTAGGTGAGCTCTACCCTCACCTAACTAAGTGACCTTTTTTTCATTTGTATGTCAGCGTACCTTGAATGTAAGATCACCCACCTTAAAGCGGCGCTGAAAACGCCGGCCATGAAGAGCCCGGGCAGCCCCGGCAGTGATGCAGCCACGTCCATGACGTAGTATGGTAGCAATTGGTCGGGGGCTCGGACGACCTTAGGTTATGGGAAAGAGAGGGGGTAGTCAGTTAAATGCTCTTGCGGGCATCCACTTTCGTTCACCGCGTAACCTAGTGAGCCAAATGGCGGTCCCTTTCAGTTCCCTAACTCCCAACTGGTGGTGCTATACTATAAATAGAAGTCTGCCGGTTGAAGATTTTGTATGGACAAACTGCTACTGACACGACTATCAACACTGCCATTAACTATTTTTGTTTCCGGACGATTCCAACCTCTCTTACTTCTGTTCAGCATGCCGATTCCTTTCCTCTTCTGCGGTTTCCCCGTCAATCAATCCTCTCTTCTCCCATGGTGTTTTTTATTTTACCTTTCACATTCTTCTCCACACCAGAATCTCAATAGTCTTCACAACCTATACATATCCTTTGCCTCAACGACCAATTTTCCTCGCCATACAAAGCTATACTCCAGTTCAATGTTTTCACTATTTTCTATATATTTTCCTTCGGAGGGTAGTCGTCATCAACTCCTTCCTCTTTGAAAAAGCGGCATTTTTACCTAACGAAATTTTTCTCAGTGCCCATTTCTTTAACAAGCGTCATCCAAAACACCTCCCAAGTATATGTACTGCTATCTGCTCCAGTTTATGCCTTCCAAATTTTATCCTTGACTAAGCGTTTCTATTTGTCGAGAGCCTAATTACCTTTTTTTACATTTATTAACATCCCATACCTATCACATAGATATTGTACTGCGCTCCGTTGTAATGATGTAATAATTCTAATCCTTAACCTTGCTGGATAACTTAAACTCGATCATCCGCAAGTTTAACCGATTTAATGAAATGATGCAAACAGATATGTGATGCAGTAACCTCCCGAAAAAGCTGAAATTACTTGGCCGCAAATTACTTAGTTTGTCAAAGTGAAATAAAGTGTGGCTACAGGCTGAAATTACCTTCACTGCTACCTTAAATACTGTTAGTAAGTTTTGATGATACATCTGACAATAAGATGTATGGGAAGGGAGGTCCAAGTTTGATTCCCAATAACTTGTTATTGCATCAGATTCAACCGAGACATGTGGTGTCAGATCATTGTTTGACATCAAATCATCTGGGGAAACCATAGGGGGCACGGGGGGGAAACTGTCCCACTGATTCAGTCATAAATCTTAACAATAATGACACAACGGCATATCAAGTTGCATAAATATCCCCATAGCTTTAGAGATAATATGGCATTCGAATTTTGCACAAGATACATCATTCATTACGTTCTTAGATTGACGTTGAAAAGTTTGAAAATTAAAGACACTATTTTTTTGTAGCGCTATCCGAGCGTGTCCAAAGTCTGTACGTGTTTTCAATTATAATCCGCGACGCTAATTTTAATATTAAATTTAATGCTGATTTAATCGCACATAAAATATTCTACTAGTATATCGTACTGGTTTGAATTTCAACTGGATAGATGATTACGGAATGCGGCAATAATGTCTCTTTAGGAGGAAGCCGGTCTTGCGCCAATTGAATTATTATGTGAAAATGTTTTTATTCAAACCATCACATTAATCTTCCAGGGAGATTAATGTGCTGGCTTCCTGTTTCGTACCAGATCGTAGTGCTACTGATTGCAACCCATGCCGTAACTTCCACTCACGCTCATAGCTGTCGCAGTTGATACTCATTCTTGATCCTGCACCAGTAGCGCCTTATAGTGAAAGTATATGGTGGTAACGTGATAGAAGGGCAAATTGGAGGGAAGATTCCATGAGACAAGTACACAGGAAAAATTATGAAGGATGTAAAACAGAAAGGCTATCAGGGTGTGAGGGAATTAACACTGAATGGAGAAGACTGAAGGGCTGGAGTAAACCAATCTTAGGAGTAAAATACGGATGATGATTGCGAAAATATGCATAGGCCGTTAAATCATTGATCATTAATGTACTCTAAATTCGTTCACTACTCACATTAGTGTTCGATTTTGTGATATGTCTGCTAATATCATCGAACAGATAAACCTGAATGCTCACCATGAAATATTCTAGCCTTTATGTATCACTTTTTTTGGTTGTGGCCAAAGACTTACATTTGCAGAAAGACGGTCACAGTCAAAGTACGAAGCAAAGATGAGGAGGCCACAGTAACAGCTCATCATTGTGATCGCCAGGCATCCATTTGTGAATATGAATAGCATTCTGGAACAGAAATTACTGGTAATGTACAAAATGTTTGTCCGCGATAGCGACTATGAAGAAAAAAATTAGGAGGTTGAGCATTAAGCGCTGAGTTTTGACGCATTATTATATGTAGAGTTAGCCAAAATTTCACCCCATTCAATTCTTAAAAGAGGTGTAGTATTTTAATTTCATTAAAATCCTTATGAATGATTGAAACTATTACCGGGAAATTATCAAGATTGGCTGTACCGACGCTTGCCCAGAATTGCTCATCAACAACCAATGAAATTAGATCATAAGGAAACAAAAGTTAATAAAATGTTAACAAATAATAGGTTAAATTATAAGGGGCTTCTAATTATTTACTATTAGAAGGAAAAGGAGGGACGGGAAGGTCGAATTGAACGATCAAATTATTTTAATTCAATTTTCTGGCATGTTTCGAGTTTTTATCCTTATTTTCAATTATATTCCCTTGAATCATTTTCTAGAAGGCCTAAAAGGCATCCAGAAAAATGTCTCCTGAATAGCCAGCAAAATGAAATGTGAGGAGTACAGGCAGTTTGCCTACGGATTGTAAACTACTGATTTGCATGATATAATTACTAACGAGAAGCTATCTATTATCCTGGACGTCAAACTGCTCTATAAACTAGGCTGTCGTGGTATCCCACTGGCTAAAACTAGCGGATACGAACCGGAGCACCCAGTTCAAAACCCGAATAATTCTGAACCCCCTCTGCCTCACTCTAAGTGTTATCTTTTCCTGGGATTAGATCTTGCTGGGTAATCTAGGCAAGCTGTATAGAATGTAACAGACCCCCCTTCTCTGAATTTAAATTTTCCTAAATTACATTTACTATAGGGCTCAGCATGAGATGAGTCTTCACCTTGACTATCAAACCAAACTTCTGGTTGCGTCGAAGTCTTCGTGGGTTGTTCACCTGGTCACGGTTTCAGCTGCCGACGTTTCGTTGACTAACTCCGTCATCTTCCTCAGGCCTTTGATACCAGGGTCACATTTTTTCCATCTTGTATATCCTCTACTTGCGATACGTAAGGAAGGTAAAATGCTCAATACATCCCTAGCAGAAGATTTATGAGAACAGAAAAAATGATGACCCGGTATCATGACGGAGTTAGTCATAGGCAGCTGAAACCATGACCATGTGGAAAACTCGCGAAGAATTCACCGCAGTCTTGCGCCAGGAAATAATCAAATGAGACTTTTGTTAACTAGACAGACAAAGTTGAAGGATCTATATAAGTTTATAACAATAGAAAGTGGTGTACAGAGTTGACCAACTTCTTAATCATATTGTGCTCCGGACATCTCATCAACTTAAAGGTACTGATCCCCACCACAGACATTGAGTAAAGAAAATTTGTATTTCTGGATAGTTCATTTTATGAAAGATTTTTCATTTTGATATAAGAATACTTGGAATAATATTAGCATGATTAGATACGTTGTAAAGATCTATTATCACTGAAGATATCTTTGTGTGAGGAAAAGTTATGATTCTATTTTTGAAAATGATAAGAAGGTGAATATTAAATTAGCGAAGTGAGAGAATGCTGGCACTTTAACCATAAGGTTTTGGAGTGACAAAAATGTTACAAAATGGGCATCTTAAAGCTGGATGGCGCATCATTCGAATACTATAATATTTCCTACCACGCACACCTAATAGAGAATGATAGACGTTTAGATAGATGAGATGAACAGAATTTGATTGAAGAAGATTATAATTTTCAAGAGTCGTAAACTTATGATCCACAGTCAGAGGATATTGGGCACAATATTCTACTAACCCGTAGAAAAAGACAACTGATGAATATTATTAGTTATGGTTTAGATTAAATAATAAGTCTCCTTCGCCATAGATAAAGACATGGAGTTGAAAAATATCAACTAGAAAAGTAATCTTTATTATTTGAAAAAAAAAGATTTGCCTATGATAATGGAATTTACCTGAACTTACATTTGTGCTTTCTTTAGAGAAGGCATTGCCAGGAAGCGCTGAACCATTCCCTGGTTCACTGAGATATGGGTCATCCACCCGAAGACGCTTCCGAAGACCGTGTTCCAGAAGGTGTGCCGTACTGTTGGGTCCGGATTGAAACTGGATTTGCCACCAAGAGAGATAAGCAAATTATAAGCTAGGAAACTATTTCAGGGATTGAACTAAGAGTGGAGAGCCCACTAAACCAAGATAAAGAACTATACAGAGTGTTTGAACGTATTTAAGTCAATTGATCCATATTTTTAAAATACGTTCACATTTTTCGTATTTAACGTATTTAAACACCATTTTCACAATTTGACGGCATAATTAATTAATTAAATGACATTCAGGAAAACGTTCAATAACCTCCGTTTATTCGTCTGGCATCGATACTTACTTGAAAAATTCGATCCTTCCGCTGTCTTGGTTTTTCTGCCAAACGGCTGCAAAGCCTCCCACCGAGTAAGTACCTAATACTACGACCACGATCATTGCAAAGAACATCATCACCGTCTGCAAGGCATCCGTCCAGACGACGGCTTTCAGGCCTCCCTAAGAAGCATCGCGGAAGGGAAAAATAATGAACCGAAACGTAAAATGAAGTTGTATTGCAGTGTTATGGCATCGAAGAGAGAACCAAACAGGTAAATGTGATGATGGTTTAAAAAATCCAGATGCTTTTGAGCTTCGCGCAATTTTGTGGCATGTATGGAATTGTGGCACATCGCGAAAGTGCTTCATTATGACATTTTGTTTCATTCTTCCACCCGGCACTGAATCCATTGAACATTAATTTCTCCAAGTCTGTGGCATCACCAGCTCAAAAAACACTATTGGTTTATTGAATACATTATAACGAAAACCATCTCGAGATGTCTTTATTTTGAAGAAAGTGGGGACTTGAAAACTCCGTGCGAAGGAAGTTGAAAAAGTGAATATTTTATTATTAATATAATTGAACTGGATGGAAAAAATGAGCAAAAATTAATTCTCAAAACCAATTTCTTTAATAACCAGCCCAATGTACTCGTAGTTGGGTCTTAACTCCCAACGAGAAAGGAGAGGCTTAGATCTGCACACCCGTTTCAAGTACTGATTAGAGCTGAGTTCTCATTGACGGCCCGTGGGTTGGACTCGGCATGGGTCCGTATGGGTGGTAGCGTTTGTTTTTATTTGGTACCCTGCGAGTCAACGTTAAGTTGTGTGACATGGGATGATCACACAACAGACTACCCTTGACCCAAAACACCTTTCCCTCCTTCCGCGGTAGGACAAACGTTATTTTATCCTTATCCCTTATCGTTCGTGGGAAAAATGACATCTTCAATATGTTTTGCACCAAATCTCTCGAATTTTATTGAAATAATCTCTCCTACTGTGATACGACGGGGCTAAAAACACATTTTTCAACATCATTGCTAAAGAGAAATCCTTCCAATTTATGCAAAACATACTATACACTCAATAATTAGCCTTCGCGTCGTGGGTGATTCCCGACCTAGATACTCTAATAATTTTGATACGCCGCTCAGTTCGTCATAACAACGTTTCGCGATTATAGTTTCTCTACGCGGCACGCGATACAATTTGGCAATCAATCCAACTTCGTAAGGATCCCATATACTAGCAGCATATTCTAAATGAGGCCGAACCAGCGAAATGTAACATTTCTCTGCAACCCTTTCATCACCTTTCCCCAATGCTCTTCTTATAAACCCCAATTTTTTGTTAGCTTTTCCATATATTCCCCGTATATGTTTCATCCAGGAAATATCGTGTGAGGGTAACGCCTAGGTATTTAATTCAGCCTACACTTCCTCCTTCGGTGATCCCGATGCAGTAGGCGTTCGGGAGGGAATTTCTTTTTTCCAGCAAATAATAACTCCGCACTTTTTAAAGTTACATTCTAATTTCCATGTGTCGCACCAGCGTTGTATTGCTTTTATCTCATTTAATAAAGCTGCTTTATCCTCAGGAATACGGAGATCTCCTCTGTAAACCACTGCATATTCGGAAAATAAACGTATCTTGCTATTTACTGCGGAGTCAATGTCGTTCATAAGGAATAAATGGGGTCCGAAAACCCTTCCTTGTGGAACACCTGAAGTTCTACTGCAATAGAGCGAAAACGATCTACAAGTATGACTACTTTTTGTACCCGACCATTCAAAAGTATTCAATCCAGCCCAGGATTTTTTTATTTATGCCATATGCTTCTAACATTGAGAGTGCATAGTTTGTTATAAGGTACTTTATCAATACCCTTTTTAAAATCTAGAAAAACCGCGTCCACTGGAATATTGCTATCTCCCGAACTAAGAAAATCATGTGCAAGTTTTGTCTTGCAGGATTTACCCTTTCGGAAACCGTGCTTATTATTCATCAACAACTCTTGACTATCGAGGTGTCTTACTGTCGAAATGGCAACTATAGGTTCCATGACCTTGCATGATATGGATGTGAGGGAAATAGGTCTGCGATTTGTTCCCTTGGTTTTGCTTCCTTTAAGTAATACTCGCGCAAAGCTTGGTTAGGAAAATATCAGCTTTCTCCTCCGTCTGACCATGTTGGTCTTCTCTCGACTGCGTTGGTCTATCGCTTAGTCCACCGATTGCCGAATCGGATGAATTCGGTACATCTTGGGGGCAACTCTCCCCCACCTCTGACCCACCACGCACGTAGCCTTCCTGAGTCCGGCTCGCAAGCGTATGCAAGTAAAGCGCCTCTGGAAGAGGACAATGTATTTGTTCATTCAGAACCAAATTTTTAAGCATGCAATCTCTGGATTAGATGCCCGATCAATCGCAAAATCACGAGGGATTGAATGATCGGCCATACATTTCCATCCACGTTCAAGGCAGCATGAAACTTTGCCACGTCGGCAATTTTCGGGACCACTAGAACTGGTGAAATGTGAATACTTTCTCTATGATGTCATTCATTCTTGGCAGACTCCGGCCATTTGAAGCGACGCATAGTATTTAAGGTGTCTGGTGGTCATTGAATACCAATGTAACGTTTGGTTCTCTTGAGTGCTGGCAGACTTTTGAAAATAATGAACTTCAGGAAGTTTTCACTGCCAAGTTCTTTGTCAGCTGAAAGTTGGGCACTAAAGCTTTATTACTAATGACTGTAAAGGTTTAACGAACAAGTTTCCTCGACGGCAACTTACCAAGCTAGTATAAAAAATGCAGACCAGGCTGACCAATGGGGTGATCAGGTGAATGTTGAATCCGGTTACTTTGGCAAGAAGAAAATGGAGAAAAATAATTTTGTCATTACTAGTGGAATATACATATCTATTTGAAATTTTCACAAATAATTTTCAAATATTTATGCTAATGGTGTGATCTTGTGAATAGGGAATTAGGTTATTGTTGTTAACAAAAAAATAGACTTTGTATCAGCGCGACTGAAATGTAAGGGTCTGTTAGATTACTAGTTTTGATTGATGGTTGTCGCCTGATTAATCGTAAAATAGTGCGAACAGCATACCGCCCGTTGGGAAAATCAGGAAAAATTAAGTTCGGTACACTTTCCAATGTTCCCAAGCCTTATCTGTGATAATGCTCATGGATAGATGTGACAACAGATCCTTCGTTAAATACACGGAAAACATGAGATTCGAGAATGGACCCCATCAACCTAGATATCCCTTGTATTTTCTCGTTCGGTCTCTTTGAAATCTAGGTCATCTCCAGTTGAGAAGATAGTGGACAAGTGGTTTTTGGGCTGGTAAATTAAAATACTAATGATGCGTTTTAATCATAACGACATGACATGAAAATGATGGGTCGAATGTTTTTATTTTATTCCAAGTTAAATTCAATTCCAAGTTCAAAGAAACTACGGAATATGTCGCAACAGTAGCTTGAGCAGAGGCACCCGTTGATGTGCGTCCAAAAACATTCTGTCGTCCCAACGCGAATGAATTTTACACTGGGAAAGTTGTCACATGTGTTTAAATTCAATTTCGTTGAAAAACATAGGCTCTAGTACTACGAGTATTGCTAACTCCATTATTTTCTCTCATAATGGCAGAAGAAATGTTAATGTTTACTTCCGTAAGTTGAGAAACTTGAGCTCCTGGTGCACTCCCCTTTGAAATTGATTTTCTCCCCTCTAATAACATTAAAAACTATCTTATAGCTGAGCTATGCGGAAGATTAGTTTCCAGAAACCTCTTTTAGTCTTGGAATGAGGATTCTTTCAGACGAAAGCAGATTGCGAAGTGTTCCGTTATCTCCATCGCCGCATAAGACGAACTGAACATGTTTCAACTTGCAACGGATATGCCGATGATGAAATACTGCAGTCAATTCAATGGAAGGTGTGAATTACCTCCACATTAATTTTAACAATATTACTTAAAATTTAATTTTTGCTCACAAAATTATACGAATACAATATTTATAATAAATCTATTGACCAGTCCTCGTGCACGTAGTATTACTCGGTTACAGTTGGGCTATGTGCAATTACACTGAGGAGGACCAATCGTCGAATACAACGCTCCTTTGGAAACGGGCCGATCAAGAACGGCCTGGGAAACATTAAATCACAGGCGGGGGTCGTTGAAAAAATAGTGGTTGAGGAAAGGTTTCCGATCACACATAAAGAATATTCAGAAATATATTTTTATGCGTCCAAAAATGGCGCTATTTGATTCCTTTTACTAACCTTGGCTGAACGCAAGCGCAGGCAAGTAGACCACGATTGGAATGTACAAAAGCTGCAATGAAATATGAGTGTTGATTAAGCATATGGATTATGCTTGTGTATGGGCACAGGGGAACATAAAATGGGAACATAAGAGGGAACGGCGTCGTTCAGTCGACTTACTAATTCAAGATAAAAGGAGCAATTAAATGGAAACTGATGTTGGCTTAGAGAAATTTAGTCCGCCCCTTTGACTAAAGGGCTTAGCGCCGCCTATGACTCGAAAACTAGACGAGAATCAATGGATAGAAAAATGTGGATCTCAATATTTTTTTAAACTCTAATCAAAGAAGAATTCCCCAAAGAGGCGGAAGAGTGACGTAATGTTTTCAAGTATCATTTCTGTGCCTAGTTTTATGATTATTTACTGGCAATTCCTTGTAATAATTAAAATGACGATTGAAGTTATAATAATAATAAACAATTTTTATTGCTCTGGGAGCAAAGTCCCTTGGAGTAGAATACATGTTACATTGAAGTTATAACGCACTAGTCAGGAAACAAATTGATCCAATTAAGCAGAGATTTTAAAGCCTGAGGACAAGACAAAAATTCACAAAATATTCTTTCATGTGGATAATTATGGATACTTTAGCAATGTTGATAAAGTTGTATTACGATGCACACAGTAAACATCAAGTGTTTCATGAATGCTTAAGGGCTTAAGGGAAACAAATATCTTTACACTCATCGTTCTTCGTACTTTTCAACTTTATAGGTCTCAATTGTAATTCTTCAGTGAATGTAGTAGCACTTAGTATTTTATATGTTAGTTTCTGAATGTAATCGTTAACTCAAAAAAGTATTTCTGTTTACAATTTGACAACTCTTGCATGAGTAAACAAAACTGTTATTACTTACACTGCTCATGAGGAACAACAGCGATCCAAGAAGCCTCACTTTTCGGTCAAATCTCACCTCGAGGTACTGAAAATAGGGATGTACATTAGTGGCATAAGCTATGTCTTGTGGAAATGCATAAAATTTAGATGAGAATAAAGTAAATGGGTGAACATGACCACATAAGAGTGGGTAAAGTAAAATAATTGTTGTTGTATCGGAATAGAGAGCGCAAAATCTTTAACCACACCGCTGTCTGAAACAAGTTTGACACCCGCCAAAATCGAATGAATCAAAGAAGAAAAATGAAGCATTCATGAAATTCATTTAAATGCGAATTTTTTTTGTAAAATGTTTCAATATCTAAAAAGTAGCTTTTTGAAGGAAATTATTTTACTATTACGTAATTGTATTTAATAAAATGTGTCCCAGTGGAATCTCACGTGGTCGGTAGTATTACCAACTACGCATGAGTTACATAAAATTACTGCAGATATATTTTTATCACAAAATAATGTTTGAATTTCGATTCATTAGCGAATTGGGAAATTTAATATATCTTTCAAAATTATTTTTCAATAAACGCAATGGCATCAACATGCCTTCATGTTCTGTGCCATTTTACAGCTAATTTTTACTCCTCGAAAGGTGAAAATTACTCAAAAATATGATTAAAATATATGCATTAAGATAGGAGTAAATAAAAATGTGAGTGACTGCGGAAAAGAATCAAACACTATTAATCCTGAGCAGGTTTAGCTGAGTTCTTTTAAAATCTTCAACATCGTTCTATCTTTCGAATCTAAATGATGGCTAGGTGCAATTACTCCGTTAAGTCGTAGTTTAGGAAAGTTTGGGGAAAATAAGTTAATACTTAAGGTGCATTTGAAAATTGTTATGCTCACTTCCTGGGTGTTAAAATTACCTCTTGAAGTTACGTATATCATGCATCACTGCCTTAAACAGACCATCAGTGATTGCTTAAAGTTTATCGGCAAAAGCAGTAGTAAAAAGGCCTTCCGACTCCGAAATTGATTTTTTGTGACACTCCTGATTAAAACGCAGAGAATTGATGAAGTGAGGACCGATTACCTCGTAAGAAGTCGACAGCTGTAGTCCATAGAATACCGGCATGAACAGAACGCCACAGCCAGCAACGGCTCCCAGGACACCGATCATCATGGTGGTGAATTGCGTTCCGAACACGTAAATCTCTGCCGGCATCCCGAGAAGGGTGATCCCTGAAATGTAACTGAAGATACAGGAATTTAGAACTACAAGATTTTTCGCTATTTATAGATTTTATTTATCCATGGCTATCCATTTCTCGGTTGGAGCGGGCAACGTGTACCTGCGGTCGAAGGTGTGTAGCACTGCGGGTATGGGTGTAGTCAGTCACCCTACTTCGCCTTCTTTACTCGGAAAAATTTACTGCTCACTCTCTTACCCTACCGAGAAATGAATTTGTCCCATAATGAATACATATTTTTTGGCTGCATATTGAATATCCACTTTCACTTTAAATATGGTGGAAGTAGAGAGGATATTGCCGTTTAAAATGCGAAAAATTCAAAGTAATTTGATGCAAAGAAGTTGCTAAATATGATAGTGCAAAAGATATAGGAGGAGTGAAGGGATGAGAATATAATTATAAGGCAACATGAAGAACAGTTTTGGAAATGTGACTATCTGAAGGATAATATAGTAGGTAAGTAAATTAAGTAGAGAAAGTAAGAAATTAAACTGAGGAGCACAGCATGATATGTTTTAACTTTTCGTTCCGTTGGAAAAGTTTCTTTACATGGGGAATTTTTTAATGATGTCAATATGGTCAGCATATCAGATGGTCCAGTAAGTACGAGGGTCATCCGGAAAGTAGTACCCGTTCGTGAAATAAAGACACAAAAGTAAATATTAACAAACATAAAAAATTTTATTTGAAAGAGGATACTTTAAACTACTTCTCAACATAATCTCCAAGCAAATTAAGGCATTTGTCATAACGTGTGACAAGTTTCTGTATTCCTGCTGCATAGTCCTTCGCCGCCAGCTCATTGAGATACGCGAGGGACCCATCTTGCACAAATTTTTGCATAATGCAGATGGTGTTTAACAATTTCATGAACAATTGTTCGAGAAACATTGGGAAAATGCTCACAGATGTCATCAATTGTGACGCGCCGATCGTTCCTCACGAATTCGTCAACTGAGCTCACCAGTTGGTCTGTAATGACAGACGGTCTCTCCGAACGCTCATCGTCGTGTGTGTTCCCCCTCCCCATGTTGAAGTTGCGACACCACCGCCGAACAGACGACTCGTCCATTACATTGTCTCCATACACCTCCTTTAATTGGCGATGAATATCACATGGGCGAACGTTTCTTGCATTGAGGAATTTGATCACTGCCCTCACTTCACAACTGGCGGCGTTCTCAATTTTTTTAAACATTGTAAACAATCACAGAAACAACACAGGCAATGCTAGCGTCACGCAACTTGGCTCAGAGAAGGCAGACAAGCCACTGAAGCTATCTGACCTCGTCCAGCGGCTACTCGCGTCGTCAGCACTTCATGCGGCACGAACGGGTACTACTTTCCGGATGACCCTCGTATAAACGAAAGCTTGGAAAATGAACAGTTTTGTACACCTCCCGACCAAATGAATACGACTCCAGATTTTTAATTGAATTTCATAGAAAACTCTCGGGTTCAACATAAATTTTGATTGAATAATGTGGCAAAATCATGTGAAAAATTGAGAATGCATCGGTGGGGTGAACCCGGTAGAAGTATATGGTAGTGTTTACCGATCTGATGCCTTTATCCGACCAACCCGCCTTTTTTGCAGACATTTTGAACGTGGTGACGTCAAGCAAACAGTTTGGGTAGTGCGAAAGAACATTGAAGTGATAAACGCATGCCCAGTAGCGCAGGACTCACCTTGCTATGAGTGACAGGGAGACGGGGACGATTCCCATCTTCCTCCCGCCCATCAGGTACTCGGCCGTCGTGTTCTGCTTTTGCTTAGCGAAGAAGGCAAAGTAGATGCCGATGATCGCGGACACGACGAGCATCCCGGTGAAGAGCGTGTGGTCGAGGGCGGAGAACACATGGACCTTGGGTATCGACCCAACGGATGGCGTTTCCGAGCTGGCTAATTCCATGTAAGAAGCCCACGGTGTTCCGCTTGGGGTCACGATGTCAATTCCCTTCGATTCCATGTCTTTCTTCTATCCCTCGCACTCGTCAACGTCCAGAGAGAGCTTCTTCCTAGAACAGCTTAAATATTAATTGTGTTATTCAAGCTAGTGAATAGCATTTTAGATCAATAAACACACTTTACAATTAAGAAGTTCCATAGAATTTTAATTTATAGTCAGAATAGCAAAAATTAAATGATAATTTTATCACCCATCGTACAAAGACATCAACACAACGATGATAAGTCAGTGGACAAGCGCTTTGAATGCTCCATGAGGCATTCACCAGAGGATGAGGTCGCTTTCAAAATACCACTCTGTTGGTGTAATCTGCATTTTTATGTATTGAAAGGGGCAAAAAATATACAAAATAGCATTTATCTCGTAACAGAGAGAAATTAACTGAGCAGCAGCTTTATCAGATGATTAAAATGCTATACAACGCTGGTGGGACACTTGGCAATTAGAGTTAAACTTAAAAAAGTGCGTAGTGATGAATTTTTGGAAAAAAAGAGCGATTCCCTCCCTTACTGAAGCGGGAACACCGAAATGGAATGTAAATACTCAATTAAATACCTAGGCGTTACCCTAACACACGACCTCTTCTGGGTGAAACACATACGGGGAATATGTGGACAAGTGAAAAAAAAAAGGATTTATTTGGAGAGTACTGGGTAAATATGATCAAAAGGTCAATGAGAAATGTTATCTTTCGCTGGTTAGGTCTCATTTAGAATATGCTACCACCGAAATACTAAGGATACGTGGAATAACTTCCTTGAGATCACGTGCTCAGCGGTCAACAAGTTCATTCCCAGTAAATTTATAAAAGATAACGCGGAATCCAGATGGTACAACGCGGATGTTAAAAAGGCATTACGACGTCAAAGGCTATGTCACACAAAGATAAAAAATATTAGGGATGATACGAGGGTCATCCGGAAAGTAGTACCCGTTCGTGAAATAAAGACACAAAAGTAAATATTAACAAACATAAAAAATTTTATTTGAAAGAGGATACTTTAAACTACTTCTCAACATAATCTCCAAGCAAATTAAGGCATTTGTCATAACGTGTGACAAGTTTCTGTATTCCTGCTGCATAGTCCTTCGCCGCCAGCTCATTGAGATACGCGAGGGACCCATCTTGCACAAATTTTTGCATAATGCAGATGGTGTTTAACAATTTCATGAACAATTGTTCGAGAAACATTGGGAAAATGCTCACAGATGTCATCAATTGTGACGCGCCGATCGTTCCTCACGAATTCGTCAACTGAGCTCACCAGTTGGTCTGTAATGACAGACGGTCTCTCCGAACGCTCATCGTCGTGTGTGTTCCCCCTCCCCATGTTGAAGTTGCGACACCACCGCCGAACAGACGACTCGTCCATTACATTGTCTCCATACACCTCCTTTAATTGGCGATGAATATCACATGGGCGAACGTTTCTTGCATTGAGGAATTTAATCACTGCCCTCACTTCACAACTGGCGGCGTTCTCAATTTTTTTAAACATTGTAAACAATCACAGAAACAACACAGGCAATGCTAGCGTCACGCAACTTGGCTCAGAGAAGGCAGACAAGCCACTGAAGCTATCTGACCTCGTCCAGCGGCTACTCGCGTCGTCAGCACTTCATGCGGCACGAACGGGTACTACTTTCCGGATGACCCTCGTATTTATAACGACAAAAAGAATGAGATCACCTATGATTATAAGATATCTAGGGCGAATGCCAAGAATGAATTTCGGAAAGCGTTAGGAGAATTCAAAAGGGAAAGGTGAGTGGGAAATTTGAAAGAGGATCCAAAAGCAATTTGGTCATACGTCAGAGAAGTTCTAGGCAATAAGTCAATTGTTAATTCACTCGGAAATGATAAAGGCGGAAGAGTAACCAGCAGTTGGTAAAAGGCTAATTTATTAAATTCCTTCTTTCAAAGCGTTTTCACTAATACTTCGCCAATGCAGTGAAACACATACGGGAAATATGTGGACCGGCTAATAAAAAATTAGGATTTTTTGGAAGAGTACTTGGCATATGTAATGAAAAGGGCAAAGAGAATCGTTATCTGTCGTTGGTTAGGCCTAATTCAGAACATGCTGCTAGTAAATGGGATCCTCAAGAAATAGGATTGATTGTCAAATTGGATGGCGTGCAGCGTAGAGGAGATAGATTTGTTAAGCGTTGTTATGACAAAATTAGTAGCGTATCCAAAACATTAGACTAGGCTGGGCATCCCTCACAGAGCGAAGGTTAAATTACAAATTAAATCTATTGCATAAATTGGAATAGCATCTCTTAAGCAGTGATGCTGGAAATGTATTATTACATCCATCATACTACACTAGGAGATATCATGCCAATAAAAATAGAGAGATTAATTGTAGAACAGATGGATTTAAGATGTCATTTTTTCCACGAACGATAGGGGATCATAATAACAATGATTGACTGCGGCAGGGTCAAGTGGGGATAAAATTAGTCTGGTGTGTATTCACCCCCTACCACACATCCTAGTTGAGGCTTGCAGGGTTCATCCAAATAAACAAATAGAATAAATAATAATCCACCGGTGGTACGTTGGAACTGATTCCTCTATCTGTAATCTGCGGATTTCGCTCGCAGCTCCTTAATGCATGCATATTTACCAAGCTTTGGCGTAAAATATTAATTTTATCTTTGTTTCGTGGAGGATGAATGATACATAATTTAATATCAGTACAGACTTCTTCAATCAATTATACTGGTATGTGCCTGTATGTACTCTTCCAGATGAAACGCCCAAGTTACGTCATGTTGGCAAACTTTCTTTAGAGTCATCGTACTCATCCGTATTCCATCTCTTTCCGCTGAAGTTATCTGGCCTAGCTTGAATATCTGGTTAGTTGAGCAATGCCACGCTCTCCCTAGCTTTTCCCACAAACCTCATTCTTTGCTTAGACTTTCCTCATTTTATTGTACTCTATCTTCACTGTCATTTAATTTGAGTATATGTAGGTGTATTCTTAATTTATATATGTATATGTATGTATGTATGGGTGTATATGTGCTTACTTATGCATGTATTTATGTATGTGTATGAATGCATGTATGTATGTTTATGTGTGTATATGTATGTGTTTGTGGATATGTATGTATATGTGTAGGTATGTATGTGTGTGTATGTGTATGTATGTGTATGTGTGTGTCTATATATATGTATACTTTTTTCTTTTCGATGTGCAAATCTGTGTTAATGAATTGATGTCTGTCTATATGTATTTATGTGTACATATTAATGTAACTATAAGTTTGATGGCTAATATAATATGTATACGACGATGGGTTAAATGGAAGAAGGGACCATTTGGTCTCAATTTCGCCCAAATAAAGACCACTATCTATCTATCTATCTGGCCCAGAACTAATAGGTGATGACGGAAACATATTTAAATAGTAGCCAAAGTCTTAAACCAGAGGGCCTTTGATAAGTAAGGTCATAAGGTGCCAGATACTAATCATTACGGCCTGCCGATAAAGAGTTGATTTAAAAATCTTAGGAAACTGTTTTCCTCGCACGGTCTCTTAGAAGAAAACATACGAAAGTATCCTCAATTCATTTCTTTTTTAATTCTGTCTTGAGAATTCATCCAAGAAGAAATAAAAAAGTTTGAGAAAAAAACTATTATGATGAACTCATTTGAAACGTGTCTTAAGCATGATTTTTGTAATGTCGTGTTCTTTTCTCAATATAGAAACGAAGAACAGTATTAAATTAATAAAAATCTTAAATATTTAACTCCGAGATATTTTCAGTGGAAGACGTTCCCCGTAGACCCGTTTCGTTTAAATTTCCTGATTTCCTGGCGCCTTTTCGGACTCACGATCAGGTTAACTTACTGTATACCCTTCACTTTCGAAGCGAACTTCTGGTTCAAGGTCGCGGTTTAAAATGATTTTAAAACATTTTAAAATAAATTCGATTTCCAACCATGAATATACCGATGGATCATTTTTCTCTGCATTCAAATTTGTATAGTGCGACTTTCTCAGCTGATCAATTCTTCACCTGAAAAGTTTCGGATACGGTCGCAAATCTCTGATTTTGCCTGACTCCGTGTTCTCTTCAGATACGTGAATTTGAAAGAAGTTTGAAAAGACATAGTCAATTTTTACACCATTCTTTCATTCGCGGCATGGCTTTTTCCTTTTACTCTAGGTGAGAGATGAATCAGGTCGACTGCGCACCTTTGGCACGGCAAGATTGGCTATGTGGAAATGTTAAGACGCATTCCCTCGTTAACTTTTGGAAAATTATATATGATACCTTCTTATCTTCGACGATAAAGGGAGGTAGAGAACTTTTACCTACTTCCCGGTCGTAGCCGTTAAACTGTCTTTCACGCGGGAATTTTTGAGAATATGCAATTGCCAAGGTTTTGATAAAATTTTTTACTGGAATCAATGCCACTAAATAGGAAGTTATGTTTTAAAAATTTAGGAAAATATTTTATCCTTCATGGATTCGGAAGAAGGTTTCCGTCATTGGCATTTCAAAATCAAATCAACTTTTAACTCTCACGGATAAACTATGTATTTTTGGCGTAATCTTATGAAAGTATGACAATATTCTGAGATGTGCCATACATGGTACTTTTACACAGTTTATATGGACATGGGAGACTTATTTCCTCGAAGTAGTCAGAAGGGGCATTATTAAGTTGAAATCGGACGCATTTGTTTAAATCAAAACTGTGGAGAAGTCCCATATTTGGAACTTTTTTGAAAATCGTTACATATGCGAGTGATGCATTTTATGTTCTGAAAATATTTTTTTTGCGAATTTATCGCGCTAAAGATTTTGATTGATCGAAAACATTTAAATGCTTAATGAATGAAAAAATAACAAGAATATTTAAGGTACGTTTACCTATTTTAGGTTCATATTTCCAATGCTTCAAATCTTTTTTTTTTACCTACTGCTTCTATTGCCAATGCTTCACTACCACCATGAAGAAATATCTATGCATATACGTATATTTTTATACGTACTTTTTTCTTTTCGATGGGCAAATATGTGCTAGATGAATTTATGCCCGTCTATATGTATTTATGTGGACATATGAATGTAACTACAAGTTTAATGCCTAATATAATATGTATACGACGATGGGTTAAATGGAAGAAGGGACCATTTGGTCTCAATTTCGCCCAAATAAAGACCTCTATCTATCTATCTATCTATCTATCTATCTATCTATCTATCTATATTTTGCTATGTCTTTCTTATTTCCAGGTCATTGTTGCAGGCTGTTAGAAGATCTTCCTTTCTCTGTATTTTGTTAAATGGTTCCGAGACACCATGATATCTGCCACCACATGTGCAATATGTTTGTACATGAGTAGTTTTTGCAATAGTTTCTCTTACATAAAGTTGATTTAGTGAACCAGCTTGTTTAGATGATGTTTTAAAATGTTAATGATTATTCCATACCTATTTTAAAAACACTAAATTCTATGTTCTGTAAATAAAGGAAGTGAAAATAGGTATTCCAAGTGATATCGAGTATGTGGGCATTAGGTATTATGAATTCGTAAGGAAACAAATATATCATCCAAAGTGAATGCTATGTTAAAGGAGCAGCTAACCGGTTTTAATAAAGCGTATTGTCGTCATCAGCTCTGAGGTCACTCGTGCGACGTTATTTTTTCATTCTGGTCTAATAACAGTCAAGTAGCATAGATATAATACAATATGAGTAAGTAAAGGCATAGATGTAGTATAATATTAGCTAGTCAAAAAGCCCGATTTCGGTAACGAAGAGAAAATGTTCATTTTCTTTACCATTGACTCAATGGTCGTTTCTCTCAGAAATTCCTTAGGAAGATGTTAAGATAAATCCTCTTACTTCCTCTCCCGAAGTAGTTAAGTATATACGAGTATTTTAACTGAATGCCCTCCAAGTGAAGAGGATTAAGGTGGAAGGAAATGTGGATTAACTAGCGATTATGCCCGGCTTCGCCGGACCAGTTTATCCGTGCATCTATAACTGGATATAATCCGTGTAATTGGCTTTTTTATGTACGAGGGCCGTTTCTTCGTCACGGTCCAACTATGGGCACACGACTATACGATTTGTTTTTGCCAGTCATAATGATCACTGAATTCGAAAATATGAAATGATCCACTCTAAAATTTAACTTTTAAATAAATAATTCAAAAGCATCGAATTTCACGGCAGATATATGTTTTAAAATGACATAATAGCTAGAGAAGAATGTGACAGTTTATTACTCCCTCCTCATCGAATTGAATGGATTGATATCTTCATTCTGAATGCCATACGTACTTGGAAAATATTCTTCAAAAATCGATTTTTACGGTTTTAAAACATTTTCAGAAAAATATATCCAAATCGAACCAAGTCTATATAAATTTGTATATGTTTAACGTATTTATGCAAAACATTAAGAAGCCCTTACTCCAGTGCTCTCTTGGCATTATGTTTTCCCTAGAAAAGTAATTAATATTCAGTTTTATAAATTACAGTAGGTGGGTCGCGGTTATCCAGGGGTAGAGCGTTGGACTACTGACCAGAGGGCCCGGACTTGATTCCCGGGCAAGCCTCTATGGGTGCAGCTCCACCCTAACCATGTGATTTTTCGGGTACCATATCTTCCTGGGAAACCATAACCGGCACAGGGAAAGGAACTGGCCCCCAACCTTGATGTGTGAATTTCACACGCCATCGGGCTTTGGGCGTGAAATTACTATCACCTACCATACTGATCTTAGGGTTGATTACTGTGTTTATGGTTATATTACAGTAGGATGAAGAACTTGGAAGACGAAAAAGAGGAATAGAGACTTTTTTTACTATTTTCACAACTAACGTGAGAAGGTTTGCCCAACTTGCAGAAACTGTTCTTTCATTCATTCATCATTTTAGCAAGATATGGGCCATTCGTCAACAACGAGAAAGGACACGAATTCTCATACTCGTGATTGAGAGAAACTCACGTTTACAAGCGAGATTAAACCATGCATTCCTTCGAGAGCTGTCACTCGGATTCATTTGTATAATTATCAATTACCCCCGGAATATTTGAGAGAGTATTGCTGTCTTAACTTTATAGCTCACAACCTTGCATTGTCTGTAAGCACGATGAAAGGAAGACTACACACACGACCTATAAATAATATAGATATGTGCCTCACGGATTTCTCTTTGGGGCTTTACTTAAATTACGCAAGTTTTTTGAGGGGAAGGAGGCGGTACTCCATTTCAGTAAGTTTCCGTACGAGAGAGGACGGGCTTTAGGAGGAATATTACGCAAGACTTAACATTGAATTATTTCAGTCATTGTTTCTGAGGAGAGGCTTTGTGTCAGGAAGACATTAAGGCATTATTAACTAATAAAACTGTCCCATCGGAATTGTTAAATAATTTATTACTCATTTAAGGAAGTTAGAAATGTTTGCTCTATTTTATTGTACGTAATATAATGGTTACCAAAAAAATCATGTCTCCCAGGGAGGTGTATTCATTTAGTTAAAACGCGTAATTGCACTGATCAGTTATTGTATTGAAAAAAACACTTAGGCAAAGTTAAATGCGCTTTTATGCGTAAAGAAAATGGTTCCTGTTAGATATGAATAATAGCCCTGGTAATTAAGTAAGGTGGGGGGGGGGGAGTTCATATCTTACGGATCCGCACAAATTTGGTAGAGGATCTAAAAATAAAACCAAAAATTGTCTGAAATGATTTAAAAGCTTCCCTATTCTCTAATCCTTCAACCATATAGCGAAGTGTGCGATCCTTGTCCATTCAAACTTACAGTGGCTCTGGCCTCAGAGAAACTCATTCCAGTTATTTAGAAATTTCAACGTCGTTTTTAATGTACGACGTTTGATCGACTGGAAAAATATTGAAAATTGGACTTTCCCGAGCTATTTTTGCGCAGTTCTTTCTTAAATTTCAAAGAAGGGAAACGCTTTCGACGTGAATTCTAATGGGCTTCTCTCTAATAGCAACCAAATAAAACGCTAATTTGAATAAGTAAATAAAAATATATAAACACAAGTACGTATATATATATAAACACACTATATATATATGTATATTTATGTATGTATATATATATATATATATATACACAAGTATAAACACAGTAATCAACCCTAAGGTCGGTTTGGTAGGTGATGGTAGAGTTCACCCAGTACTAAGCCCTAAACGGCGAGTGAAATTCACACTTCGGGGTAGGGGGGACCAGTTCCTTTCCCAGGAAGATCTGGTACTCGAAAAATCACATATCTTGGGTGGAACTGCAGGCGCCGCTGAGTACCGTGCCCGGGAATCGAACCTGGGACCCTCCGGTCAGTAGTCCAACGCTCTACCCCCTAGACCACCGCGACCCACACATATATATAAATATATATATATATATATATATATATATATATATATATTATTATTATTATTATTACTAGGTTATCTACCGGTTAAGGTAGGTTTTTGGATGGACGTAATTACTAATTAAATAATTTGTGGCCACTAGCAAAACACAACATCCTACTTTACATCATGTCCCTCTTCAGCTCTAAGTACTTTCTTCCGCCCTTCATCCCGTCTAACACACCTATCCTGTTCCTGCCCTTTCCTCGTTTGCCTAACATTCTCCCCTCAATTACTGTCTTCAACATCCCGCTGCCGGTCAATACCACCTTCAGCCACTTTTCCTGCCTCCATAGGATTTCTCCCAGCAAACCCCTATCTTCGCCCACCATACCAAGTACTTCCTCGTGTTTTTTCTTCTCTGTCCATTTCACCTTCTCCATTCTTCTCCACACCCACATTCCAAAAGCCTCCAGTCTACGTCTATCCTCCTGCTTCAATGACCACGTTTCCGCGCCGTACATAGCTACGCTCCAAATTAAAGTTTTCACGAGTCTTTTCTTAACATCCTTACTCAACTTCCCCGTCATCAACTCCCTCCTCCTTGAGAAAGCCTCTTTGCCTAGCGCAATTCTTCTCCTTACGTCCTTACTACTTTGACCGTGTTGGTCCAAAACACTACAGAGATACGTAAACTGTTCTACCTGCTCTAGTTTTTGCCCTCCTATTTTAATGTTAAGTTTAGCCTTTTTCTTTCTAGAAAATCGCATAACCTTTGTTTTATTAATATTGATTCTCATCCCATACCCGTCGCACTGAATTTCCAATTCACTCAGCAATGCTTGCAGCTCCTTGGCTGACTGACAAACTAAAGCTTGGTCACAAGCGAACCTAACTGATTTTACAAATTCCCCGCCCAATTTCATTCCTACCTCCAGTTCTTCCCATGCCTCTTTGATCATTTCCTCTGCATACAGGTTGAACAGCAACGGTGATGATGGGCAACCGTGCCTTACACCTCTTCCTAGCACTGCCCAACCGGACTCCCCGTTCCCCACTCGCACCTGAGCAGTCTGAGACATGTACAGGTTGCGGATTAGCCTCCTTTCCCTCCAATCTATTCCTATTTTCTGTAGAATACTCATTAGTTTTTCCCAATTCACTTTATCAAACGCTTTTTCGAAATCTACGAAACAGGCAAATACCTCCTGGTTGTGTTCTATATTCCTCTCGATTGATAATCTCATTACTGCAATGGCATCACGCGTACCTCTCCCCTTTCTAAACCCAAACTGATCATCCCCTATGTAATCATTTGCCCTACTCTCTATCCATTTGTTTATGATCCTGAGAACAACTTTAGCTGCGTGGGATATCAAACTTATCGTCCTGTAGTCCTCACATGATTTAGCTATATATATATATATATATATATATATATATATATATATATATATATATATATATTTATTTAAGAAAACTGAAATATTAAATAATTTAACTTTTGTGGACATAGCGATGAAATAATATAACTTTTTTTTGCAGATATTGCATTTTAATGACTTGCACTTTTGAAGCATGTCGCCGCAAGTTTAAAATGGTGACATGATGCTCATACGAGTTTTTGCATACATACAGCTCAAGGTGGAACAATACGAAATGTGCCTCTAAACGTGTGACATTTGGTGATTTGGTATTGAAATATAATGTCAAATATAATATTAATAATTGTGCGATGCCGATTTCTTTCAAAGAAACAAAATATACCATGATTGGAGTCGAATTCAAGTTACACCCCAACGTATACCATATCATGACGTTATTGAATTTATATGCATCGTGATTTGCCATATTGGTAGTGTAATACCATTTATGCATGCTAAGACGCAATGTACATGCATGACAATTGCATTTTTTATTTTTGATATTATTTTGGAAGTGAGCGAACTCTAATTCTAATTCGAACGGCCACTTCAGGCAGCCAGACCAGAAGTACCTTAATAAAGGTGGAGATTGGTCAGAATCTGCCACGTTCGCAAAGAGTTGACGGGCAAGTTTCCGGTTGATGTCTCGCGCGAGAGTGGAAACGCGACTCCAACGTCCCTCGCTATTTATGGCGGTCAACCTAGAGCTCTTCCCTTGGAATTGGAGCAGGTTACAGCAGAGTGACGAAAACCGAAAGGGAGGAGGAATTCGGTTAGAGACTGTATGCGCATAGTCCTCCCGTAAGTCATATTTCCCGTGTCGTTTCGCAACTCTATGCTCATCAAGGGCTGAACCTTAGCTACGTATTTCTCATGCACCGATCAACTGACAATTGGAACATCTTCGCCTTGGCCTGCTGGGCGTGCGAGACCTAAGTGGTGTTCCATTTATGTCAACTATCGACCTTCAAAAATATATCGATGTAATTAGAATATGTACATCAACGTGTGGAATGTATCGATGTGAATTCATATATTTTTATTTATTTATTTACACAATTGCGTTGCGATTAAGCGATTTTCCTGGTGGCAACAGTCAAGTTAGGTCAAAGATAACTCTTACAACGAAAATTACATACGAACACATAAAAACAGATGAGACAAAATATTTTTACATACAATGAAACTTCCATATCACATACAATCAAACTTCCACCTCACATACAAAATGCCGTCCACATTACATACAAATATTTTCATAACTACAATGAAGTTTATTACCCAATGGCTGCTTTACATTTAACCTTAAAACTTCTAAAATTGGATGGAAAGGACTCAAACAAACCTCCAGGCAGCTGGTTCCAATCAATTATAGTTCTATTTAAAAAAGAGTATTTTTTCTTATTTGTTTTTTACGTTCTTATTTTTATTTTGAATCTATGGTCGTTTTTTCCCTTAAAGTTAGGCTTTTCTATCCCTTGCCATAAATCTTACCACGCTTCGTCCTTTTTAACAATTCTATACATCGCGCCTAACCTACTCCTTTTTCTTCTATTTTTAAAACTCTCCCATTTCAGTATATCTAACATTTCTGTGACACTATCTGTTCTTCTGTACCTTCCGAGTACATATCTTGCTGCCTTTCTTTGAACTTTTTCTATCTTTTGAATATGTCCTACCTCATATGGATCCCATACTATGGAGGAGTATTCTAGGATAGGGATAACCAGTGCCTTATATGCTTTTTCTTTTGTGGCTACGCTACTTCCTTTTAAATTTCTCATCACCCAATGCAATACTTTAAATGCCTTCCGTGTCAAATTATCTACTTGGACTCCCCACCCAAGATCCCTAGTTAAATAAATGCCTAAATATTTGCATTGACTGGTACATGGGATTCTTTCTCCAAAGGGGGTGTAAATTTCCTTTTCTGCATTTTTTTTAATTGAAAAATTTATATCCTTACTTTTACTTATATTAATGCCCATATTATTATTTTCAACCCAGTCACCAAGGCGATCGATGCCATTTTGTAGTATTACGTGGTCATTTAAATGCTCTATCCGTCTGTATATAATGCGGTCATCAGCAAAGTCTTATTTGGGAATGTAAATTGTATGATCGATCGTTTGTCATTGCGCATGACACCACCTGAAGCGGCACAAACACAGTTATAGAAGGTTTACACAAGTACACAGTTTATACAGGCATGGAAATTGCGTGATCTACTTGTGGACCCCATAGCGCCTTTTGTTAAGGGTAGACTAATACCGACGCCGGGCTTCCCTCCACTCCTCCTCCATTTCTTAAAAATTCTCACCCCTATCATATTACCAACCTATCCCTAATTTGTGCGAATGACCTCAGCAGTCGGTCGCCTATCATAATAACTACTATTACCATAACTTCTTTTTCTAAATATCGTTACTTGTATTATAATGGCCTTGGTAACTTTAAACCTCGACATGTTTGCTATTTAAATATTTCCAGAAGAGGGAGTTTATTTGAAACAAATTATGATGTGATAACTATTAAACGTTAAATTTAAACAACCTTACCGAGGGTTGACCTGTTCCAAAATCGATAAACTTCTTCCCTATTGTCCTGCATTACTTTAAATTTGTAACTTTTCAGGAGGTGGCCATGTATTTTTCTGTAACTTTGCCCTTTCTGATCGGTCTGTGGACATAATAAATGTAGCTCCCTCGAACAATAGAAGATGACTGCTGGCATTAAAAAAAACAATTATTGTCCAAAATCCATTATTATTTTTACCCTAGTATTTTTCACTTGTCTACTAATTTCTAGTTATTCATCGAGTTTTGGTGGACATTGATTCGGCTAGGGTTACTTTCCAGCACCTTCAGACATCGCAAAATATTTAAGGAGTTAAGTTGGCAATGAACTCTCACTTGGAGAAGTGGCATTAATTGCTACTAGAGTCGGAAGTTAAATGCTTTTTAATAATTATTTAGTGATTCTGCGTTTTTCTTGCATTTTTATTGGCATATTTGTTTGATGAATTGATGAAGATGATTATGTTGGGTACTACCCAAATTGTAGATCACTCCAGTTTGCTTTCCGACACATGTAATATGTCGCTCACCTCGCGAAAGCTTTCTCCTTCGACCTTGTATTCAGAACTGCGCGATATAAATAAATAAATCGCTAAAATGCCATCGCATCAACTGTACCTTTTAAATAGAATGCACATCCCACTATCGTTACCACATCGCTTATCGCGATTACAATATGTATGTTCCATTTTTTACTTTTTTCACTGTAAGCTCAGATGAAACACCCTCATTCCGTTGCGAACTACTATGAGGTAGACTTAAGAAGTGAAATATATCACTACGAAAACGTTATATCGCGACATGAAATTTATGCCCATCGTACGAACTTGGGAGTTGCGAAAAGGTAGAGTGAGGATGACGTCAGGCGAAGCGATAGCAGCACCGTCGTCGAATAGTACCTTTGCCATGTGACAAGGTCTCTGGTTCTGTTACGGCATTGGAAACTCGGGAATACTCAGAAACTAATCAGGATTCAAAAATGTACTTAATGGCGCCCGCTTTGCGAGCTTTTGCGAATGGAATATTTGAAACTTTGAGGTACGTATTTCATTTACACCCAAAACTAATGCCAAATTGTTCGCTATTTTATTATTATTAATTAAAATATGGGCATACAGGCATTTTCAGGTGGCGCATAAGTCCCTAAAATCGTAATTGATTTCGCGTAGGCCAATAGAAATGGCGATCATTAGCCAAAATCAATTATTCAAAGAATTGCTAAAAAAATCAAAACTAAACTGCTACATGGGTATTCAAGCAGAATACACATTAATAGCAGACGTGGCCTAGCTCAAAGTATTACCACACGTGGCCCAGCACACTACGGTCAAAACAAGACAAAATACAAAACAAAATATAAAAAATAAAATTTTCGCTAAACGCACCATAAAATCAAGTTTGCAATATAACAGCACCCTAGTTAGACTAGTCTAGTTATAGAACTTTGGTCTTCGGGAACCTAGTAATTTGTTATATTACTAATGCTTTTTGTGACGATCTAGTTTACACGCTTACGCAAAATCACTTTTGCATGAACCTAAGACATTTTCATTGTGACGTTCAGAACAAACCAATATCGCGTGACCATGCTGGTGCCGATTTCTCGCTCTCTCTCTGAGAATCGGATGCGTACTCTACTTTTTTCCAAATCCATGAATGTTCCAAAATCTTTACCTTAAAGCCCCATCTCCACGAAACACTGTGGGCGTATACCTTCGTCGTGGAAAATTTCCATTTTCAATCGTCCTTCCCGCTTTGAAATTTATGATCTTGCAAAAAGGTAGACTTAGGAGGGGGCCGCCACAGTTTTAAGGGGTTGCGTAAATCTGTGGCCTTCCCCTTACTATTCACGTGTCGGACCTCCTCCCATCCTCTCCTCCATAAATCTCCTTTCAATGTCCCCCAAATCACCTATTAACGCCTTTTGTCCCCTTGGTGATGAGCCGGAAGGAGTCCAAAAGGCACATAGGTAACGTTACGTGGCAATTCTGTCATTGTCGGGAGAAGAGGGGAGAGGTCGGGGGAAGAGGGACTCGGCGTTGATATGGCTCACTCGGACGATAACCTTGCATCCAAATGGATGCTCATAATTTCCCAACGTTGGTAAACAATCGAGAGTATTGTTTACTTTGAAATGTCACGTGACCCGCGACTCCGTGGAGACAGGACCATAGAGGATACAGAATTGATACTGTTGAGTCTATGAATGAGAAGACGAATTTAGTTCCCGGCGCTCAAGCAATCGATAGAAAACGCTCTAGACGAATGCGCTTCTGAGATAGATAATCGGTTTACTTATTTTCCCAGTCACATTGGTCGAAATTAACAAGAAATGAAAATCTCACTTCTCAATATGACCGTATTTATTTTCGTTTGAAGCCTCGACTTTTCATCGCAATACTTGAAAATAGCATAAACCCTCTCATTTCTATTTACAATTGTGTTATGTTTCTGCAAGTTTTGCTGCATTCTGTAGCCGCACCATGTAACACTTAACTTGGATACCCTCCCTCGTTTCACTCAATTGCTGTACATATCACTGTTTCTACTTTTTCTTTTGTCCTCTCAAGCAGTAGAATTTTGCATCATTATTTTTAGTTGATGTTATGTTTCTCATTACTCCTCTTGTGTTGTCAATATAATTGAGTTCTTCATCTCAATTTCAGTAACTTAATAATATGTATACTATGTGAAAAATTATTGTCACAATGTATATGTATCTTTCCTTTAATTACGAGGGTCATCCGGAAAGTAGTACCCGTTCGTGAAATAAAGACACAAAAGTAAATATTAACAAACATAA
Source organism: Hetaerina americana (assembly GCF_022747635.1). Lineage (NCBI taxonomy): Eukaryota > Metazoa > Arthropoda > Insecta > Odonata > Calopterygidae > Hetaerina > Hetaerina americana. The sequence goes on from NW_027287316.1 coordinate 55,238,978, forward strand.
AAAATTTTATTTGAAAGAGGATACTTTAAACTACTTCTCAACATAATCTCCAAGCAAATTAAGGCATTTGTCATAACGTGTGACAAGTTTCTGTATTCCTGCTGCATAGTCCTTCGCCGCCAGCTCATTGAGATACGCGAGGGACCCATCTTGCACAAATTTTTGCATAATGCAGATGGTGTTTAACAATTTCATGAACAATTGTTCGAGAAACATTGGGAAAATGCTCACAGATGTCATCAATTGTGACGCGCCGATCGTTCCTCACGAATTCGTCAACTGAGCTCACCAGTTGGTCTGTAATGACAGACGGTCTCCCCGAACGCTCATCGTCGTGTGTGTTCCCCCTCCCCATGTTGAAGTTGCGACACCACCGCCGAACAGACGACTCGTGCATTACATTGTCTCCATACACCTCCTTTAATTGGCGATGAATATCACATGGGCGAACGTTTCTTGCATTGAGGAATTTAATCACTGCCCTCACTTCACAACTGGCGGCGTTCTCAATTTTTTTAAACATTGTAAACAATCACAGAAACAACACAGGCAATGCTAGCGTCACGCAACTTGGCTCAGAGAAGGCAGACAAGCCACTGAAGCTATCTGACCTCGTCCAGCGGCTACTCGCGTCGTCAGCACTTCATGCGGCACGAACGGGTACTACTTTCCGGATGACCCTCGTAATAGGGGTTTCGCAGGTTTTTCATACCCCCTTCTCTTCGTGGGTGTTTTCCTGCGTGGGTTTTCGCTAGGTGAGCAATGCCACGCTCTCTCTAGCTTTTCCCAAAAACCTCATTCTTTACTTAGTCTTTCCCCATTTTTTGTTCTCTTTGTTCACTGTAATTTACTTCGAGTATGTGTGTACTTTTAGGTGCATCCTTAATTTATATATGTATATGTATGCATGTATGGATGTATAGATATATTTTTCCGATGTGCAAATCTGTGCATAATGAATGTGTCTGTCTATATGTATTTATGTATATGAACAAGTAATTATAGATTTATGTGTATGTACATGTAATTATAGATTTTATGCCTAATATAGTATGTATACGACGATGGGTTATACGGAAGAAGAGATCATTAGGTCTCAATTTCGCCCAAATAAAGACATCTATCTATTTGCGTATAATATACGTTATGATTGATGGAAATCACCTATGCATTAAATATCACGGATAAATATACAAAACTATGTGCAATGTAGATTGCCGTTTTCTCCGCGGGCAAAGGAAATGCCAAGACAGGGATGAGAAGGGCTGGAGGAAGGAGTGAAAGTTGGCGGGGAATCGATCAATTCCGTTAAGCTGTCCGGATGATCAATTTTTGGTGTGCCTGTTAGCCAAGGTATTTATTGCAGCTATTGCTGAACGCATTACGGAATCGATGTGATAGGTATGGAATGAGCATCAATGGGAAAAATTGAATGTAAACTGTCAAGAAATTACGAAGGCTAAGGTGAATAATAAATTTAAGAGACATAAACTATAGCAAGTGCATATAAAGATTCGGCTATTTAGGAAGCGTTTTAGACGCTATATGCTCTGTGACCATGTGCTGACATAAAAAAGAAGTATTTTTTAGAAAAAAGAAACTTTTCTATGACAAAGACTGTGAGCAAAGAAGTAAATAAATGATTATTAAAAACTTTGACTTAGAGCATAATGGCGTGCAGTGCGGAAAATGTGTAGTTGAAGTAAGAGGATGTTTTGAGGATTTTGAGAAAGGTGAATGGAAAAATTGAAATGGCAGAAAGAAAAACTAACCAAGTTTTAAGTGTGATATTAGAGGGTAGAAGGTTGAAGGGAGGAATATAGTGAAGGCAGGAGAATTGAATGGAGGGTATATTGAATGGCAATTGGATGTTGAAGGCTGTGATAGGAAAAGGGAGAATGTTGAATGGAAAATAATAGTATAAGTATTTTGGAGGGGAGGCAGGAAGAATGGGGAGTGAAAGAATGCATGTTGTTGAGGTTTTCAGTAATGTATTTTCGTATTAAGTGTTCCACAGAAATCTAGAGCAATTAAGTAGTGAATGCATGAAAAACTTAGTTTGATCAGTAGACTAATTTAAATATTAAATATAGAATTATTTATCATGATATTAGAAATCAGCATCTCTGGTAAAATTTATAAGTAGAAAGAAAATTATTATTATTAGGACTATTGGAGTTTTCTTCTTACTAATGAATACAATTACTGTTTTTTACTTATCATTTTTACTAGAAGGCAAAATATTCGTCCATTTAAAAATTATATGGGAGTGCATGCCACGTAAAATAAGTGAACTCACACCATTCCTTGATTTGTGGTTTTTGGATGATTGAATGAAAATATTAATCTGGAAATAATCGAGAATCGTCAAATTTGCAATTATTTCTTCAATAAAGCAAATTCACCAATATTATTGAGTTTCTGTATATTGTAGAATCGTTTCTAAAGGGTTAATGGCGCAATAGAAAGTTCTTTGGAGAACTGCCTAAAGCATAGGGGAATAAATGGGTTTTCCTGTGCTGATATCCCAAATTTTGCACCAATTACAGTTTTTCTTGGGCAAAGAGATTCAAAGACGGCAGAATGGTCATTAGCAGTATGTAGTGTATATAAATAATGGAATGCATGCATATGGTGGAAATTACGACAGTGTAAAAAAATATGTTGCTCTCCCTGTATGGAAGTGAAACTAAAATTTTATATGCGAAGCATTAAGGGCGGCTAATTGAGGTGTGTATATGGGGTCCTTGCGGTTCCGCTGTGGTACGACAGATATGGTAAGTGACGAATGAGTGTGCTTTGAATGAATGTGGATTCACGTGCAACAATAGTTTAGAAGTATAATATTAATACCCCCTGCTGGTTTTGCTATGCCGATTATATGAGAGTCAAATCATATGAGAGAGATATTAGAGTCAAAGCTTCAAAAAGATATATGAGAGATGGACAAATGATTTAAGAGTAAGGGATAGACCGATAAAGCCACAAATAGCCAATGTATTCGTAGAGACCCCCGAAAATGTGGATTTTAGAAGTCCCAGGAAAATAATAGCATGGATGAAACAGTGCTCAAATTTGATATAGGTGAAAAAATAATGATAAATTGGTAGTAAAGAATGTATCGTAAGAAAACAGGAAAAGAGAAGTTTCTTTTTATAAACTTAGATCGGTTTTTTCTCAGAAAATGAACGGCCTGAAGGATATGTATGTACTCTTGGATTATTCTGAGGTTATACTAGTTTCACATATCAAATTGGCTTTCGAGTCAAAGATTTTATATTTTTGTGATCATTTAACCAGGACATTTTAACTGAACCCCTATGTGTATTGCATTAAGTAAGGGACATGACGGCTCCTTCACCATGATCAAATCCTCACCTGAATCATATCTATCAGAATGCTATTTGAACACTCGTCTTATTCCCATTCAAATTTTCCCGTATTGGATGGAATGCAGCGTAAAGGAGATATATTTTTTTAAATTGTTACGAAAAACTAAGTAGCTGTTCAAAATTATTTGAGGAGCTAGGCTGGGAATCACTTGCGGAGCGAAGATCAAGCCACATTGAATCACTTGGATAAAATATAAGGATGTATATTTAGTAATAATGTTGGAAATCATTAATGTTGAAAGTATTAAAGGTCAATAAAATTTGAGAGATCAAGGGTAGAACAGACAGATTTAAGAAGTAATTTGTCCCACGTGCGATAAGGGAAAATAACGTTGTCCGACAGCGGTAGGAGGGAAAGGTGTTTTGTGTCAAGGGTAGTGTGGTGTGTAATCACCCCATACCCTAGCGGTGGCTTACAGGGTACTATCAAATAAAAATAAACACATCTGGGCATAGCATATTCTGAGGATGGACAATGCTTGTTGCACTTCTTTTCGCCAAGCTTTGGGGTCTAGTGTTACGGTTTAATGAGAAATTAAAAGCAGTTTAATGCAATACCAACGAGAGACAAACTAAAAGAGAATGCCGAATACAAATTTCTCTCAGCTTTGAACGTTCGAAGAACGTTTAGAATGTCAGGTTTAAAAGATAGACAGGTACTAAAGGATTGTTATAATTACCGGAGTTCTTTTTTCAGTGATAAATTCATGTTGAGCTTTGGTAATAACATTTAGTTCAATAAAACCTACATTTGGTCGAAAATAGGAGGGAGAAGAAGTTGAGAAAATTTGATAATTCTCATACAATGGCATAGATTAAAATTGGTGTGCCCTTTCACGTGAATCGATGGGAATGCTAATCCGACGACTACAAAACGAAAACTGACAATGTGCCACTATGGCTGTAATGCGGGCTCGCACTCTCAGTCGGTCAGTATATCTTGGGTTTCCCAAATGATATATTTCTTTGGATAGCGTAATCGAAAATATAATCCAATTACCTAGTTACCGAAAACGTTCTGGAAAAAGCAAGTGGGACAAAGTGAGGAACATCCCGCGCTACTATCCCAATACGTGAATTTCACACGCTCTGAGACTTAAACATTATTACAAAGCGAGCTCTGCCCTCACCAAACCCAACCTATTGGTTGGTGATAGAAAATACTGAAGGGCACAAAAGAAGTTTCAATCGATTTAAACCCATTTTAACAGGAGTTTTTGGACACTAATGTGCATTATATGTATAAATGTCAAGCCGATTCTTTCCTACCGTAAGTAGCTGTGGTCGCTCTGCTTACCTGCTTCGCTCCTATGTCCTCCTCCCCCTCCGCTCCTTCCCCTCACTGGCACAGTGGTGTCCGGGGGCGCGGGTGGTGTGAGAGCTCTCCGGGGATGAGAGAGGTCTTTTGGGAGTCGGCGTCTTCTTGTCGTGAGGGGCAAGAGTCGACTGCCTTCTCGCGGAAGCCTTGGAGCGGTCCTCCCCGACAGGCGAGCTGCCGCTCCGCCACTGTCTTTTGTCTTTTCCCATCCAAACTCCCCCCCCCAATCTCAACTACACGTCGAGATCGTGATTGTGATTGGAAGGGCGAGTGAGGAAGGTTCGGGCGGCGGGAGGGTGTCGATGCAAAGTGGGTTGCCGTCGAGGCGGGGCACGGGATGCTGCCAATCAGGGTCATCTCGCCAATAGACGCGGGCAAGGTGGATGCCGTTCTGGGGTACCCCTTAAGGACAGGGCCGTACCTGATCTGACCATATATCGGCACAATTTCGATGTTTTTTCTATAAGCCTCATATATATGGGAAAATTTAAAAAAAGCGATGTATCGTGGTCCACCAATTATCATCGATTTTCGATAATGATTGCATTGTCGATGTCAAAGATCTGGTCGACTATACAAGAAGCGCCTTTCGAAATGGGTAGGACAAATAATTCTATATACCCAAGAGGAGGACTGTGTGGGCATTAACAGGCTAGCGAATATTAGAATTGAGTGATGACTCATGTGAAACCAATCCTAGGATTGATGACTACGATGGTGACTTTAACACTTTGCGGCTAGATGAAGAGGTTCTTCCGTCTGGATTCCTCTCCAGGTTGAGATGGAAGGAAATACGTTGCAGTTTGCCCTGTAAGGGTTGATTGTAAGCTTCCCATGGGCGCGTTAGAAACAAGGACCCAAATGATTTGAACGGGGAAGACGGATAGAGGCTCTGCTATTTTGGAGGAGGGTCTTTGATGCAGCGACAATTTAGAGATCTCCCATGAGATACGCTCGGCCAGGGCACGTGCCGGAGGAAGCCGATCTACGACGAATTAACTTCGACCTGAAGTCGTCTTCCACCACCACCGATGGTGAAACTATTGTCTACAATGTCAACTTACACGGAGAAACCCGGAAGAAGAAAGCCTTCATCAATCTCACTCCAAGAAAACATGCAGAACTAATTTACAGCTAGTCCTGTTTTTCAGCATGAAGGTATACATAGAAACAGATAATATTTCATTTCCAAGTGGTCTTTATCAAAGAGCGTGGCTTTTCTGTAACTCTCATTTACTAACTTCTCACCTTTCATTGCTTTGGACACATTCAGAGTACGTTTTTCTTCTCCATATTTTATTTACTTTGCAAAGTATTGTAAAAATATCTTTCTTCTTCGGCTATGACAGGTTAGCTTCCTCTCTCTCGCCTATTTAATACCATACGGTGCTCTGGCTCCAGGTTAATAGTATCTTCCTCGCTTCGGCTACATATAACTATAATTCTTTTGTATGCTATTTTTAAAATTTTTAGTTCTTCATTCTCTTCTCATGTAGCCAATTGTCCTCAATTTCTTTTCTCTATTTCATTTGCTTTATTGTATCTTTCTGCAGTCTTACTAAGATTTTTATTCCATCCCTCGATCGCAAGCCATTACCTCAGTTTTTTCCTCGTTTTTCTGAGGTGCAATCTTTCATACCTTTCTCAGTGCAGGTTCTTACTATTTTCAGTTCTTCCTTCTTCTCTTTAAGTGCCATTACATACTCCGAGAACGGCGTGCTTATCCTTCTTTGATGCATCCGGACACTTCCTCTTATCTTGTCCTTTATCTCGTTTATTTCCATCTCGCTCTAAACATGAAAGATGAAAGCTATACTTTGTAGTGTGTACATTAAAGATAAAGGGCCTGTCTCCTCTATTCTTCTCTTTATTTTTAATCATTTGCTCTTTCCATCACATCTTATCATCGCCGTCTACTCTCTTTATTGAGAGGTATTTATCTTGTATTTCATAGTTCACCCCAATCTACTTTAGATTATGTAACAGTGTACATCCGCTTTTTGTACCGAAACTTTTTCCAGATTAAGGAAATAAAAGTTAGTTGCCCTCTTTTATTCTTCTTTTTACGTTTAAGATTGAGAGGAAAAATATATTCTCTTTTTCCTATGTTTCTTAGAAATCCGAACTCTCCACTTAAATTGTCTAGCGTGTAACTCTCTATTCTTGACTAAGTCTTCAACGCATGGGACAGGATCTAATATTATGAATCTTGGCAAAATTTCAACTCCCATCCACAATGTTATGCTAAGTTCCAACACCCCAAATCTCATACCCTATAATATACGTAGTCCGATCTAGGTACTTATCTATTTCGGTTCAGGAACGATGGTGGTCTGCGGACAGCCCGGAGTTTACTAGGTATTAATATAATCGAATCTCATCTGTACTCATGTGATTGATTTCCATTGCATACACTGCTGAACAGCATACTGCTGTCCGAGGGAAGGAAATAAATAAGTCGCAAACGCCTGGAAGACAAACGCAGGAGCTGTCACGAACATTTCATTGGGTACTCTTGGGAACATTCAGCTTACAGTCCCGACTTAGCTTTCACTGATTTTCATCATTTTCGGGTCCCTAAAATATCATTTAGGCGCCCGACGTTTTGAAAATGATAATGCCGTAGTCCACTAGGCAACTAGTTGGCTGCGACAGCAAATGAAAGACTTATTTGCTGTCGGAAATCAAGGGCTTGCAAAGAGATGGGATAAGTGCCTCAATGTAAGGAGTGAATACGAAGAATATTGAGATTAATTTCAAGAAGTTACTTTGATTATTTTTGCCTCTATCCAGTTTTGCGAGTTATTTATTGACTTACTCTCAAACATAAATTGGTTCACATTAGCTATGGACGTGTGTACGTAATAGGCCTTCCCCTGAATTACTTTCCCTCTGCGCTACCTGAAGTTAATTCTCATCAGTGGTTCTTGCGTCTAAGGATTGGTCCAATTAGTCTCCTCTTCGTCTTGTAAGAACCCTCGACTACATCCAGCTACACATCGAATCACTTCACTTTTTTCTTTGTCTATCCATTTTCTTTTCAGCATTATTCTTTGGCATTACCTGCTCTTCTCTTTTATTTTTATTTTTTCTGCCACCCCTAACGTCTCGCATTTGTAAATAACGAAGCGCGTGCAAGCCGTTTTAGTTATGATATACAAGTGAAGCATTTGAATATTTGAACACTTTTATTAGTAACTAGCATTTAGGGAACTTGAAACGTTGATTTTGCTTGGTTTATGTGGAATCACACCTTGCAGTATAAGAGCGGTGGACACAAAGTAGAAAAATCATTTATTAATAGAAAAATCAACACTGTAAGAACTAGGCGGAAGCCCTCGTGGAGATGTAAGCAAATGATTTTTAAATATTTCTCAGTTTTGCGATAGTACGAGTATCGACATTCTTTTTTTCTAAGTTTTTAGCCGTTGTAGCAGGTCCTAAAACAATCCACTCTTTCAGACAATGAGAGACTTCAAGACTTGGCTAAATTTCAAGGACAATGGATGCGCACGTTTTATGGCACTTGAGGCGTGTAGTATTCACTAGTCGACCCACTCGTAGCGATTTGATAATTCGATTGAGGGAAACCACATGGAACGTGGCTCGCCATTGCCTTAACACCCCATTAGTGCGCTTGAGTTCAGCGGCACCCTTCCCTCAAGAGGGGGAATCCGAGGAGGAGTTGTGGGGGGCTAAGGGCAGCATTATTTCATTATTTCACCCAACTGCATCATTTTGCTTCAACCTAAGTGTCTTCAAACAAGGTGGAGGATGGGATCATGGGGAACAATCAACAGGGACACGTTTCCTAAGTCGGTTTTCCAAGTCCTTATAATTTCCACGCGTGGATTTTGCTGATGCCAATAAATGCTGTAGCCCTTGCTTGGATGACTAAAAATGCACAGCATGAGGATTTAAAAGTTTCACTATCGCAATTCTCTTTTCGAAGGACTTGTAAATCGATTTGGGGCTTTGAAAAACGGATCCTTAGGGTCTAGATACAGTGGGCTGACAGCATGTTGGTGTTTATCCATAGTCGCAGTTCGATGTGGATACATCTAAGAAACCCTTGAGTATCGTAGGTTGATACTGATCTTCTATATTAACGGCTTCAGTATAGATTCTTTCGATCATCTTCGTCTACATGGCACACTGCAAGCCAATGCTAAGACGTATGGTAGGGAGAACATCCTCGCCAGGTCTTCACATTACACGAAGAGCTGTGGCCATATGCCGTATATAAAATGCGTAGTTACAAAATATTTCAAAGGTATAAAGCAATGAAAAATTATGGTTGTCGAGGTACTGGAGAAGAGACCATCAATATCGGTACAAAAATTAGTGGAAGCAAATAAACAGACAAGAACTAGAGACTAAACCGATATAAAACCCACTAAGACTTCACCACAATATGATCCGTATTACTCAATATACGTGGGTACCAGAAGATAATTTCCATCCCGATGTATCATCGCCAGTATTTATTCATAGAGATAGAAAAGGCAATGTGCGCATCGAATACTTTTAGAGGGAGAGGGAACCAGTCCATCACAGACAAGCAATATTGCTATTTTTGGTCTGCGGTTGGTAAATTACTTGCTCACAAAAGAGAGTTTACGCCATTTAGCCATTATCAGTCAACTGAATCGTCGCAATGAGCATCAGTTATTATTTTACATACTAAAATCCCCAAAGAAATAATGGTGAAACTGTAATAGTTTCCATTGATCCAATCTTTAAAACTCTTAATTACTAATATTAACTGGAAAATGAATATCGGGAAGGCTTAGGGAGAGCCGAGGCATGAAAAGGCTAGTCCGAGGATGAAACCTAAGCAGGTGGCCCTGCGGGTGGGTACATTCAATCCAGTGGTGGTGAGCACGGACCACGTGTTGTCCCCCCGCATTCTACTGCTGGTGGGCTCCCACTGATTGCATTCTGGGTAAACAATTGGCTTCGCGGACTAATGTCCCAATGTGCCTGTGATCGCCGCTAGGGATTCCGTGCGGCCGCCCTCCGCGGTCTAATGACTGGCGTACAAATTGAGCCCAATCTACTCATCATCATCTGTTTTTCCCAGCCCGGCCGCCTCGTTGCGACCTTGTCCCTAGCGCGTGGGCGCCCTAGGGCAGTGAGAGATTTTGATGGATGTAGACGATGGCGTGATTGATGACACACAGGACGGAGAACGAAAGGAGAGCGAGGATGGAGGAGAGCGGGAAGTGGTCTTGAAGAGGAACAAGTTACAATTTGATAACACCTATAATCGAAGAGGAGGGGCTTAAGCAATTGAGTGATGTAATTCCGTCGCGTTTATGAGGAGCAATATAATGTCTATGGGAAATATTCACGATCGGTTTGTGGAGCAAAGACGATGTATTTGAAGATTCTAATGAAAGCATTTCACGCGTAGAAAATGATTCATGGTTCTTTTTAATGAATAATATGATTCTAGTGCAAATCAGAGAAGGAATAACATACCATTAGAGCCCTGATTAATTTGTTGAATGAAGTTGAATTTGGAGGTGCCATTGAAATTGTTTCAATTCAAAATGATGCAAATTTCATTCGTTAAGTAATATGACACTCTCGCAGTTTTGAAGAGCAATATGCCTCTAGGAGAATAACCTTCATTAATTTGTGGATTATTTAGGGTATGTTGTAGAGTTTCCATTTAAACTATTTCACGTTTGTGTAGAGCGACGCAATTTTCATGAACATTACTCATTGAAAAGGCCTCATCGACCGTATATTTAACCATAGAATTATGAGATGGGAGTTTTAAGGTTTCAATAAATAAATCTGAAGATGTTACAATATAATATACGAGTAACAGGCGTATGTGAATGGCAATAGACAATATCAGCACGCACGGTGTGCTTAATTGTTACGGCCTTTGGAGTCGCATTCATGAATCTTCAGGATACCAGAAATATTCTCAGGATCAGTAAGTAATCGAACGTGACAACTTCATTAATGGGGAGAGTTAATGAGAGTCATGTAAAACTCAGGCTAAAATATAAAGTAGACGGTGTGTTTTCACGATGTAAGATGTTTCAGTGGAAGATCTCGGCGTTTCTGGCCTTCGAAAAAAGGCGTTAGAGACACTTGCAAACACGTGCCGACCTCAACGAGGCGCTGAAACCTCCAGCCCTGAAGAGGCCCGGGAAACCTGGCAGTGACCCAGTCACGTCCGCAACTTAATTAAACATCAATTGCTCCGAGGCGCCCACGACCTGTGGGAAAGTGTAACGACCACGTTTGCATTCTCCTGGCCCAGTTTGAGGGCTTTGTTGTTCCGCTATGGAGAGAGGACGAGGCGTATCAAAAAAAGTGAGGGCCGTTTTCATATATTTAAATACTGACGGGTAAGAACAAAGTTGTACTCATGCAGGGTCATCAATTGATTGTTGCCGAAGCCAATGAATTTATCTTTTTGATTCAGTAGTCGTTTTCTTGTTGGTGAATACAGATAACAATATCTACGAAAATATTTTTCCCACCAGTTGCGAAGTGTGTCCTGATATTCGATTTTTATGCACAAAAGGATCATCAGCAAGCAAGATTTATCGGGAGTCGTACCTAATTTATAACTCTACAGTAATGAGTGGAGGAAAAGCTAGCCAATGGCGTCAGTACTACGAAAATGGCCGCACAAATGTGAATGATGAAGAGCGGCTTGTCCAGAGGTCCCAGTATCCAGACCGATGTAATATTTCAACAAGTGGACCGCGATCTGATGGACAATCGACGATTAGTGCACTGGATGATAAATTTCCTCTTACTTGACCCGCCGCTATTTACACGATTGTTACGAAAAAGTTCGGATATCCCAAACTGTATGCAAGGTGGGCATGAGGGATACCAATCGACCAACACGAAGAGTGAAGATGCTAAGTGGACGAGTGTATTTGAACAACTTTCTACAAGATAGAGATGCATCGACCGTGCACCTGGCAACTATTTCCTCTTGTTGCACTTGAAACAGTGTCTTGGTGGACGGCGGTTTGAAGAAGATGAGGAAATCACCGCCGTCGTTGTCAACTGGTTAAATTCCCATGCGGCGAACTTCTGTGCAGAGGGATTAGAGAAACTGCTGGAGGGTTGCGAAAAGTCCTTAGAAGTGAACGGCGATTATGTAGAAATGTAACGTAGATTTTTAGGAAAGTACAATCGCCAATGAAAACCTCCTCTTACAAATATATTTTTATGACCATGGAAATGGAAACAAGGAAATATGGAAATAGATGCAAGGAAAATCGATAGGAACACACATGAAGGACGAAAAAAGGAAAATGTGTACGAGTATACAACGTATGCACATGTATGTGTTTATATGTGTTTCTATCCTTTCTTTTCCTTATATCTATTTCCATGTGAATGAATATTTGTTCGCCATATGGCAGGTCTGGCGGGCGGGAGAAACACTGGTCGAAGGAAAGGTTGTGGGAATTTGCGTGTGAAGAGATAGAAAGAGAAGAGAGTGAGGCAGAATTACTGGAGTATCGGTGGTTGTTCATTCGAATATTAACCAAATTTCAAACAAATATCACCATCCACGTTTTTTATAATTTTATTGCTAAAATGAAGTCTTACCGCACTTATTTTGAGACATTATATAGTGCTTGCAAAAGGAACGTACAGGTATGTTTCAATAAGGTTATTCCATTGCAACATTTAATGTATTTGACCTTAACACTGTTTCAGTCTGGGACGTGGTAGGCCAGTTCGTAGAGAGCTTGACTGTTGTCCTGAGGGCCCGGGCTCTATTCGTGGTGACCCTCTGGGTACCCCGGGTACCCTCAGTTTCACTCAAGTTGTGTGATGTTTCGAGCTCCACATCGTTCTGGGGAACCACGGGCAGCAGAGAGAAATGGTCTGCCCCGCTTATGTACGTTCCCGCATCCCTTTACCAAGTTATTCTCTTACGAATATATTTGTCGCGTGGAACATCACTACAAAGCCATGTCCCATAACCACATTTCTGTGTAACTTGAATCAAGCAATGACTAAGCGGAATTGTATTAAAGTTTAATGAGAAAGAGTTCGGGGCGAACTAATTTTCCGTAGAATTCACTTGCGTACTTCTAAGTCTCGCGTGCCGCGAACTCCTGTCAGCCTGCCGTGCAGTTCTCTTGAAGTGGTGATAACTCAGTTTCCGTTCTCCCCGGAACGCCCGGGTTGCTAGTGGTACGTTGATCAGCGTCCTCAGCAGAGGAGAGGACACTTCAGCTCCTCGAGTCCTTCCGGAGCTCCTTTCGGAGAATGTTACGAGAGAGCAAAAGCGATGCACTACCAACCGCATTATTTTGAATTCGCCCTGCTGCTATATGCTTCGATCTCTCTCCCTCGATCTAGAGATTAACCCAAGGATGTAAACACGTAGGCACGTCTCAGCCGTTGACACTGGCGTTGCCGACAAGGATCATGGGAAGGTCAAGGAACGTAGTGCAGGGAAAATAATTACTTTCAATTTGAAATACTCGTGCTTTATTATCTCGCGACACTTCTTAAGGACCTTTGATTTCAGGACATAATCCAACGAGTCACACGTTTAAGTGTGTTCTAAGGAGAAGGGAATGTCGGCAAAAAGAGGTGGTGGGAATGGTTAATGAACAGAAACTTCAGGAACATTTGAATGGTCCATAGGTGATGCACTGAATGAAGGGTATAACGGTATGAAGAGTGATAAAGGAGCGGAGCAGGATAATTCACGTATATACTTGATAATAATTGACAAAATTTCATTGAATAAATGGTGATTGGAATCACAGTGAAATTCTTTGGCATATAACTTATACATATTGTTTTTTTTTCATCAATCTTGCACTGTATCGTAATTCTATAGGACATATATCTATATATGTTATGCATTTTATTTTGTGTGAAATACAATATTTATTATTATATTTAGCTATATATAGGAAACTCAAGTACACTGAAAATGTATGCCAGATGAGTACGTGAAGAGAAGCGTCAATTTATTAGATCGACTTCACTGTTTGGAATGTTATTCACGTTGCTTGTTATGTTCCTGTCAGAAAATCGATGAGTTAAAATAAAAGTTATGAGTTACCAATTGCCATCAGTTTGGTTGTTGGATAAAATCATACAATGGTGAGTTGTTAGTAATGGCAACATTGCAGTAGATTGTCGAGTACTGATTTACATTTAGAATTGAATGCGATACCTATACTCTGTATAAGGGCTCATAGCTGACGGCAGTCATAGAGGGAATTCTTAACATTCTCCGCTAATGGAAGAGCCAGCACTTTTATCCACGAACGTTTTTCTCCATGTCCATTTTTTCATTCAACATGAGAGTGATGCACTGTGGAAGAATAAATACCACAAATTAAATTAATTGAAGCTTAGTTGCAGTGAAGAAAAAGAATAGAAACGATAATAACATTTGTAGATACTAGAAAAGCTTTCGACTCAGTAGATCAAAATATATATATTTTTTTAAATTATGCTATATAGGAGTATGTGGACCCACCCACCTTTGGTTTTCTAATTATTCAAAAATAGAAAGTTACTCACAAAAATAAATATTGTTTGCAGTGAAGAACATGAGCTAGAATCAGGTGTGCCAAAAGGATCTATTCTTTGCCCTTTATTATTTATAATATATATAAATGGCATATTGAAATGCTGTCATTTCTGCGATTTGATATTGTATAATGATGATGCAATACTCATATCGAAACATAGGGAACTAAAAGCAGCTAATCGAGGCATGAAACTTAACTTAAATAATATCAGTAATTGGCTACATGAATAATAATCTTGTTATTAATCAGAAAAAATCCAAAGTCATGTTTGTGGAACAAAGAACCTCTGACATCATAGATATTCAATCACAGATTCATTCACATTACTACATACATTACCCCACCAATAACTGTAATTGCCCCATGCTGGAACAAGTAAATTATCACTTTGGAGTAATCATTGATCAAAATATTAACTTTTATGAACATAAAAATAAAGAACAAATTTATATGACATCCTTCGTCAAGTTCAATACATTACTGGTTCCGCAAGGTTGAATGTCAACAAGATAGTGTATTTTGCACTGGTTGAGAATATTTTAAGATATGGTATAACAATCTGGGGATCCACTGGTTCTAGAACAATTAATATCCAAATATCCTAGAGAAAATATCTAGGCTAAATCAAAAAATACAAATATTCTATATGGAAGAAATATCTTTTAAAAAATTGGAATTCTGCCTGTAGACAGACTGTATAGATATGACACCATTATAGGAAACTATGGTTTATGATGAAGATTGTCTGTAATTCTGTTAGCTATCATATTTGATGAAGGTTAAAGATATCTTTGCTAAAACAATGCACGGGTACTCACCTGCGCAGTTTCGATGGCAAACATTATGAATTACGTGAAAGTAGTGACTAAGATTAAGGACCCATTATATTCAGTACCTGAATACAGGAAAAGTATTGCAATTACAATTTTTTCGGACAGCACCAACGAATGTAAATTCATGACAGCTCTAGGTCATGTAGTATAGTAGATATAAACAAAATTTAAAGACGTAACTGCAAAATACGAAAAGAATAATAACGAGCAGTTATAATATATTTATACGAACAAAAGTCGTGTTAAATTGGAAAAAAATATACATGGAAGAGAACATTGGAAGCGTTGAAAACGTGGCCCTAATGGAGAATGGTGGATTTAAAATGAACGTGTCCTAGAGGGATGAGCCTAATTTGAATTATCACGACCATTGCCCACCCCACACGAACTTTTCCTATAGTGAGCCGAACGTTATTCCATATCGGACCATGCTGATCTCACAAGTGTTCTGAGTTCAGTGTAGCAATTCTGCCTTTGAGTGTCCCAAACCTGCATATGACAGTCTATATTTACCTTCATAGTTCTCATTAATCACTCGATTTCCATCCATACTCACGAATAGGTGGCACGTACGTATTTTCAATCGACGACCTTGTGAACGTGTTTCTGTTACCGGCTAGGAATCTTTTTGCATATACGTACCTCTTCCTTCAGGGTAGTGTCGTCTTCCGCTAGTTCATCCGGAAGCTCGTCTTGGCCGAGGACCTTCTCGTGGTGCTTCTCCCGATGCTTCCAGTGCGCCTCCTCGCCTCCAGTCTTACACCGGTGGGCGAACAGCGGTCGCACCACCGGCGTTAGGAGGTCAATGTGCACGTCGGCCGGATCCGTAGGCCCCGTCAGGAAGGACACCGCTAGGCCTGAGGCCACGCTGATGACCAGCCCGATGAAGGCGTAGAGTGTGTAGGATATGCGGAAAAGGTAGAAAGCTTCGTTCCCCATGATCTGGGCGTGATTTTCCATCGTTGTCGTCGCTGCGCCTCTCTCAGTTGTCAGCTCCGTCAGGAAACCCCTGCATAAAGGGCTATCATTGAAGCTAACGCGCAGGGCGAGAAAAATATCACATATACAAGTCCTACCCTTTGGTGATGCTAAACGAGAAATCTAAAACATGCATGCAAGGCAGGAATTCGAAATACCTTATGGTTTAAGTCAAAATCTACACCTCAACCTTTAAGGTGCAACGGGGATGTGGAGCAATATGGTAAATATTAAGCCATCAGATTTTAGTTTGATGACTGAATTGTGTGTTGTGAATTATGTTTCCTACTTTAGTGGTCAAAACATATGTGAGGGAAAAATGATTCTCTTTTGTCAGAGGTTCTGATGTCAAGTTTCCCGCCTTAACTTATCGCTGTGGTCTTGCCTAACTGTTAAATTCGGCGCCAGGATTATCGTTTGCATTTATGATAAACGATTCATACTTTTCTTAAAGTTAAAGTCGCTCCATTAATGTTTGTGTTTTCAATGTCCCCCAACGAGGGCATTTTATTTAGAATGCGGCACTTTATGTAATCATGATGATTCTTCCAGAAACGGGCAGCTTTTCATCATAGATTTAAAAACATTTTTTGACCCAACAAATGGTATTGCAAATAGAGAATCCACTATAATTAGACAATTGGTGTTCTAAACCATGAATATCAGAAGCTTGGGGAGAAAGTGGCGTGCCAGCTTCTTCATCCTTCCTTAATCAAAGCACGACACATTTAGAAGCAATGAGATGTGAGTAAGTTACCGCGGGATTCCGGAATAGAACCTTAGAATCGCTGAGCGTCACATATAGTAAGTGAACGAACGTAGGGAAAGGGAAGGCTTGAATACCGAATGGAACTCGGTGCAATAGGCACGTCTCCGATTTGGTTTCGAATCAAGAATCGCGAAGACGACTATCTAAACAGCCTATCCCACATTTCGACGGAGGATTACCGACGCGCTCTACTCACGTTCCGTTGAGGATTGCCGCTTCCATTCCGGGGAAAGAGGAGTTGAGCGCTGGGAAGGTGCATCCCTCCACAGAGACTGGCTTCTTCTCGAATTTTATCTGTCCTGTGGCTACGGCCCATTGGGATCCGAATGATATGAACCCCATGACCATCATCCCGATCAATCCTCCTGCGAAGGCGCCCTAAGAAATCAAAATGCAAATATGGACTTGTGAAAAGAATATGTGGGTTTCAATGCGACACCCCCGCTAATAAGAAATCATCAGATGATGTTCTATGATGGTTACTTTTGGGTTTGTGACATGTTAATAATTGTCGCAAAATATTTTATAAAGCCTTATTCCATTAAAATGTGGAATAGTTAGTACATTTTGCTCGGGTAACTACTGTTACGGAGTTAAAAATCAACAAAGGGCATCATATTATCTATCAAATTAATTTTTCGGCGAAACCCCTTCCCGTTTAATTTTTTGCCGTGAAAACAGAACGAAGAGCTGAGAAGTATCTATTTTAATAATTCATGATTTTGTCATAACCTCCGCGGCCCACGTAAAATGGATACAGTTATTTTTTGATTTGTCGAATCAGATGTCTGATTGAGGAAAATTGTATATAGAAAGTGAGCCTGTTAAGGTTTTTAGCAGTAGTAATAATTTTCAAGTATTTACTTTCAGCCTCCCCCTTACCTTGGAGTTGACCCAAGGGAAGAACATCCCCAGGGCAAATACTGCCAGCATCGGGCCGTTCGTTATCCCACCCAAACTCCAGTTAGCCTTTAGAGTGAGAGAGAAAGATAGAGAGGGACATATGGTTAAATGTATTTTTCAAGTTGGGCTACCAGGGGAAGGGAGGGGAGTTGAGAAATTAGGTATAGAAGAAGGCCTTGGATGAACAATGGGAAATAAGGGGTTGAAGATGGCAGCGCAAGGAGCTACAAGGGAATTAAGAGGCTGGCTGACTAGAATAGGTCATTTTGTTTGAAGAGTTGTTTCAAAAGAATCCTAGGATTGATAGCCCTTGAAGATGATGAATGATTGATGATAGAGGTACTGAGATGATGATGGTAGAGTGTTTTGTGTTGCATGTTCATGTGGTGGTGGAGTTTCGCATTCTAGTTTGTTGTGTCCTGGCTTGCGTGTTGTTGGATGACTTTCGTGCTGCATCCTGGGTTGCAGTTGTTTGTTGATTTATGGTATATATGTTTGCATGAGTGTTGGATGAAGGGATTTTAGCATGCGTGTGTGCGCTCCTGTGGGTGTAATTTTCCATGTTGTTGTTTTGCATGTGGTATTGTTCCTTTTTACGGTTGGTGACCTAACACCCCCCGCCACACGCCCTTGCGGTGACTTGCGGGGTATTATGTAGATGTACATGTAGATGTAGATGATTGATATCTAAAAACAAGAAATTAGCTGCTTGAGGTCGTCAGCGAGTGATTTTTTTAAAGAGGGCTTTAAAAGAATTAGCTTAGGAAATGGGGTCTGGGCAATACTCTTGCTAATAAAAGAGACGAATACTGTTACAATTTGTCACTTAATATTCCATCATTATGTGGAAAACTGTAATAGTCTTCGTCTCAGTTATTATGGAACAGTTTCATCTCATAACACCTGAATCTATAACTTATAATACTGTTGCCCATTGCATTAAATAGGGTGTGGTTGCGAGTTGAAAGAATAACTCCTGATCAATTAATAATTAATCGATATTAGACCGATAAGTATGAAAAATATAAGTATTTTTTTTATTTTTACTCTAATTCTAAATCAAAATAACCATGAACAACTTCACATTGGATTTTTAAACAAGAAATAGCAGCAGTGTCAGTCACAACCACCTAAACCATAGGTGAATGTAAGCTCACCTAAACGGAAGGGCCGGTCTTTGGGCTGTCAGACGAGGATGCATCATTACTGTAAACGAGGTCGGCAAAGAACCTACGTTATTTGTGCTGTGAACGGGTCAAAAACTTCCCTGTTAGGATTCTATTTAAGCGATATCAAAATATTATCCAAATGGGGATCAGAATAGAGCTGATAACATTGCCACCGTCGGATTCGAACGTCTGCCCTTAGAATGAGACTCAACTCCGCAGCAGTTCTCGTTCATGAAAGAAGAAACATACCTTGGTACGAAACGAGAGAAAAGATATTCCACATTTGGCGAAATGGAATAGGCAGAAGTGAGTCACAGCCATGTTGCTTGTCTTTTTATTCTCATGAATTGTGATTTGTAACCATCTTGACCCACAAACTTCTTTTCGCGCTGGGGTATGCTAGATCAAAAATTCGCAATAGTCAAAATGAAGGTCGTCTGCTTGTTACCCTATAAATTCACCACAAGTATACGTGTGGCAGGAGATTTTAGGCTACCAGTCTTTAGTATGGATGGTGATTATAGGCATTCGAAGTGTTTTGGTTTCGGGAACTTTTCATGACGACACATTTGCGGTCGGATTTGCGTGGAGGAAAAGAATTTCTTTTTCTCATTATAGCCCCTGCCACAGTCATTCAGTTCTTGGTATTCCATCTTTGCCAGCATTAAACTAAACGATTTGCATTTATCTGTTAATATGTCTTGCACGCAATCTTTGTGAGTCTCAATCAAGCATTTTACAATTAATACTGTTTGATGGACAGTAAATGACGCGTTGGAATCCCGGAAGAAAAAAACACTTATCCACACCTCGTTACCTACCCCGCAGAAGGAGGTCAACCCGATTTTTAATGTGAAGATTGAAATTTTGTCGTATTGAGCCTACCTAATGGGGGATCTGGTTATCAAAAAAAACAAACAAAACCGGGGTAAAACTTACCCTCTCCTCCGCACCTATTACCCCACCATAGTGTCGTCCAAGGCCACTTTAACACGAAATAAACTCACGTACTCACCTTCTTATGCATCACGAATACTGTTTCATATTAATTCTATGCCTTTCATCGCGATGAAAACGAAATAATTGGAGAGTCAAGTGTCCATTGAATTAAGTTAACTCCGAATGGTATTTCATTCAAGGAAAAAATCGAAGTTTAAGCCATTTAAAAACTATGATCCTTCTTAAATGATTATTTTTCAGAAACCCACCTGTACGACTGCGCCAAGATGCTCTACGACGAAGACCATGCAAACACAAAAAACGCCAATGATAGCACAAAGTACTTTCATGATGAAAGATGCCCTCTCTTCTGAGACTTTAACTTTTAGGAACGGGTCGATGAAATCTTCAAATATCACCCCTGACATTGAGTTGAGACCCGTTGACATGGAGCTAAAGTGTGAGAGACATTTTTAACAGATTTATATATTATAGCTTTAAATTATATTTTCATTTTGTATTGATTATGTTTGTTTCTGAGAGTTATGGCTAAATTTAAAGTTTTGCACGTTGGTTATATCAGTGTTAAGGGAATGTATGCGTATTTAATAAATTATTGCTAGGTGTCTCCCAAATATGCATGGGGGGAATTATATTATTTTCAGAACATTGGCATAATTTACAGATTTAAGATGTGGCAAACGATAGTTTTATGGTGCAAATATTAATGAATCGTGATTGCCATTGTTCACTTTGCAACATAGTTAAATATTAATTAGCTAACGAGTTAGTGCTTGAAATGTTTGTTTGGTAATCGGTGATTTTATCCCATTCATGTTTTCTTAAGAGTAAACTAACCTAACTGAAAAACGAAAAATACTCAACGGTCCCTAACCTTTTCTTTTGAGATATGTGAAAATGATGCAAATGCCGCAGTACAAAAGTGCAATTGCTTGGTTAATTCAAGTCATCAGATCGATTGTAATAATGTAGTTATAAGACTAAGAGCGTCATAAACCAAGCCTCTCACTTTATTGAGAACTGGAAAGTAGAAACACTTTCGATGCAAGTGTGTACGACTCCATAAAATTTAAATTATGTGTAATGTTTTGTGTATTCCTGGCGCACGATTAGTTTGAAATCTTCGTACGTTGTAAAGCGGATCAGTGGGTCAGGTGCAGACGTTTGATGACTTCCGTTATTGTCCTCAGGATATCAGGTCATTGTTTTTACTGTCCTTACATATCCTCTGCTTGGACTCAGGTAACTCCTGACTGGCTGTTCTGGCATTCTTTCTCTTTCTCTATGCTATCTTTATTTTCTGGAGCACAGACTACCACGTTTGGCTGAGGGAATATTTTGTATCTCGGTTGGAGTTATTTCCCTTCGGGCGTATTTCTATCGCCTCCTTTGTCAGACGGTTTCAGTAATCGCTTATACGTAAGTTAACTTCATCGAAGAGAATCGGTTGGTCCTGGATGAGACTGCGCTCCACCAATGGTTGATTTTTCGGGATAGCTCCGTAATTCATCTCCTGTGATCCTTAATTATGGTTGCTACCGTGCCCGTCTCTTTGATGTAAGGTTCTCCGCACTTATATGGCACGTGGTAAAATATCGGAGCCTCAGATCCCAAGTGTCCTTCGCTCGAACGAGGTTGCTTCTTAGATTCGCCGGTGGCTTGTGGATCGTCTCTGTGTTGTTCTTCCAAAACATCCCATAGAGTTACCCCGCGGTAGTGGAGATGTTCGGAGGACGTGCTCTGATAATCGGTTTTTCCTTCTCGGAGATCCTTTCTGGGTCAAGATGGATTTCTTCACGAGCTTCAGTTCAGGCGAATTTCACCAGAGGAACTTATCAGGGCCGGATGGATGGATATCCCTCTCTTTGTATCCATTCCAGCGGAACATCATCTTCAGGTGTTTGAGTTTCTTGGTCAGCCATGCGTTGGGCTCGTTGGACGAGGGTAGATTGAACTGTTCTCCACTGTGTGGTGGTGATCCCATCCATTCAGATAGAGATTTGTGTGGGTCGGTTTCCGATAGACCAGGTGGCCCAGGGCTCAGCCTCGTGGTGAATCTGGATGTCGAGGAAGAGAAGTCAGTAGTTTTGCTCCAAGGTGAACTTGATGTTCGGGTGTTGGTTGTTCATGTTGTTCCGGGACTTATGGAGCATTTTGATACCGTGAGGCCAGACTATGAAGGTATCGTCCACATAGCTGTAGAAATGTTTGGGTTTTGCGGAGGAGAAGGCAAAGTATTTCACAGAGAAATTTGCGATTAATCGTTAGAGTGACGAGCCCATGGTGACATCATCTGTTTGTTCGATGAATTTAACCTTGTGAAAGAAATACGCTGACATCAGCACGTGGTGGAATAAGCTCATGATATTCTTGTCGAAGCGGACCTTCAAGAATTGGACCGTTTCCCTCAGAGGGATCCGTGTGCACAGGAAAACGGCAAGGCTGACTTTAATGTCCGTTGGGTGCAGTCGAATATAACAGTAGGTTCTGACGAACACGCCGGAGTTTTTCTACCTGGTGTTCAGATCTCCTCACGAGAGGTGCGAAAATGGCGGCGAGATACTTGGCCAAGAGTTAAGTGGGAAAATCAATGGCACTCACAATTACACTTAGGGGAGCTCCGTCCTTGGGTATCTTTGGTCATCCATACAGTCTTGGAGGTACAGGAACCTTCGGTACAACGTTTCTACTTTCTTCGTCTGGAATTCCCGCTCTCTCTATCTTTCTCACTCTGCAACCCATCGAGTTTTGACGCAGGGGTCAATATACCGGGTTTTGCGGGATGTTTTAATTTCTGGTTGGAATTTTATCAACGGATTATATATGTATTAAATACAATGCCGATCACGACGCAACCCAAAACCTTATTTTTATACCTCTAAATGTGTTTTTTTCTGCATGAGAAAATTGCTGGAATAAAATAGAATATTGTGTTTTTCCGTTATCTAATTTGTGCAGCACACACGGTTTTTTCAGCAGGCGAACCTGAGGGCGGCACTGAAGACTCCAGCAATGAAGAGTCCAGGAAGTCCGGGAAGTGACCCCGCCACATCCATAACGAAGTATGGCAACAGCTGGTCGGCAGCATGGACGAACTGTTTGGGCGAAAAAGAGAGAGGGGGCGGAGGAGTGAACATTTGAAAGGTATTTGTAGTCTACGCGTGCGAACACCAAGAAAATGAGTCTCCGCATTGCGTGAAAGTTAGATTCTATGAAGGTTTCGTTATGATTCTGAGAAACTCCCGGAAACAGGATGGTACTTTCATCAAACAGGCGTCGCGGAAGCCTTACTAATGCGTAGGTTAGATTCTGCATCCACGTAAGCGGTATGGTATGTTTTTAAAACGGTGGAACATAAAAAATCGCGCATATTTGCAAAAATGAAGAAACAGCCGAGGCGATGAAAGAAAGGGGTGAATAGTAAGAGACAAAAGCTTGACCAATATTTTTCACATTTCCTTTTATAGACTCGGAAAAGGCAATGTTTTATCTCTAGCATAGATTTAGGAAAACCTCAAGAAAAGTGAGGAACTATTTTAAGTATTTGAGATGATTTTTGGTACGTCCTTCAATATGATTTCTTTCTACGGAAAACGTGCGCATTGAAAACTGTAGTCATAACACAAATAGTACGTATTAGTGGCGAGGAGAGACTATGAATAAATATTGGCGCAGTGTGGTGAGCCTATTTTAAGGGACCCTTCTCTTTCGGGTCACCAACTAAAAATGCAATTTTTATAAAGTTTGCATCATTGACAATTTTCATTTATTTAATTAATTATTATTTTATCAAATCCAATGCTTTCCCGAGCACTCACCTTTGCAGATAGAAGATCGCAGTTGTAGTAAGCTGCGTAGATTAAAAGACCGCAGTAACAACTCAAGCCGGTGATCGCGACGCCCCCAAAGGTGAATATGATGAGCAAACTGAGAAGTAGACGGTGCATTGAGAGTTAGTTAAATGACGAGGTAAATGCTTTGCGTTTCAATAGTGTTTCGTAGAATTCTCACATCCAGATATTTAAGAATTACGTTGCAATTAGGCAATTTTCCTGGTGGCAACGGTCAAGTTTGGTCAATGATCACTTACAACGAAAAACACATACACGCACTAGAAAAAACAGATAGGAGACGAAATATTCTTACATACAATGACACTTCCACATCACATAAAAAATGCCGTCCAGATCACGTACAAACAATATTTAAATAACTACAATGAAGTTTATCACTCAGTGGCTGCTTTACATTTATAATTAAAACTTCTAAAATTGGATGGAAAGGGCTCAAACAAACCTCCAGGCAGCTGGTTCCAATCAATAATAGTTCTTTTTAAAAAAGAGCATTTTTTCTTATTTGTTTTTTGCGTCCTTATTTTTATTTTGAAACTATGGTCGTTTTTTCCCTTAAAGTTAGGCTTTTCTATCTCTTTCCATAAATCTTCCCACGCTTCGTCCTTTTTAACAATTCTATACATCGCGCCTAACCTACTCCTTCTTCTTGTATTCTTGTATTTTCAAACACTCCCATTTCAGTATATCTAACATTTCTGTGACACTATCTGTTCTTTTGTACCTTCCGAGTACATATCTTGCTTCCTTTCTTTGAACTTTTAAATAAATAATCCCTTTTGATGGTAGCTAATGTTCATCTTTCTGTACCTCGCTATTGAAATTAATTAAATTGAATAAAAAATGATTGAAATTAATGGGAAGTTTGCCAATTTCATAATTTTTACTTCCTGTAATGGTTTATTGAGAAATATCCAAAAATAAGGGTATATTGCATTTTTAGCAAAATTTGCTCACTGTAACACTACAGAAATTAAATCGACGAATTCTCTGTGAGTCTCACTCTTTTATTACGTGATTTATACCGTCTTTGCTTGTATTCTATTGAACTTTTGTGCCATAAGTTGATGTCCTTCCAAGAGTGATGCCATGAGATGTTTTGTAAAAATTCCAGCTTTAGATAAGAGTATTCATTTTGTTTTCGGGAATCTTTTTAGAATTGATGATATGAATTAACTTTTTATATAGAGGACGAGTATGTACTATCATTCCAACCATTTGGGTGGCAGTTTTTTCTTCTTTCAAATATATTTCATTTCTCCATTTATTTTGACCTTCAATCCCGTGTATATAAAAAATAAAAATCCTATGTATATATGTGCTTTAATTATGAAATGCCAATGAATGTGCGATTATCACTTTCTCTCATTTCTTGCTGCAATGTCTCCGAATTTGGGCAGGTGTGTCCGCATTATAAACTTTTACTCGGATTTCTATCGCTTTATTATCCTTCCATCGCATAACGCGTGTTTCGATTTTATCATCAAAGCTAAATTCATATTTTCCTCTTTTGCTTTTTTCTATGCAATTTGCGCGGTCTTGTGAGCATTTTCATGCCCTGTTATATATGATACTACTATCGCTCTATCACAAACCCGAATTTCCTTCTCCTTCGGTAATTCTAACAGCTCACGGGTAGTAAAATAATTGTTATATGTTATGTAATGTGGCTCTAAAGATAACGAATAAAGTGAACGCGCATCTAAGATGATGTTTTGACGAATAATCGAGACTATACCTCTGGCCCGGACTTACATTTGCGCCCTCTTGACCGTGGGCATCGCCAGGAATCTCTGGACCATTCCTTGGTTGGCGGCGATGCTCGCCATCCAGTTGAAGACGCAGCCAAAGCTTGTGTTCCAGAAAGTGTGGCGGATCGTAGGGTCGGGATCTAAACTGAACCATTTCCAAATGGAAAGAAAATGGAAGAGAGAACACAAAATTAATAAACGTCGGCGAGAAGAAATAAAGTTTCATATAATTTTGTGTGACATGATACCTCAGTTGAGTGAGTTTTTTCTTTTTGGGCAACAAAGCTTTTTAGAAAACAGCCGGAACTTACTGAAAAGGATTTGAACGCCTGAATTGGTGAATTTAGTCTTCATACGAGGTGAGCTTGAGCCTCATCTAAAAAGAAAACTCAGACCTTTAGGGTGATTACTGTGGCTTTATTTTTTTGGCTAATAATTTTTTGGCATTGCTTTTACCCTGCAGCTATGTGAGCATTAAGCATGGCAAGCATTAAGGTTGTTGCTTTGGTCACATATTATTCTACAAAGCTCGAAACAACGCTTACTTGAAGAATTCTATCCTTCCGCTGTCCTGGTTCCTCTGCCACATGGCGGCAAAACCTCCAACGGAGTATGTCCCCAGCACCACCACCGCTCCCATGGAGAAGAACATCATCGCTGTCTGTAGGGCATCCGTCCAGACGACGGCCTTCAGGCCTCCCTGCGAAGTGTCCTCACGCAAATCACAAATGTAGAAACTCTGATGGCTGAGGGCATGTCAAATCAATAAGGCCAGACGGATCATGCGAGCCTCACAAAGAATGGAACTCAAAGCCTATGCGTTTTCTGTCAGGTATCGGCTATTCTGTATCTCAATAAGGTACGTTCGAGAAATGTTTCTGTTCGCTATCCGCCAAAACAACTTGCTGTCTCGCGTTTGATCGAAACTCGACCAACGTCGAATGTGAAGACTGTGTGTTGTCTTAACTGTAGCAAAATGATTATTTCACTAAAAGATATCCATTAGAATTGACGAATTCAATAACCGATGATTTAACGCCTGTTTATTGAGTTTTTAACATGGCGCCACTTAGCGTGATGGCCTTTGTTACAGAGTGCGGCGGAGACGGAGTATTAGAAACCAATTAATTGCGTATATATTAGACAATTACGTATTTTGTGACTGTTCGCATATCTATTCGTAATTTGACGGCTATTACGCTTTTTACGTTCGGTTTATGTACCTACAGTTACATGACGGTTTTTTCAATAAGTTTTCGCATGCATAAAATAAGAGTTGTTTACAAGCGAGAGCAAATTAAAACGTACACCCTTAAAATTTCCCTATTTGTTTTAAAATCTCTAATCCAATTATTGATTAACTTATTCAATTAAGAATGAATAAGGCTACACATATGTATCCTTTCGGCATTTACATATTCGAACAATAGTGGACGCTTCCTTTTTTTTGAAGAAAACACGTATTGTTTTCCAAAGTTTATTTCATTGTTACTTTGCCATATCATTGGCATAAGGACAGTGACCAATCGGCCGGACACGGACGGATTGGGAAGGAGAGGTGATCGCCCATTCACTTGGAATTATAATGCTGCAAAAGTTTCCCGGATGTAGCTGGTCCTATAAAATGCCTTGAATGTCCGATGATTGTCTATCAATCCATGCTGTCTTCTCGCAGTGAGGTAGGCAACAAAAATCGTAACATTATGGAATAAAATAATGTCCTCTCAACCCGTAGGAAGCTAACAGATCCAACCCAGTATGATAAATTGGCATGGGAATAAGGTTACTTACCAAACTAGTGTAGAATATGCAAACTAAGCTGACCAGAGGCGTGATGAGATGGAGGTGTATTCCAGTAACTATTGGAGATAATAGATAGGGCATTATTTCGATTTTTAGAATAGGTGGATATTAAAGGATTATTGGAATCTATCTTGTTATCAAAGTGAACTGAGCATATACTGTCAATGAACATAGTATTTGACGTCTGTTGGTACCACAATGTGAATGTTATTAATAAATTGCGAATTAATATTAATTGATCATAATTTCGTGTGTTTGTGCCACCACTAACATGTATTATGAAATTAAGAATTGTCTCTATGATTTTTTATTTAGCAGCAGTCTACCGCATTTGGGCAGGTATTTGATGGACCCAGGCACTACACACTACTGGTCTTTATGATATAACATCCAAATTGTATACTATTTTTTCACTTACCTTGGCTGAGCGCAAGTGCAGGTATGTACATCACGATTGGAATGTACAGGAGCTGAAATGAAACCGCATTAGTTTCAATTAATACAGTCGAAGTTTTTCTTTTTACTAAGGTATACTTTCCTTTGTTATTAGAAGTATGCATACCAAATACCCAAAGTGGTCTAATTGTATTCAGGATAAGTAGATAACTAGACGGAGAGGTCGAAAATCTGATGATAATGAAAAATCGTATTAAATTTGCATTACTTTGAATGTGAGAGCTGAAGTATTCTACTTGAAATGGTACTTATGTTAATCAACCATATTCCTTGGGAATGCCCTTCAATAAACTAAAAAAATAATTTGAAAATGCACATTTAAGCCACATTTGTGTAAGCCCCCTGTAAAAGTCGTTATAAAATGTAATCGGTCTTTGTATGCTTATAAAACATTCATTCATACTCTGTATGTTTTACCTAGTTTTTATATAAATGAGTGAACGTAAAGAATGGGTATGCCTAGTGATTTAAGGAAATGTAAGGAAAAGGAGAAGCTCAAATGTTAAGGGGTTATCATTATTATTATAGACAATCTACTGGTTAAGGTAGGTTTTGGATGGACACAACCACCAAATATTTCTCTCATCTCTTCTGACAACACTCACCCAACATCCTATTCTACAACAAAGCCCATCTTCATCTCTGAGTACTTCCTTCCTTCCTTCATTCCGTCCAAAATCCCTATCCTATTCCTGCCCTTTCCTTGGTTACCTAATATTCTCCCCTCTACCACAGTCTTCAACACCCCACTTGCCGATCAATATGCCTTTCATCTATTTTTTCTGCCTCCTTATGATTTCTCCCGGTAACCCCCTATCTACTACTAGCACCTCCTCATTTGTTTTCCTTTCTGTCCACTTCACTTTCTCCATCCTTCTCCACACCCACATTTCAAAAGCTTCAAATCTACGTCTATCATCCTGTTTCAATGAACATGCTTCCACACCGCATAAAACTACGCTCCATATAAAAGTTTTCTAAACATTCTTACTCAACTTCCCTGATTTATTTCCCAACTGATTTTATGGATCCTCCCCCGACTTTTAATCCTATCTCCAGTTCTTCCCATGCTTCCTTAATCATTTCTTCCTCATATACGTTGAAGAACACCCTGGACAACCCCGCCTTACATCTCTTCCTAACACTGCCCATCCGGACTTCCCGTCCTCTACTCGCACCTGAGCAGTCTGAGACATATACAGGTTGCGAATTAGCCTCCTGTCCCTCCAATCTATTCCTATTTTGTGCATATAGTATACTAACTTATCCCAAATCACACAGTCAAACGCCTTTTTGAAATCTACGAAACAGGCAATTTGATTCGATCAGTGATCTCATTACTGCAATGGCATCACGCGTGCCTCTCCCCTTCCTGAACCCACACAGATGGTCCATAATTTACCCTACTCTCCATCCTTTGGTTAATGATCATGAGGACCACTTTAGCTGCGTGCGATATCAAACTTATTATCCTGTTGTTCTCACATTCATTTACCCTTTTTGGAGTAGGAACTGACGCTGTTTTGACGAAATCTTCAGACCAAATTCCTGTCTCAAAAATGCTAGATGGATATTTAATGAATTTAAAATTTAAAAAAAATTGTATAATAGGAAATAATTTTCAATTTTTCAATATATTCTATGAATATTTTGTTTGAAGAGTTCATAGTTGTATTATTAAAGGGTTTTCCGTATTCTTTGTGTTGATATTTTTCTATCAATTTCCGTTCCGTGCCGCGTGCATCACTACGAAACGATGGAAAGAACCTGACTTGACATTCTATAGTGAACGAATCTTGCGGAAATCTAAAAAGATTAAAGGCAAACTTTATGTAATATTTGCTGCAAGAATGACCACCAGAATAAGTATAATGGTATAAAGATCCTCATACCTTGTGATACCTCTAAAGTAGAGGTAAGAAAACTATATTTGTACTTACATTATTGATGAGGAACAACAGCGATCCAAGAAGTCGAACCTTTCTATCAAATCTCACTTCAAGATACTGCAAATGAGAACGCGAATTAATGTACTTTATATTTGAGCATTTGTAAAATAGCACGAGGTTAAATTAATGGGAGACAAGTGTTCCATTACCTCGTATGAGGTCGTCAGCTGAAGTCTATAGAACACCGGTAAGAAGAAAACACCGCACCCTAAAGTGGCTCCGAATACTCCGAACATCACAGCTGCAAACTGAGTACCGTACACATACATTTCCGCCGGCAACCCTAATAAAGTGATCCCTGAAATGAAACTAAATTTACATTAAGATCAGTAAAATTAAATATTTACCAAACCATTCTTAGAAATCTTTTAATGAAATTGGTACCTACAGTAAAGTCTCAGACTATGTGGACCAGGCTGTAAAGAATTTAATCGCTGATATTAACTAGTTACTTAAAACTTGCATTCAACCGCTCTGTACGTGTAAGATGTCCGCATATTTATTTGTTACATCCAAAGTTACTTAGTTCTCTATTGGATGTTATATGTTAATTTCTAAAATTGCTCTTACTCTAGACTTTCGTACACTTTGCACTAAAATCTACATTACGGCATTCACAACATTGTTTTATACTCTATGGCGTATCTAACATCGTTTCCGATATTCCTCGCACTGTACTGATAGACAAGTCATTTTCAGCTTTATCAACCGTGGCAATCTTTGGTTGAGGGGAGACCTGGCGATATTTGATTCTAAAACGTCTTTTAGTTAATGATCTGATAGCATCTATATTAATCATGAATGAAAATAATTAAAATGAGAGTTGGCAGGAATATTACCATCGCTTTTCCGATCAACGCGTGAAAAATAGTCAATGATACGATTTGTTTCATGAAAAATCTATCGTTACGATTGTATCTCAGTAAAAAAAGCTATGGAGAGAGTTAAAATCTTTTTCGCTTGCCTTTTTAATTTCTAGAGGGAAAAAGTATTAGAATGACTTGTGCGGTGAGACAAACATGCCATAGCCGGTCATAGAAAGAAGTCTGAGTTGAAGTATAGAATAGGAATTGTTGTCTGGAATTAGATGAAGGCAGAAAAAATAGAAAAAGGATATACAGTATAATCAGGTGTGGAATGCCGGATACCTTAATAGAACCGAAAATTTATGAGTGGGCTTGTTAAAAATCCATCAAAATTCTAGATACTTCACCTGCACCACCAAACTTGCCCTATTGGGAGAAGAAAATCATGGCAAAATCGATCCCGACGACAACCATAATTCAGTTCTCAGTTCATCCAGCTGGTCATTTAACGATTCCTCCTACTAGAGAACGAATTTTGATCTACCAATTATTTTTTACTCCCAACTATTTCTCTTATTCTGTTATTTCTTATTTTCTCTTCAACATCAATTTCTTTCCAGTCGTTGATCATTGAATTCACGCAATATATTCCGTAATACCACGTAGCCGTAGAACAAGAGGTTCCCGCTAATATATTATAAGCGCTGGCATTATGAAATGACCAGTTCATATGGTGCTAGTGCAGGCAGATATTCGGACTATATAATTTATTTTATATTAACCATATACTGAAGTGTAGAGCATCAATAGCATGTGCCCAATATTTTTGTATTATTTTGGAGTGTTTAACCTCATACAAGTATACCCATGATGAAGAGATCTGTCCAAAAGGTAGCAAGTTCGCTCCCCTTACAATCCTCGTAGAACTATTATGCAAATAATAGTCCTATAAGTAGGACTAATTCCTTAAGGAAATATGAAAGTTAATCACAAATTACTCTTTATCCTTGGATTGTGCCTCCTTTAGATCATTATGATTTGTATTACACTTTATATGACTATACTATTTATTATCTTCTTCCTTCCCCACCTTTTTAATATAATCCCTTTCAAAGCAGCATACAGCATCACTACCGTCTTAAGTTAGGGTGCACTCAAAAGCAGAATCAGAAATAAGGAACCCTACTCAAAACTAAAGGAAGTCGAAATAAAAATTAATAGCGTATAAACGAAATAAGGTATTTGTTTTCAGCTATTGAAACTATGGTTTTTAATATATTCAGGTGGGAGAGGACAATTGTCTTTCGGACATTTTCAAATTTTATGAAAAGCCAAAATGGTCTCCAGGTGGTTATTTGGTTGTATTCGATTTGTACCGCCTGCGTACATCCTAATTTAATCGTCTTTGTGGCGTCACCTGTTGGAGATTTACTGTCCTCTCGAAATTGCTTTGATTTAATAAATTCCTTACAATGGTTCCTTTATTGAAAAAAGGTCAGTTTAAGGTGATGTATGGGAAATAAATTTAGCGCGTTCCCGCAATAAGACATGCTGTTCGAGCTCACCTCGATATCACTGACAGGGCCACGGGAACGATACCCATGTTCTTCCCCCCCAACAGGTACTCGGCCGTTGTGTTCTGCTTCTGTTTGGCGAAGAAGGCGAAGTAGATGCCGATGATCGCGGACGCGAACAACATTCCCACGAAGAGTGTGTGGTCCAAGGCGGAGAACAAGTGGATCTTGGGCGCCATTCCTTCCCCAGGGACGGCCATGCTCTCAGATACGTAGGACGTTACCCACGGTGTGGTTAGCACGCCGTCAGCTGCATTCGACGCCATAGCGCTTTAAGAATTCCTTGTTTTCCGGCCGCCCCAAGATAGCTTGTTCCTTAAATGAACACAAAATTGGAATGTGTGTAGAAGCTGACTCTTGCAGTTCTGTCATGCGGGTAATATGATGATTTATAACTTTTATAATTATAAAAAACTATTTGATTAACCTCTATGCGTTGACTTGTATATTCAAGTAAATTAAATATTAAGTATACTAAGATGTGCCATTACATTTGTTGGAAAGGATTGAGTAGGATTGAATCATATTGAAAACTATGTAAGGAATATCACATAATTTTAAAATATTGGAAGGTGCGAATTCGCCCATCGAGCAAAGGAGTAAAATTTCTGCGATTCATATAAAAACAAGAAAGGAAGAGTTCAATTATCTCACAGAAAAGTAAATAGTTGAGATTACTATTTTACCTTACATCCAATAGAAAACATGTAAAAGGATTTCACATGTCAGAAAGTTTAAGTTTTAGCCTTCTCTTAGGCCTTATTCAGATCAGGCCGATATGAATACATATGTGTGTGTGTATACATATATATGGTAAAGAACTTAGGTCAACAAAGTTAGGCATAGAAAAAGAACATGGCGTAGATGAAAATACTTTAGGTTCAGACATACTCGACGATGAGATAGAAAGGGCATTAAGGGAGATGAAAGTAAATAAGGCCATGGGGGTAGATAACATTCCTGCGGAACTGCTGAAATGTTTAGGAAAATGTGGGAGGAAGAGGCTATATGGATTGATTCGTAATATCTATAAGGAAGGAATCTGGTCGAAAGACTGTAAGATCAGTGTTAGTTCCTATTCCGAAAAACGTAAAGGCTACACCGTGTGAGGGCTACAGAACGATAAGTTTGGTATCACATGTAGCTAAAGTTGTTCTCAGGAACAAAAATATAGAGAGTAGGGCAAAGGAATACTTAGGGGATGATCAGTTTGGGTTTAGGAAGGGGAGAGGTAAGCGTGATGCCGTTGCAGTAATGAGATTATTAATCGAGAGGAACATTAAATATAATCAGGATGTATTGGTCTGTTTCGTAGATTTTGAAAAGCGTTTAAGAGAGTGAATTAGGAAGAACTAATGAGGATTTTGAAGAAAATAGGAATAGATTGGAGGGAGAGGAGGCCAATCCGCAACCTGCACATGTCTCAGACTGCTCAGAAGCGAGTGGGGAACGGGGAGTCCGGATAGTCAGTGTTGGGAAGAGGTTTTTCTCCGTTCTTCTACACACCTACATCTCAATAGCCTCCAATCTACTCCAAGCTCCATACTCCAAGCCTCCTGCTTCAATAACCACGTTTCCGCGCCGTACATAGCTACGCTCCATATCAAAGTTTTTACGAGTCTTTTCGTAATATCCTTAGCTAACGTCCCTGTCATCAACTCCCTCCTCCTTGTGAAAGTGACTTAGTGTGTGTTCCCTGTCCCACCCCTTACTTGTAAGTTTGTTTTTTCCCCCACCCCCTTTTCAACCTTGTGCCAATCAAGTTTACGGTCTCGGCTATCCCGTTTTCAGTGTAAATGAAAGTTAAACCGAATTGGTATAATCACGCGAGATAATACAGTAAATTATATATTATTTCACTTTCATGCCGTGCAATGCAACTTTATATGCTTTTTTTAAAGTTTCACGGCAGCGGATGCATATACTCACATATTCTCTCGTTAATAAGCAAAGAAGTTTGACACGGTTGTAAACTCTTGTCAGCGCTATTCAATCTCGGATATCTAGAAAAGGCAATAAAAAACACAAGAATTGGTTGTCAAAGGATTCAAGGTATATCGGAAAGAAATTAAGAAGTTCCGTTTCGCAGATGCCATCGCAGTATTTGCAGTAATGCGAAACGAGGTTTAAGTAACTCTGAATGGAATGGACCATGTCCCTCGAGAATATAATGTGAGCATCAACGATAAGAAAATTGAAATTCCACTGTGTGTGAAAGTGTAACTTAAGGCAGGTACCACAATTTTAGGGGGGATCGAGATGGTGCGGGGGCTAACGTACTGGCTTCCCACCCTGAGGGCGCGGGTTCAAATCCCGGCGGTGTTGAATATTTTTCAGAGGTATCTCGATCCCTAACTTGAGGTGCTTTGTGGAGGGCACTTTGAGTGAGTACGTCGTCCGTCGGATGGGACGTTAAGCCGCGGACCCCTTGGCGCCTTTCGTAAAGAGTAGGCTAATGCCGACGCCGGGTTTCTCTCCACCCTTCATCCTTTCCTGTCCTTCCCCTATGGCGCAAATGACCTTAGCTGTCGGTCGCCTCCCCTCAAAACTACTACTACCCACAATTTTAGGAGTGGAACTAGAGGAAGTGGTATCCTTCATGTACTTGGGCATCGGTATAACTTCAGATGGAGCAAGTCCCTCCGACATCAAGCGAAGAATAGCTCA
Source organism: Hetaerina americana (assembly GCF_022747635.1). NCBI lineage: Eukaryota > Metazoa > Arthropoda > Insecta > Odonata > Calopterygidae > Hetaerina > Hetaerina americana. Next base: position 55,273,714 of record NW_027287316.1, read on the forward strand.
AGGTAAGAAGGCGTTCATATTGAAGATGCAACTACTATGTTCAAAGAACCTGGGGCTGAAAACAAAAAAGCAGTTCACCAAAATGTTCATTTGAAGCATAGAAATCTGCGGATCAGGGAAACTGAACGGTCGATAAGTGAACTGGAGGAAAATATTGACGGTTAAAAAGTGTAGAGTGTAGTCAGGCAAAGTGAGTAACGAGGAAGTACGAGTATATAGAGGAGTAAAGGACTATATGGAGTATTCTATGGCAAAGAAGGAACTAGAGGAATTGGATACACTATGAGGCAAATTAGATAAGTTATGATCATAACAGAAGGGAAGACCCTGCGAAGAATGCCAAGAGACAAGTACGTATATTGGAAAAATTAAGAAGTAAGTAAAACGGAAATGATTTTAGGGGGCGAGGTTTTACATTGAAAAGAGAAAAATCTCCATTGCCGTAACCCAATCTTAGCATTGAAATACTAATGATGATGGTACACTAGTAATTTTGCAAAGTAATTTTGCAATTCTTTTATTCTGGCTGTACATCTATATGAATGTACATTCGTGGATGGAGGCAGTATCATCTTAAGATAAGTCTTATACTTTAAGTTTATTCCAAAAGTAAGGTCAAAGTCTAGCATCAATAATATTTACCCCGGACGTACAGACGCAATGATAAGCCGGCTACCACACACTCATGCACCAATCGACTCCTTTCCCACCGGAAAGTCTCTCCCGAATCGATTGGAAACGGCCTAAAACACGCGGATCGCCCTGCCGTCCATAATCGGTGTCGACTCCAGCCAAAATCCTTTCGTTTCGTACTCCCTCCGGTCCAGGTCCAGTCTCTCTCCTCGTTGTGCTCCACGACGCTTTTTTTTCTCTGCCGGTAGAGCGTGCCGATGGAATTTGGAGTCGCACGGAAATAAAACCTTAATGAGGGGTCGGTCTCCGTGCAGCGGCGTATCTCCAAGGTCAGAGATGGGACAAGATTCCGAGGTAGTCGAACATTTACGTACGGTTGCGTGCGCGTCTCTCAGTGCACTGCCGAAATCAAGTCCGGGTTCCATTTACGAAGGGGGTATGCGGGGGGGGGGGAAGGAATGTCACAGCGGGTCTAGTCTGGTCTGAGACCATTTGCGTGTTCTTACGCGTTCTCAGTGCATTGACCCAATTAAGCCCAGGTTCGATTTACGATGGGGGAGGCGGGGGGGGGGGGGAGGTGTCGGCGAGTGCGGATCCGATTTTAATTACGACTTTGATCGCGGCCATTCTTCCCCCTGATAAAGTTTGAAGAGCGCCAGATGATTTATGCCGAGAGGGACTCATTGCTCTCTCCATTGTTACGGAAGCAAATTCCTTAACGCTGACGAGCGTTCTTACTATTTAGCAGAAGAATTTTTCGGTTGCTAATGGACGATGGAAAGATATTATAGTTATATAATCAATGGATCTTCAAATTTGGGCAAAATTTTACATGAAGGGATTACATTGGGGATACATTAGTCCAGCTTTACGGCCCGTCAGTTTTACAACTCTTTCAACAACCGGAGAGTGGTAATCCCCCCAAACTCATCCCCTTAGATCAGGTTCGTGGACACCAGCTTAACAAATGGGGATTAGTACAAGTATTTCTTACCTACCCACGATGATTGCCGACTGATGTCCCACAACCTGAGCTCTTGTCGTAACCAAACCCACACTTTCAGGGGTATTAAGTGAATCGGGGTAATTGGGTCCAGTTGCGCAATACGTCAAGGTATGTTTTACTAAAGGAATATCTTAAAGATGAGACCCTTTCAAGGATCATTTACATTAAAAAGTTCTCATTTCATGTACATTATTTCTGATGTTCAAATAATACAAGGGAAAATAAGTCAACTGTGACCCATTGTTCTCTCGCTCCATTTGTGAAAAGTGGAAGTAAGAAAAAAAAGAGGAGGCCATTTCGATTTTGGGGTTTAATTGAAACGTTCTCATTATATATGCAATATTTTTTACTTTTTAGTACTGCAGAGTACCATAAGACATCACAAAAACTCTTGTATTTCGATCAATTCAATTTATTTACACTTAAAATATACAGACGTTATTGCATACTCTGTTTTCATGAATGAAAACACCCGATTGATGGCAGTTACAGAAATGATAAGAATGCCCATGAAAACCACTTATATTTAAATCTTTCAACTTTAAAAAGGTTGGACACATACGCAAATTGAAATGGGTACTAATGACATATTTTCCTCGTTAAAATTTGGTGGTTGTCGTGCTCGAGGGGTCCAGAGCGCGGCGAGATGGCATCGCCTAGCGATCTAGCCCCGGTTAATGGCACGGTGGGTGCATGAGGAATTAAAATTCCGACGTAACTCCATGAGAAGGCAAGGGTTAATCAGGCGGACCTCAGGCGTCTACCAGTCACCAACTGCCGGGCCACCTCCCCCGTTGATCCAAGTGCGTTATTATTCACCATCTTTCGGATAAGGCTTCTAGTCAATGCCCTAGGTTCTCCCAAACGGGATGGCCAATCAGTCCTTATCTCATCGCTTCGGTGATCCTTGCACCGGCACCTTAAACCATACTGATTCAGTCTGCACTGAGGGCACCAAATAAGTCATACCCGCACGTACGACACCTCACCCCTAAAGGAAATGGAAGCAACACTGAAGCAAGTGCTTTCTCTGATTCGATAATTAATCAATTCAGCGTTTTCTCGTCGGCGCGTTTGAACCCGAGCGTCTATCGGCGCTGTTTTAATTTGCTGCTGAGACGATAGGTAATCCGATACTTTCAGCGGTCTCAGCCTCTTTTGAGGGGAATTCGTCATTGGATGTGTGCTCTTTATTAATTATTCGGGGTTTGAATATGATTGTGATGCAAGAATCAATGTCTGGGCATGCCCTTATGCATATGGGTGCATACATATTGCAACAATAACCACAAATTAATATGCTAATCATTGCAAGAAAAACACAAGTAAGAAGAGATAAATGATAAACCGAGAAATATTATGCTCTCAGGAGCCGGAGCCACGTGTAACCACTCATCGCTGTCCAGTTGTGTTCAAATTGTATGATTCAATTCAGCAATGCTCCGTGAACAATTACGTGGCTTACAGGTTGCAGTATTCTCATTTCGCAGTCTTCACTGAAATAAGTTAGTTGCACCGGATACCTTTGCTTACACATTAGCCGATATTCACTCAAATATTTGCACTTGCCAATGTCAAATTGCGAATGTTTAGTGCATAGAGCAAAAGCCTCCAGTCTACGTCTATCCTCCTGCTTCAATGACCACGTTTCTGCGCCGTACATACGCTCCATATCAGGGTTTTCACGAGTCTTTTCTTAATATACTCAACGTCCCTCTCATCAACTCCCTCCTTATGAAAGCCTCTTTGCCTAACGCAATTCTTCTCCTTACGTCCCTACTACTTTGACCGTGTTAGTCCAAAACACTACCGAGATACGTAAACTGTTCTACCTGCTTTAGTTTTTGCCCTCCTATTTTAATGTTTAGCTAAGCCTTTTCCTTTCTAGAAAATCGCATAACCTTTGTTTTATTAATGTTGATTCTCATCCCATATCTGTCGCACTGAATTTCCAATTCACAAAAAATACACAAACCCAACATCCCCTGTCGTCCTATAGTTTCCAGTTACAATTCTCCCACCGAAAGAATCTCCGCATTCCCACCACCTACAACCACTTGTACTCTCCTTGCCCTCCTTCACGAAAGACACGTACCACTTCCTCGACCGTCTAAATTCCGTCTCTATTCCCTCCACACCCAACCTACTTATGGCCACCATCGACGTTACCTCACTTTACACTTCTATTCCCCATGCAGAAGGTTTATCCTCCCTCCGGCATTATCTCTCTCTACGCCCCCTACCCCAGCGCCCCTCAATGGAATTTCTCCTCAATCTTGCCACTTTCGTCCTAACTAAAAATGCATTCGCTTTCCAAAATTGTTTTTACCTACAGACAAAAGGCACAGCGATGGGAGCGAGGATGGCACCATCATACGCCAATCTCTTCATGGGCCATCTCGAAGAGACTTTCCTGTCACAGCAACCCTTCCAACCTCTTTTCTTGGTCCGCTACATAGACGATATTTTTATTCTCTGGACACATGGCTCTGATTCTCTCAACAATTTCTTATCCGCCTTAAATTCATCTTTCACTGTTAAATTCACCTCTTCCATTTCAGACTCCACCATCACCTTTCTTGACACAGATATCTCACTTCAAAACAACAAATTCACTATTTCAGTACGCATCAAAGCCACTAACCATCAGCAATACCTACACCACACAAGCTGTCATCCTCAACACACGAAACGCTCGATTCCTAGCTCTCTCTCTATCCGCGGACACCGAATTTGCAACACCACAGCCACTCTCAACAAATACCTTGCCAATCTACACCTTGCACTCCTCAAACGCGGTTACCCACAAAAGTTACTACGAAATAAAATCCACCGTTCCACCCGACCACACACACCACACAATAACAAGCCCACATCTGACGCAGGACTCAACCTTTGCACCACCTATTACCCCGGATCACACAGACTGAAAACCCTCCTTAAAGAACTGTTTCCAATTTTACATAACAATGACGCGACCTCATACTTACTACCCCAATGCCCATCTATCGCATACAGACGACCCGCCAATCTCAAAAACCTTCTGAGATCCACCAACACTTTGGCGCCCCCCCGTGACAAATTTCCCAATATTTCCCCAACTTGCAACCGCCCCCGATGTAAAACCTGTCCTCTTATTATGCCTTCTCCCCTCTCCTTACATCCCCTCATAGCCCCCTCACCTCGTTCCCACGCTAATTACCTCTCAAAAAACATTATTTATCTTTTATCATGCAAACATTGCACTTCCTTTTACATAGGTGAATGCATTACCCCCTTATCCATCCGAATGAATAATCACCGGTACTCCTGCAATTCTGCCTCACTCTCTTCTCTTCCTATCCCTTCACACGCCAATTCCCACAACCTTTCATTCGACCAGTGTTTTGTTCTAAGCATCCTAGAATCCCTACCTGATTCAGCCACCAACATAGAGGTGAGAACTCGTGAATCCGCCTACATACTATCCTTCTGTTCCTTTAAAATTCCCACCCTTAACCGCCATATTTAATTTCCCTCCCAGCATTCCCTCCACACCTCCCCTCCACGCCCATAGCTCTTTCCCCTCTCCTCAGCGATAGCATATTTTCAGTCTCTCTTGAAGAAGGCCTCTGAGAGGGCCGAAAGCTCGAACAATTTACCGTGTGAGTGTTCTTTTAAATGTGTCTATTCTTTTCTATTTGTGATATATTGTGTCAGCTCTTTATATATATATATATATATATATATATATATATATATACACGCATATAACTTAATTGCTCATGGCCATGGTTTTATTGCAAAGTAACATCTTCAGATCGAAATCATGTTCGTAAAAACATAAAATCACATACAGAAACTGCAGTATTCTCATCAAACTTTTCGAACAGTTCCAGTAATTTTTAATTTTTTTCGTGGTATTTAAGACTATACTGCGAGGCATTAATGAAGATATGTACATATTAACTAAAAACAATAAAATTTATGAATTTCCTGATTTCCCATAATCATTCAATGCCACACAGTTATTAATGAAACAATTTGCATCAAGGTATTATCTTCCCTTTCAAGCAACTAACACAAAATACTTTCAAGTAGGAATAGTCCGTTAAGATAATACAATTGTATTTAACAAGTTATATCCATGCATATGCCATCTGGCTCAGCATTCATCGTATAAGGCAGTTCTATCACATTACCTCAACGGAGTGCTTAAAGGCCACCAATCATTCTCCTTCCAAATTATCATGTATTCATGTATCTTGTAGTTATATAAAGTGTAATAAGAGACACAACAGTAGCCTTCAACTGCTGAAACAAGGATTCTGAGTTCTGATCCAGGATACATCGTCGAACATGCCTAAACCAAAGTTCTGGCATTCACTGGGTATACTCGTAAGTTGGACTAAAAAGCCATGGATGGCACGTAGACAACAACCTGATTCGCAAATCTCTAAATTTGTGGAATTCGGATTACGAGATGAAGTGTGAGTTCAAAGTATTCAAAACCACAGTTAAATCAACATTTGGTATTTTAATGGAGGATCTTTCGATTGACAAATGTAATTTCATGAAGTATATCTTATGTTGTATTCAAATTAAATGAATTGATCGCATGTTTAAAACATCTTTCACAGCGTTATGTCAGGAATAAATCATCTGAAACTTCGTAAATTTAACTGTTGTAAGTTTTTTAAAGGTCTTTAATGAGAAGGGAATACCGTTTCCGCAAATTACTTCCATATTTTGTTGCAGTTCCTTTACATGCCTATCGTCGTCTTCCTGCCTGCGCTTTTATTCGGTCAAGGTTAGTTTTTAATGTCATATATTTATTTACTATGAACAGCTTTTTAAAAATTAATTCCTCAACCTTTCAATAGTTCCAAGACCTTTCAATTTTTTCCAAGTAATCATTTTATGTACACAATTAAATATTGAATCATTGCCATCGTTGAAATATTTGGGATTGGAAAGATAATTGTTAGACCCAGCGTAAATATTTTTCCATGACGAGGAAGGAGGAATGATATCTAGATTTCTGAAGTGTTTTTCACGGAGAAAGATACAAGTAATATGATATTGACAAATAAGAGTTGAAAAGCTGAAAATATATTACATACATAATTCGAGCCATAGTTTGGCAGGTATTTTATATCTGCTAAAATTTCACATGCGTAGTTTCAATTTACGGGGTAAAATATTTTTTCCTCCGCATGTCTGCACTGCTACAGCAATTTAGGTTCTCCTGAGAAAATTATTAGAGTTACGTCAGATTTATGATATTTTAAAGTACCACCAGAGTAGAAAGATACTTCGAGTCGCTATTATGAGCTGGGAAAAGAAATATTGAATCAAGGCAATGGGATTAATTATTTGTGGGATACGCAATCCTTATATTGGTAAACTACGAGGGCAAGGTAAAAATTTCTCGGCCTGACAATGAAATAATTTGATTTTCAGTTTAAAAATTCCTTTATTTTTCTACATAATCTCCCTTGACTTCGACACACTTGGTCCAGCGTTTCTTCAACATGAGTATTCCTTCGCGGAAATGAGAGTCTCGAAGGCTGAGAAAATATCCATCTACGGCTCTCTCAACTTCTTTGTTGGACGCTAAGTGCCTCCCAGAAACGAATTTCTTCAAGTTTGGGAACAGATGAATGTCTGAGGGTACGAAAGCAGGAGAAAAGGGGGATGACCGAGCAAATCGTACCCCTAATCCCATAGTTTTCCTCGTCACGGAGCCAATATTGAGCATTTTAATTTTTTATTTAAAAGGAAACATGCATGGTGTAGAAACGTACAAGATCTGTCCCAAAAGTAGTAGGACTGAGTCGATTTAAAAAAGTATACTCACAGAATTGATACATTAACTCAAAATTCTTCCAAATAGCTCCCTTGTGCGTCCACATGCCGATGCCAGCGTGTTTTCCACGCCTTGTACGTTTTCTGAAAGGCGGTGCACGGAATCCTGCGAAGCTCCCTCGCCACCGCCTGTTGTTTGGCTTCCATCGAGGTGTGGTGACCTCTTTTCAGGATGAAATTTAGGAGGGGGAAGAGAAAGAAGTCTGGTGTGGCGTTGTCTAAAATATTTGAATCCTCACTCACATGGCCGAGAAGCTCTTGGCAGATCCGCGTGCGAGTTTCCTTTTGTTTGTCCGAGAGCACTCGCGGCACCAACTTCGTACACACCTTTATCATATCCATGTTTTCGACCACAATTACGATGTATACCATTTTTAGTGATAAGAAGTCCATTAGAGACCATCCGAAAACTTAATCTGCGATCCCGTTCCAATAAAGTCTTCAATCTTGCAAGGTTTTTGTCACTTTTTGAGGTCGAACTGCGTCCGGCCTTGAGCGTGTCTCTTACTCGGTTTTGCCCAGTTTCATGCAAATTATGATGGCGTAGCACTCATTATTCCAATAAACGGTTCATGACGGAGAGTAACGACATCACGTTATAGAGGTTTCGAAAACGAACGATCCTCACTTCGCAAAGACTGGGAGCGAACTGTCATCGGCCTCCAGCCTTTCCTGGGAATCCCCTCCCTCGAACCCAGCCAGAGAAAGCGCCGCCCGTCTGCCCGTCTATCCGGGAAAAACATTAGTCCTACTACCTTTGAGAAAGACCTTGTACAATTTTTTTGGGTAGTAGTAGTTTTTAGGGGAGGCGACCAACAGCTAAGGTCATTTGCGCCATAGGGCATGGACAGGAAAGGATGAAGGGTGGAGAGAAACCCGGCGTCGGCATTAGCCTGCTCTTTACGGAAGGCACCAAGGGGTCCGCAGCTGAACGTCCCATCCGACGGACGGCGTACTCACTCAAAGTGCCCTCCACAAAGCACCTCGAGTAGGGATCAAGATACCTATGAAAAATATTCAACACCGCCGGGATTTTAACCCGCGCCCTCAGGGAGGAAATCAAATGGAAGGAAAATTCAGGGGGTCATTTTTAATACAAAACTCTAACCGGACAAAAGTATTAGAAATGAGAATGATAACTGGAAAGAAGCCACATGGCATACATTATTTTTATTTTGCCCAATAAAATTGAAAGTGCAAATTTTAAATTGTAACTTTGTAATTTTAAAATATATATTAAATAGTTGAAAAAAATTACTACCCCCCTTTCCTTTATTTTATTCAAAGTTGCTCAAACTATAAAAACCTGCACGTGAAATATGGTACCGTCAGCAGGCGGCGAAATATTTCAATAGTATAACTATTGATTATTAACTACCAAACCTATTTCGTTTAATTCATGTGCTATTCCATTAATACAATCGATAAAGAACAAGTTACTTAATTACCAGTTTTTCTTGACACCTTAAATACGTATATTTTCCAATTCAAAATATGGTGTTTTGATGCCAGCATAGAGCGTCTCATAAGAGCCCAGGTTAAAAAAGACAATTTTCGGAAAGAATTTCGCAAACATTTGATACGGAAATCTATTTTTCAATCATCCCAGTAGATGAAGCATTTCAGAGGGGCTCATCTCATTTAAAAATTTCTGGAATAAGTAATTCCGAAGTAGGAGCCATCCTACGCGAGTACCAGAATCCTCCCGAAGGTGTTTATTATGGCACAATTTAATTTTAAATTTACAAATTATCTCAGGTAATATACTCTCGCAAAAATACGCATGCCCTTCGCCAGCACTAAAACAACTGTACGACCACTCACACTCGGAGGTGGGTTCTTAAAAATCCAGTTCTCCTCAATTTTGCAAGATGGCCCATGTTAAGTTTATGGAGCCCAACACTACTACCAATCCTGAGTAAGACGCAGTTTTCTGCTCAATTATTCTATTCAATAGCCTCCTCATGGTCTCCACATTACTAGTATACATTGAGCATCAAATTGCAGTACCTGGAGGCAAGATTTTAGAAAAAGTCACAACTCCTTGGATTGATGTTGCTCTCCTTCTATTGTGTAAGTCATTTAGTCCTTCAAAATTTTCAAAACAGGAACAAATTGTGGGAAATTACAAATTAAAAATAAAACTTTAAGTAAAATTACAAAAAATTAAATAAGTTTATCATTACTAATTAAAGGGTCTCGCGGGTATGAAGAGTGGTGATTTGGGATGCAATACAAATGAATAGTTTTTTTAAGCTATAAGATGGTCAAGAGCTCTGTTCGGTTATAAATAGACATGATTGTCTTGAGAGTCCTGCACTATCAACATCTTTCTTTGAATCCAATATCAATCTATATAACCAGAAACACATTAATCAACCATAAGGTGGGTATGGTAGATGGTGTATATTTCTATGTGGTGCCCAGAGAGGCTTACCCAGGAATCGAACCCGGTCCTCCGCTATACCCCTGGACTACCGCGACCCCTAGTCAACCTATATGCATAGTATATCAGGAAAATATTCACGATTATTCAAAGGTGAGACATTTAGAAAATGCTCGTGATATTTCTGTTATGGTTCTGCCGTAGTAAATGGGAACTTGGTGAAAGCTAATTATACACGAAGAAAAATTAATTAATTAATTAATTAATTTTTAATCTGAATACCTATGAATTCCATGTAGCCCGCTGTGTCCCTGTGTCATCTGTCGTAGTTTCTCTTTTTACTAGTTTCCATTCCTACCTTCTCATGATCTCTCGCCACATCGGCTTCTGTTTCCTCCTTCCTGCACTTGCTCCGAGCATGCTTCAGTGAGTGCCCTCACCTGACTCAGAATCGTAAGGATGAAGAATGGTTGCCTACATTGCCGGCGTGGGTCTATTAGAATTGTCAAAAGGCTTGCAGAGGTGGATCCCTTGGAAAACGAGGATAATCTAATCAAATCGGCCTCGCGAGAATAAATCCTCCTGCCGCTTTGTACCCTCGCCCAAAAGAAAGAATTGTGGAGAGGTGGAGGCAAACGCAGGCATCGCCACCTCTCGCCTGACGAGTGAAACACTCACTCAATCGGTTAATCCACTTTGAGTCAGGCGGTGAGAGCAGGAAGGGTTGGATTCTCTTCGCGAAGCAGTGGAAAGGTAGGAATACGAGTGCATAGCATGTTTTCTTCAGTTCGAGAACTTAAAAATCTAATCCTGAACTTAATGCGTTGGATAGCTCAATTCTTAATCGAACTAATTTCTGTACTTCCTTTTCACAGGTTTTACTTGAAAGAGCCGAGCGTAACTTCACAAGTGATTTGAAAGATAAGGTCGGACGAATGGTTTCGGAGATGACTCGGTGGGACATCGGTGAGTAAACTGTATTCGTTATTACTTCATCATGAGTTATTATCCAAAGTTTTCCAAGTGTTCAACTGTTTAACAAATCTTAGCTCATTGCCTGGGGGCGGGGAAACATATTGCGAAACCGATCAGAGGCAGACTCCTCCTTAAATGTGATTATATTTCCCATGTACTCAACTTTTTCACCGATTCGTCGATTCATTTCTTCCCCCCTCCCTCTCGCAAAGTAGTGTTTTCGACACTTGTATCCTAGCAGATCTTGTAATGAAGGCTGTAATATCATATTAATCTCTCGAGAGGCATTTATTCTACCATCCCGAATTACTTTAAAGCTACTTTACCAATCAGTAAGATGGATGACAAAGTAATTGTTATTTTTTAAATTTTAATTATTTTATAAGTGTCACGGGTAAAACTTACTTAATGCTAATATGGCCTAATCAGATTTGAAGAACGCTGGAGGAATGATCAAGACTTAAACACGTTGTAAGCTCGTTATTGTGATAATTTATGAGTAGAATTTACCTTTTATCTATCGAAAGATAGGCGATAGAATGTTATAAAAAACTAAAAAAAAACGGTATTATGGTACATTTTGATGAAATCTCCCGTGAATAGTGTGACACCTAGCCCTAATTTCGTTTCCAGTTCCACCCCAAGCTTTGACGGTGCTACCTAAATATTCTCGGTTTTTGGATAATTTTTTGTGGGATTGTCTCAATGCAGTTTAACCCAAAATTTCCGTTTCTGTGTTGTTCCATCTTCATTCCGTAATCAAAGTTTTGAATTGAATCAACCAGTGAAGAACGCGATGGTGAATGACTTCTGTATTATCGCATTCAACTCAGCGTACTCTCTTCGTTATTGCCAACGGTTGAGCCAACGACGCCGTTTGAATCGTGAAAACTTGTCTGTTGATTATGCGTGCATACCTAGTGGTGCTCACGTACGTTGTTGTGTTAAATCCAGAGCCCAAAAATTAAAGGGCGAAGAATCCTATGAGACCGCAATGGTGTATATTTGATTTCTTGCGTACCAGCTTTTCCGCCGTTCCTTGCTGAACCTCCCTTCTCAGCTCGTTCACCTGCATTTTTTGGCACCTGCACCAGGCCCCATTTCTCTCCCCTGGGGTATTTGATATGTTTTATCAGGTGGAATTTGTGCAAGTTCAATCTATTGAGATCGGTTCTCAGAATCGGGTTAATCCATGTCGAAGATTCACATTGGCAATAATAATTGATTGGCTAGTATCTAGATATTTTTCTTTACCTCGTGTAGTTATTGAAGGAAGCGTTCAAAAGTGTGTTACAATCAAAGCTAATGAAAGTATTGTATAATGCACTTGTGCGAGTGTACGTTTAGGAGGTGAAGGAGTCGCGAAGTAATTTCGCCCGCTCTTCGCCATCCGATCAGGGCTTGTCCGGAGAAATCTCGAACGGAGAGGGGTGGGGCGATGCGGATGCGCCTCGCCGGCCTTCGTCTCCTCCTCACAATGAGTGACGAGGCCTGCTTTTTTCAGTTTCCTCTCGTCCCTCGCTTGCTCCCCTTCCCTCATAAGTCTCACTTTGTTAACGCTACCATTTTTCCAAAGGATGAAATAGAGGTCCAAGTTGGGCTTAATAGAGGTTAAATTGAGACTACGCCATGCCGCCACAGTTAACCTAATTCTACGTGAAGCCCGCCGAAGCCATGTAATCAAATCCCATTTTGACGGCTCCGCTGAACGATTTGTAGGAAATCTAAACATACATGTAAAGAGGTCTGGGAATCATTTGCCAGACTTGGTCGAGGTCAAGCCGCTCGGTCAAAACATGCCTTCAACCTATACCCCAAAAGCCGAGGGAGGGAATGGCAGCCGCTCCCAGCGAGAGGGATTCGATCTCCAGTCCACCGGGTCCGACTCGACTCGATAATACCAGTTCAGACCGTGGCGTGTCAGACTGGCACGTGTGCGGACCAAAGCCATCGGAATGAGATACACCTCAGTGCATTGGAAAAGGGGACCGCTTCATTATGGTTGTCATCTACTGGTCATTATGAATGGGGAAAATATGCTTTTACGCAATATAGAGAAGGGAAAAAAGGAATCATCAATAAAATCGGCCGCGTTTAAGTATAAGGAAAGAGAAAGTTGCTTTAGGTAATAAATATAACATCCGCTCGTATCTTGGATCCAGTATGTATTACTATCACGTTCAAAAATGAATTTTTTTGACAAAATTTGAAGTTCAAAGCATTTCGCATAGAGTATTAAACTAGTACACCCTCTATTACGTATTTCATTCTCAATAGTTCTATTTTCCCCCAAATTTTATCGGTGCAGATTTCTTATCAATGATAATTAATAGAGGATCCTAAGCCTACTCTGCATACGTTTGTATATTTGATTAGATTTCATTAACCTAAGAAATATTTATTTGTACATTTCTTTTTGCGATTTATGAGGAAGAAAAATTGAGTTTTAAATAATTTTAACGGACATGGTCTTAATTGATGTGTTACGTCCTTTGGAATGCTGTTTTACCGGAAACGAGAACTTTGTATTAGGAAATATTATTTGTTTCACTGAAACGTAGATTTGCACTGAATATTATGAAAAAACGGTAACTGCTATTTGAATAACCGGCTCTGTTTCATTGCTTCATGTATTAATGACCATTTCTTGTAATATTTTTGAGGATGGGAACTCAGTGTCTTAATTCTAGCTCTCGAGTCTTCGAGTACTTCCAACAGTTGTAATTCGTAGGGGACACAGAGGGTATCTGTAAATCCTTGGACTCCGAAAAAACTTGATCTTAACGTCAAAGAATGTCTTCTACTTAAGTCTGTTATTTTGAACCTCACATGCAGTCGATTCTATGGAATGGTCGGATGAAGATTTTTGCAGCGTTATTACTTTTCTGGCCAACAAAAAAATCCATTAACTCTCTTCATTATTCTCAACAAATTGATTTAAAATTTTGAAATAAAATTTCAAAACCACTCCAGAGACTTACTCGTGAATTTTTCCTGCAAAATATAGGATATTACATCTTCAAGATGGACCACTAGAGGAGAAATATCAATGCAAATATTAGGGATGATGTGAACTTTCTATTAAGAGGATGCTAAATTTGTCTCACTTTCCGAGCAAAGAGATTCTTTCTGGATAAACTGTCAAAGATAGCGACCAATGAGATCTCTAACACACACACAAAGCTTGTTGCTTCTAACCCTCCAGTAACTTTGATAATATGTCATTGCATATGATTATTGGAATTAAGGTTGAATTAAGGTATGAACTCAAATGTCAGAGCACCTCAAGAACTGGTACAACTACCATTTCTAAGTGTGAGTTGTAAATACCATATGTCAGAATTGCTAAACTGGTATGAAACCATTTCTCTTCCTTAAGTGCATGGTCAACATTAAATAACAAATGGCTAAATGGGTATGAAACAGTTTCTCTTCCTTAAGTGTGTACTCAACACTAAATAACATCTTTCCCATAGTTATTTTGCTCGTTAGAAAAAATATGAAAAAGTCTATGTACATAGTGAATGTCTGGTTTTAATACTGTTCATATTTGAAAAATTTCTTAAATATTTGGGTTGAAAAACAAATTTTTTAAATTTTGTTTCAAAATTGTTTTTTGAAATCTTTTCTTTGCTACAAATTAAAATATTTCATTCTTAACTTCAAAATTTTCGAGAAAAATATTGTAAATAGGCGCAAGTTTTCTGTTAGATATTTGGACATATTTTTTACAAAGTAGAACAGCTTATGCTGATTGTGAAAACATATTTCCAAAGGTTATATTTTGATAACCTTTTATCCTTTTTTATTCACACTATGATGCCATACCTGGCTTGTGGTGCCTGTACCTGTGTGAGGATATGGATATCATCATACTACATCAATTTGGCTGGGTGGTGTTCCTACTCTTCTACGTAAGTTAATAGTCACTGAAAATGATTGTTTTTTATTCTTTGTTATTTATATAAGTGACAGTTGAGGTCATTTTGCACCTAAGTTACCTGGCTCTTCCATCCTATCATCAGGTTCTGTGAATCCTAATGCCAGTTTGGCCATATCATATCATGATTTATCAAAATATTCTTGATGACACCATTTCAAGGAAGAAAGGCAAAACGGGCCATTTCAGGCTATAGGGTTCATCGCCACTACTATAAATATAATTGCAGGTGAGTCATTTTTAAGGGGAAAATGCCATCATTACCATTTCATAATGCACTGCTAGGCTATGTCATGCTAATCATCGTTGTATTGTGAGGAAGGAAATAGTGTGAATTGCGCACTAAGTGATCTTTGTTCTTTAATGTTCAATATTATATTTTCCCTTTCAAATATCCTTGTTCAGGTATAATATTTGTCTTAACTCTGTTAAATTCCATTTTTATACTTGAAATATTCTTCCCATGGCCAAGGTAGTTTTCTATGGAGCTAAGTATTTTAGACAGTGAATTAAAAGTTCATGGGTGTTTTTGACAAAACTTGTCTTCAATATTAAGGATAAGCATTGAAATAAAAAAACAGGCAATCATTTCAGAAATTCCTCAGTATCTTTTATTTACCTATCTGCAGTTTTACTTTATTGATTGGAGCCATTAATTGCTGGCAAAATGAAAATTAGTTAAGATTTACATGGGAAGATTATCCTAGAAAAATAGTAAATGAAAATTTATGAGATTTTCCTCACAGATTCAGAATGTGATTTTAGGAGCTTAACAATATGGCGTCCTGTATCCCTGGCCAATAAATTAAAATTTCACCAAAGCAGGCCTTGAAATAAATATTATCATTCCCACTCCACAATATTTATCAGCAGCATTAATTTTTGGAAGTAATCCTTTGTATAGTCAATGCAGCTTGACTGTTTGGATCACACTTGTTAAACTAAGCTGAAGGATACATAGTATTTTAAAATTATGATAAATGTTAGTTCCGTGCATGAATACATTATTAATTGCAAAATTAAAATTTGCAAGAAATTCCTCTAGTGTCTGTGTTATAAATACCCTGTATTGCACAGGTTTTTTGTCATCTTATTAAATTCCAATTATTGTTAGCATTTTTGTTTATGGTCAGACAGCTGTTTATTAATTGCAATCAAATATAATAGAAATTAAGAATTATATTTAAAGTTTAAATTTTGTTACAAGTTTAAAGTATCAATATGAAACTTCTGAAAACCTGCGATATTGCGTACTAGGCTAGGTTTTTAGCTGGTATGAGGAATTGTGCTTACTGTAGTAACGTTTATTTCAAAATGATAGAAATGGTCATTACTGCCGGTTTTCATGCCATTGAAATAAATGTATGCACCTTGTCATTTGTATAGAATAACTTGAAAGAAGCACCAAGTGGCAAAATTGGGTTATACTACATATAAATATTTTGTTTGAAATAGTGCCCACATTTCTTTGAAGTGATCATATAACCTCCATCAGTTAAATGAGGTGTAATTGTTCTTCACTGTTTGAGATGCCATTGTATATATTTTCACATTTGAATTGCATCCTTAGGATCAATCATTTTATTCATAACTAATATTAGTTTCCAGACTTATTATGAAAAGTAATAGACATATTAACACTGAATTGAATTGATATTGATGATTTGGAATAATAATTACAAATATCTTAGGACTATAGGATGTCAGAGTATACAATATTGTAACCATTAATGGGCATATTTTAATAAAATACTTATGGAATGGTAAATTAATGTTCCTATTCATCATTACTATTAATTTACAGAAGGATTATTTTGTTTAAATTATACCCTTCTTGTCATCTAAATTTTAATGGATTAATTCATTGACCTACGCAGAGTTTTCATTGTTCATCCAGTCATGGTGGTCTATCAGCCTTCTTATTTACCAAATTGATGGAAAATGTATAAAATGACCTCAGCCTCACATTTAAGTAACTATCCAATACTTCTGGGTTCTACTTGATGTGATTAACTTAATTTATCAGTTTTTAATAATATTAAGTAGCTGATTAAAAGATGCTTTTCATTTAATTTTAAAAAATATATGATAGAACATGGTGAATTATATTTAGATTTAGCATTGCCCATAGCACTACAAAGTAACCCTCCATATTTTCATAATGTGGACGGACTTTGCCCTACGTGAATGTTTTATAATGCAATGAATCTACTCTCTACTTCCTTTTCAAAACTGGCCAGAATTTCTTATTCTTTTTCTGTTGCCCCTCCTCATTTCTTAACGCACTTCTGTTTAATTATTCTTCAATTTGCTGATACCCCTCATACCCTACTACCACTCCTTCTACCTTATTAGTATTTCCACCAGTATTTTCATATTGTGTTGATGCTTAGCCCCTTTCCTGAAAGACCAGAGTTTATTAATTCACTATGGTGATCCTATGATTTGGAGCACTAGGCTTCATATCTATATGTTCATAATTTATGTATGTATTTGCCAGAGAGTGACTCCCTATTAATTCATATCTAACATCCATGTCCAGCACACTATTTCTTGATCTTCATTACATTTCACTTAGCTTTTTCCCTCCTGTATCCTCAATAATGTAAAGCTACAAAGTTTTTTTTCCTCTTCATTCTGCAGATTATCTTAATTTCAAAGAGATACCCAAAATTAATTTCACCAAAACTTTTGTTATCACTTTAATTTAAGATACTGGCCATTAACTTCCTTGTCTTTGTAAGAGATTCTTTGCCTGGTTTAATTCTTCTTGAATTTTAGTATTTAACTTAGCCTTTCTATTTCTTGTGAACCTCATTTGCTTCTTTTTATTTTTCCTGATTAAGACCGCATGCCCATAATATTGATTTTGAGATGTGGTCAGAATTAACACACACACACACACATATATATATGCTATATATATATATATATATATATATATATATATATATATATATATATATAGAGAGAGAGAGAGAGAGAGAGCAGTCTCTCTTGAAGAAGGCCTCTGAGAGGGCCGAAAGTTCGAACAATTTACCGTGTGAGTGTTCTTTTAAATGTGTCTATTCTTTTCTATTTGTGTTATATTGTGTCAGCCCATTATATATATATATATATATATATATATATATATATATATATATATATATATATATATGTCTTTATATGTAGTTTTGTCCGTGTGTATTTGTGTGCCCTCATTGTGCATTAAAATGCTATCACCCTTAAGTCCAATGGCGTTCACCTACACCGACTTATCTGGTTGCATAGAGCATCTCATTCACTTAGCAGTCATTGTACCAAATTACCCTAATGTGTATAGTTGCATTGAACTGAAACAACTTAATCTCATTCCGTGTAACAGGGCATCATATTTGTGGTCTAGTCTACAGTTATGGATACATACTTTATTTGGGACATTGTTTTCACCAGAAAAACGTGGCTTATTCTGGCATCTTGATTTCCTCTTCATTAGCTCCCTATTTTTTTTCCCGAAATTCAATTCCCATTAAATATCATTTCTTAATTGAGTTCTTAACTTATTTCATTCATAATATTCCTGAGATAGGAAGTATCATAATATTTTAACTCAATCATTCTCTAAGTGCGATCTTTTTTTCATTGCACTTCTTGGGCTAATAGTGTCCTCGTCTTCTAGATATTTGATTCTCGAGAATGCTGATTTCCATCATTAACCCACCTTAAATTGCAAGAATCTTTGATAGCACATTCACTATTTTCAAATTCATATCTTTAATTAAAATTGCACAATCATCGCACAAATACTAATTCAGTGAGACCTCAACTTACATAATAAATATTTCTACATCGTCTTTTGGCTCGTGCCACTTATCAAACTCTTACTTAAAAATGAGATATTTTGAACTTTCCAACCAGTGTACTGATGAAAAGTATTTCGTATTGCTTTGAATCTTAGATTTAACTTGTTTTTACAGTCTTGATTTTGTCAGAAATGTGACTTAATAAGTTATTAGATATTGTATAAAAATGATCCCGTCAACTTCATAAAATTTCCGATCTATTTTCTATAATGCAGGGGGATTGAATTGCCAAATGCAATTGCTAATGCCATTTCATTGAATCACCAGATTTTTGTTAGTTTTCCTGTGAATGTAACACTAATTTAACATTAAGCGAATTTAGATAGCGTAAGCAGTCGTAACCACAAGAAAGGTATTGTTTGAATTTGTAAAATTTTGCCAAGGTTAGCTTGTTAATTCCATTTTAAGCAAAGCAAGCATTAAAATAAATGTGCCTTGATGTAATATTTACAGTTGAAGTTCTTAATTTTTACATGGTAGTAGCAAGGACTGTTCACGTAGTTCCTTTTTGCTGTGGACAATATTTTCAAGTTAGCGCACAATTTATTTATTTTAAGAAGTGGTTCTAAACCTGGGAGTCCTTGATACTGGGTAATGCCAATGAATTCGAATGCTACAGCCATGTTTTGACAGAGTTTAATTTACCTCTAGGGAAAAATTATACCGCTTCAGGAGAATGTTTGTTGATTATCTTCAGCTATTCAATCAAGTTACTCTTTTAACTCTTGGAGGAACATATGACCAGCATCCCTATTGTGTCTAGCTTAGGAAATAATATCTAGTTTATGAAGGAACGCACTGAACATACATCATTTTAATTTTTCACCATTTATTATTTCAATAGTGATGCATGATGTACTCACATTAGGATACTGATTCCCTCTTCCTCATTCATTTGCTGGTTTCAATATTACACCCTTTCAAAGTGCTTATTCGCATGTTATATGTTTGATTTTTACAGATATATCTATTTCGTCATATCTGTCGCTATTTATTGTACTTCCTTGTGTATTGTTACTACAGGAGTTGTAACAATCTTACAACGGACACTCACAACTTGAATCGGACCCCTCTTATTCATTCCTACTGTGTAAATCGCATGCTCTTAATAATTCTGTGATATTCTTCTGCAACATACCTCTCTCTCTGTTTGGAAAACGTGCTCTTATTTCCATCATCTTCCACCCACATTCTCATACTGGGTTATATTTTGAACTCTATTATCATATTTCATCATTATAATCTATTTATCTCCAACAGCACTATTTATGTCAATGTTTCATGCAATTACTACCATAGCAATCATTCCCTTAAGTTGTTGCATCCACCATCACATTCGCAGGTCTTTCTCTATCACGTGTTACTTAACAAAGGTATTAGAATATCTTCCTGAAATCTTCAACCAATAAGAGATCGCGGACAACTTATATCTTGAAATCCAACATCAAAGAATTTACGGGTGATGACATTTTTCTGAAATAACGAACAACACCTTAGAAATAATTAAGAAATGATGCGTGATTGTTGTCTTATTGCAATAATTTTTTCTAAAGTGTTTCTTTTTTTCTTCCTTTCATTATGTCATCAATGTCGCAGCAGATAAGTCAACCCTGATCCAATTCAATATCAGTGGAAAGACTTGTACCACAATGAGCTACAGTGTTTCCGGAGATGCAGTTTCAGCAACGAATCGCAGTGCTGCTTATTGTGTTGTCGGACTTGTTCCATGTGGGATTAAAATCCTTAAGACAACATCACCCTTGGTGTTTAGCACGAGGAGGGACCAGAGGACAGTGCAACTTTGAATTATTTCGTAATGTATTGTATTTCGTCTAACACAGGGTCCCTCTCATTGGTTGTCAACAATGAAAAGGACATGGAAACAATTTGCAGAATTGTTGAATGCAGATCACTTTCAGAGAGTAATTTGATATCTGGGAGGAGGGCTAACAATTGGTTTAAACAAAATTGTTGACAACCATATGATTGCATCTCTCCAGGTTATTTACCTGCAGGTGTCTAAATACTCCCGGAAAATGGCCCACATTACAATATTTTGTGAAATGTTTTTCATTCTCTATTGTAGACAGTCAACATGAGTGAGACTGATGACTTGTCAATTATAATTACAAATCAATTTCAGGTTAAATAAAGTTTTTTTTCAAACCCTATCAAAATTTTAATTACCAAAATCTCGATGCTGGACAGAGCCTGGTTTTTAGCAAATAGGACTTAAGGGTATATTTAAGGCATTTTTTGGCCCAAATTTCATATAAATTTGATGAAAATAAGCATATTTCAGCTTTTTTTCCATATTCCACTATTTTATAAAAATTATTCATATTTCCTCTTCTTATTTTTATATAATTAATGTGTATAGTTAATAATATATTGATAATACACATTAAATAATTTGCAAATAAATTAATTTAAGTAAAATAATTTTGGGCAAAATTTGCACTGGAAAAATTGTACTAAGTCCAGAGCAAAAAATTCTATGGCCAGGGTTGAAAAAATCAAAGTGTTATAGGGACTAAATTTTTATTAACAGTTCATTGTAAAACATTGTTCAAACAAAAATTGATTAATAAAAGTAAGAACCTTCATCACAGAAATAGAGAAGTAGATGTTACCACACAGTATAACTTTATTAGTGTGGTAACATGCTTTACAGAGTGCTTTATATACAATGCATACAAGTTGCTTACAACTTCTTCCAACGAGAGGAGTTGATTGCACACAGCATCAACAGCATTAGCATTGAAGTCCTCCAAGTGGAATCCAATTTAGTATGCTTCAGCAGGACTTCGGTTGGCTGTTACAATAATCCTAAAAAGAAAAAAAATATCTTTAAAAAGGGTTATTTTAACTAATCCAGTTTATTGAATTTAAGTATTGATATGAAAACCAATCAATAGAGTTAATGGTGATCTACACTTATGCATAAGTATTTCCTGGCATTTATTTCGAAATTCCCATTACAGAGATCAATTGCAAATTTTAATTCCACTTTGGACATTATGCTTCAATTTAAACGACGCCTTTGCTTCTTTGGCATAAACAAAACACGGTAGCTAGTGCAGTTGAATGAACGAACTATAGTAACGGATAAGAACCCCTACTCGCATCTAGAACAAATCGCATTCACATTTGCCTGTTAAGTGATCTCAGATTAACATGCTCGAGAAGAGACCATTTGTGACACCTTTCAGTTTACGTGTTTTTAATGTAGTATGTACGTAGCAGTGGACAATTCTCAATCCCTCAATGATGACTGTTTCCACAAATGGCTGGGAAAACATTTATCAGAATTTTCCGAAGAAAAAAATCATTACCTTTCAATGCACTTCTTGGATTTCATTATTTTAGGCTAATGTTGAAAACGGCTTTTTGCAGTTAGAAAAAAGAATTCAAGTGAATAAAAGAATTAAAAATTTAGGTGAATGTCCATGATTTTCTTTGATAGAAAATGCATTACCTACTTGCATACTGAGGAGGTAACTCGAAACGTCACGCAAAAAGATCACAATATGAAAGCATGTACCAGAAGGGCTTTAACTTACACAAAATTGTTGTTAAAATGCATTAAACAACCGTCCAGACAGACGGACAATTCACCTTAAGGGTATTTAATGGTGAAGAATAACTAATTTAACTGAAAACTCGTTTCACTGCGAGAATGAGATAAGCTTCTCTTGTGTTAACCAACAAAAAGTTAACTATTCCACAATTACGTAGGTAGACTCGTGCCCCTATTCACCGTGGTGTCTAGAGATTCAGTAAATAACGTCCCTTGACTTGAGTTATTTTAGAAAAATGGGGGAACTGGCTTGGTGTTCCAGTCTATAAATTAATGCTTTTCTCTATGTACATTTTGCGGTAATTATCCTTCGGTGTGACTACCAATGCTGACTAAACGCACACGACCGCTACCACACGTTATCTAATGGATCAGAAATACGTATCATGAATCAAATTGGGACAAAATTACTAACATGAGTACTGCGGCAGGAGAGAGATTACAAAAATATGGAAACAAATATTAAATTATGGAAAACATTTATTATAAATAACATGAATAATACTTTGCATGACAAATACATCAAAATATGCACAAGGAATAGGATGTTTGACAAATGATGTGTTGATGAAATAACATTGTAAATAAACCAGGAAAATCTACTGAATATTGTACTTAGTAAAATTGAAATACAAATTTAGTTAGCCCAATAGTATCAAGCAACGTCAAATCCACATAAATAACAGATTTCGTGAGGCTATTTCATGTCTCCTAAAATATTAGGTAATGACCATGATGACTAGTTTCAAAATTGTGTGTTTTCCAATCAAATTTATTCCCGATCAATCACCCTCAATTCAGATCCATTCTCCAAATATATAAATATTTGATCTAGAAAATAATCCACCCGATCGCATATGTGCCACGCACGTAAACGAACTTAGTTGAATATGAATACATGAATATCTTAGTCAATTGATTTTAAGGCATTTAGGAAATCGAAACAAGGCTTAATTGCGAAGATTTATTCTACGCACCTCAGTGTAAAAAATACCATGAATTCAGTAATCAACCCGAAGGTTGGTTTGGTAGGTGGTGGTTGAGTTAACCCAAAACTAAGCCCGATGGAGTCAAATTCACACAACAGGGTAGAGTTCCTTTCCCTATGCCGGTTATGGTTTCCCAGGAAGATCTGGTACCCGAAAAATCACAGCTGTAGCTGTGGAGCTGTAGGTGCCTCTCCCGGAAATTGAACCCAAGACCCTCCAGAGACTACTGCATGAGTACCTTAGTGTACCTAGTTATATTTCATAAGACTTAATTCCTTGCCATTAACAGAATGAATTCGGTACTTAAACGTATAGTTGAATGCCGAAATGAATTACCTGAAAAGCCGTGGATGAGATCCCCACTGGTATCTAGCACCAATCACATTCACATTCAACATAACGTGATCTTAGATTAACTTCTGACGAGAAGATGCTAAGTATAAAAGCCTACTTTAGCCTTTAAACTTTTAAATTCTATTAATTGAACATTTACAAAGAACTTTGTTACAAACTTCCACTATAGAGACCGGTGTCCTAATGTCTTAATAGATGCCTGGAATAATTTAATCAAAACTTGTCATAGATAATAGATGCATTGACATTGAATCAAAAATACCAGACTTTGGAGGAATAAATCGCATTTCATTACAATGAGCTATCGTTGAGCAAAACCGCGAACATGTAATTGAAAAAAAGAACAATTTAATAGGTTTTAAAATTCTTACATTACTTTTAATTGTTCCAATAACATATCTGAAGGAATTATTGCATTCCGAGCGCAAGAGTTCTTTTTTCAGGAATGTAAGTTAATACGAGACTAATTACCAATTTAAATCATACGCTCATGAGTATATCTTGAAATTATTTAAAGTACAACTTTCTTTCTTTGATATAAACAAGAGCTTGTAAAGTTGGGTGCCGAGATGAATAATCGCAATAATATACTATAGCAACGGATAAGAACCCCACTCATGTATTTAGTACCAATTGAATTCAACATTAAGTGACCTAAGGTGAACTTCTGATGAAAAGAATCAAATATAAACACCATTAATATAACATCATTAATTTAAAAAAATATTCAATATTTACGTAGCACCGGACGATTTAATTGCACATAAGTAGCCGCTGTCACATTTAGTATTGATAGCTGGATGAACACAACAAAACCTTCGATGATAATATATGAATTAACATTGAATGCTCTTCAACAATTTGGTGAAATAATATTTCATTATTTTGGGCAAAGATTGAGCAAAAAATTATGTTATCGAACAAAATTAAGTGAAGACATTGTTAAAAATTCTTTTACAGCTTTTTATTGTCCCAGCAACAACATTGAGGAATTATTGAACTAAAGATGAATGTCAATGATTTTCTTTGCTTGAAAATATACTGAGTTACTCGATGTAACAAAAAGATCAAAATATGAAATCATGCAACCAATAAAGGAAGCTGAACATAATGTTTATAAAGTTAAATATGCATTGAACTATCGTCGCGAAGCACCAATAATTCGCCTTTATATAACCAAACCCCAGCTATTTTCCTACCGTACTCAAATATGACAAGCTGCTACCGAAGAGCACTTATTATTAAGGGACAAGTTTTTCAAGGGCAATTTCACTACCGAAAAATTCGGCGGATGTCTTTGGTATAAAGAATACTAATCTCTGCATACTGCCGAAACAATGTGACTGCCAATGTCGACTTAACACGCTCAATTTGTCTGGCACTTTCTATTAATTTTACCAATGGTTTACAAAATGCGTAATTTCTCAACTCGTGTGTTATGGTCTCCTGAAAAATTTCATGAGGGGGTAAATTCCGAAATTTTATTTCTTAATTTCTAATGCAATCGCGATTGTTGCAGATGCCACTTATGAAAACCAACTTGGTTGATATAAGTCATTAGTCATTGACTTTAATACAACAGGCCATCTCAACATAACGTGACTAGTAATTGCCAAGTTCATTCCTACGAACTATGTGTACCTCGAAATTATTCAAACTGCGCCTTTATTTCTTTGGCATAAACCGACCGCTTTTATATTTGAAAATCGAAATGAATGATCAATCAACAGCGACGGATTTGAACCTCACTCATGTATTTAGTGCCAATTGCAATCACATTCAACATTAAGTGATCTCATATTGACTCTACAAGAAAGAATATAATTAATGGCCCATTTCCTGAACTACATTTAAATTGTCTCTGTAACATCACATCAGGAAGAATTATTACATCCCTAATGCATATTAGCTATGCCATAATTGTAGTTGAATGTGAGGCTAATAGAAAAGTTCAATCATACGCACTTTAATTGCGAAATGAATGATCAAAATAATTAGCAACGGAAAAGAACCCACCCCACTTATTTAGCACGAATCGCATTCAACATTAAGTCATCTCAGATGAACTACTGCCGAGGAAGATGATAAATGATTGTCATGTAGTCTTTAATTCTTGAAGACTTAAATGATATTAATGTAATATTTACGTAGCACAGGACGATCTAATTTCTCATAGATGACTGGTGTCACAATGAACTATTAACAGCTGGACTGGAATACTTTTATAAAAACCTACCAAGATAAATGCATTAACATTGAATACACTTCCACCAGAATTTGGAGAATGTTTACATTTTATTATTTTGAGCTAACATTGAGCAAAATATCAAAATTGTTAAAACCATTTAATTTGCAGATGCAGAACGAAGAAAAAAACAAATGAGGATGCGGTAAGGGTCTGCGAGGGTGTCTCAAGTACATATTAATGCTACTAAGGAAAGGTTTGTAACTCGAGGATACCAACCGTCAGTAGTATTAGTTTCCTAGCATGAAACTAAGAATTAGAAAGCAAACTTCAACAACCGATACCTCGACAAATAGTATTTGCAGTTTGATTAATATTCCAATAGAATTAATAAGGAAAGTGAACGTGAAAGTGACAACTCTTCAGACTTGATTGCATTTCCCATTTAAAAATGAAAAAATTGATTATTGAATACAGCCAAATTTTTATTGCCAGCTAGACAAGTAGCAGGTCAGATCATGAGTAATTATTACGGCAGTATTTAAAGGAATCTACCTCCACAATTTCAGTTTGTTTCACTTCGTAACTAAATCAGAGGGAATTACTCTTTTTCTCAAAAATGCATCACTATGCATTTTTTCAAATTTAATTCCAATTCCCATGTGTCGCACCAATTCTGAATTGCATCTAGGTCATTAGCTAACGCGACTTCATTAGTCTTCGCAACTTCGAATGTCCCTAACAGTATCGGATGATACACTGTCCGGAAAATTATTCCAAGTATCCTCGGCAGTTAGTTTTGCTTAATTCGTCAAATCTCAGAAAGGAAAGTTTTAACTCATTTTAAGCCGTCATAGTCGTCTTTATTGAATAAATAAACCTCTCTTCGGTTCGTTAACTTTTTCTGCGATTATAGAAAATTAAGCGTTGTGATCACTGATTCCGTCAATAACCTCTACATTTAAGACCTTTTCGGGTATATTTGTAGCTAATATATCAATAATGTAGGTCGCGGTAGTCCAGTGGGTAGAGCGTTGGACTGCTGACCGGAGGGTCCCGGGTTCGACTCCTGGGCAAGGCGCTCTGGGCACCTCCACCCGAGCTATGTGATTTTTTGGGTACCAGATCATCCTGGGAAACCATAACCGGCACAGGGAAAGGAACTGGCCCCCTACCCTGAAGTGTGAATTTCACACGCCGTCGGGCTTAGTACTGGGTGAACCTTCGGGTTGATTACTATGTTTATGGTTTTCCATATCAATAATGTTCTTTCCCCTTGTTGGTGAATTGACTAGATGTAAGGAATTCGAAGTGAATGTAAATAAAGAGTGACTCTTAAATCCTTTTCTTCACCTCCATTCATAAAACCGTACAAATGCCAATCCACGGTGGAAATTTTAATGTTTCCACCGTGGATTGGCATTTGTCCACGGTGGAAACATTAAAATTTCCACCGATAATTAGACTTCATTTTTGTGGGATGTAAAGCTTTTTATCTGCCTTTCTACATCTTGTATTGAGTATAAAGCCAGCGTGGGATGGTCCATAATACGCACAGACACTTTTCGCTCTGGGTATTTTCAGAAAGCACTAACACTTTCTATGCAGTTCACAGGAAATAACTCAGTTCTACTGGCGCTAGAGCTTTTAACCGCAATAAACACTCCTCTGGCTATATTCTGCCTGTCGTTTCTATAAACTGTAATGGCCTTGGGAAATATTTCTTTGTCTGTGATATCATCTGTTAACCAACTTTCAGTTCCTATAATGATATCGGACTGCTATGAATGAGGAAATTCCGGTATTTTATTTTTTTAACTTCGGCAGTTAACTATTTATAAGATAATCTACCGTTTAAGGTAGGTTTTTGGATGGACGTAATTACTAATTAAATAATTTGTAGTCCCTAGCAAAACATCCTACTCTACATCAGGTTTCAGGTACCCTCTTCAGCTCCGAGTACTTTCTTCCTCCCTTCATCCCGTCCAACATCAATATCCTGTTCCTTCCCAGTTAACTACTACTACAGAAATTATTTTTTTGACAAAAACCTTTGTGTGCGTTGCAGTATGCTTTAGTTTAGTCTTTCGGGTGTCTTAATACCTGATCTGTCTATATTCTGATATCTAATTCTTTCTTTTGTCTCATTAGCAATGTATGTACTCTAAAAAATCTTTTGGCAGCCTAGTATTGTGAGACCCACTAATTGACCTACTCCCTTACCTAAACTTTATAATATCGTTATCAGGAAATTTATCTCTAAATTAAAATTACTCCACTACCTAACCTACGCAGTAGTCTAACGCCTTACCTCATGCTTCAGAAATTTTTTTTAGAGCATTATGGATAATAGTGTATGAGGTATGTAGATAAAGTATTTCTCATTTCAATGCTAACAACTGATTTAAGTTCGATAGTTCCATTTTCTTCATTCAAAGTTCTTAAACATACATAGGGTGGCAAAGGGAGAAAAAAACGAAAAATCATCCACCATTACAAACGCCACCGAAGGCACAAGAATATAAATATTGAAATTTTGACAGAGCCACGCCAATTTGTGTGCATACGAATTCTAGTTTTGTTCGCTTACTTACGGTGAAACTTTTCCATGCGCTTTCTTTACTCGAATGAGACCATGAGGCATTCCAAGTTTTCTAACCATTCTAAGTTCCGATGATCTGTTTTAAATGGGCAAAAACCTTTCAGGAATCTTTATATCCGAGCAAAATCTTGTGTAAAATCCTTCATCTTATGGTAAAAAGTGAATATAATTAAGTAGAGAAAATGCTTCCGTGGTAACTACCTTTCAGAGGATACGAGCCTGGATTATCGAGGGCTTTTGGAGACACACTAGGCGTCAGCTGTTGACCAGACCATGGCAGCTGGCACTCTGCGATGATCCGAAGTGTCCCATCTCCTGATCTCGTAAATTTGACGCGATGTAATTTAAAGCTGCAAAGGATTCCCACCATCATACTCAGGAGCTGATGTTATCAGCAAACTATTGTCTCAGCTAAAGATTTCGTTGGTCCATTTGAGATTTAGCTCCTCCAATTGGGGTGCAAGTCACTAAAAGGAAGCATTTATAATATCAGTATACACTAAAAAAAATTTAATCTGAATTAATAATTCCATTATAAAATACAGACTACGAAACTAAAATAGGTGCAGTAAAATAGTAATCTTCCACGAATTAATTTTCAATTAAAAGTTATTTTCTCAGGACCATTTCAGTCGCGTATCACGGTACGCGCGGATAAAAGGCGCAATATATAACGAGCCAATTTAGTGAAAACTTTCTATATTTTACAACGCCGAAAAAACTTGAGAACAATATTGCTAATAAATTTCAACTATTAATCATTATCCCAATTGAATAATTTAACATGCGATTAATTTAGCCATCGTCATCTAAAAATTGCGAGGACTAATATTAGTAATATAATAATATAGTATAAAATGATAGTATATAATAATATTAGTAAGAAGCACAGCAATTCTTTATATGACTTGCAAATATGGCTAGCATGGATTGCGATTAAAACGAGGTTGTAATGTTACAAGACCCCAATTATGTAGAGAAGTGGAAATATAAAATCCTTAATCGACGCTATAAATTATTCGTTTTCCTCAACGAAGTTAAGTCGTTACGTTAATTCAAAGGCGGAATTTATCCCGTTATCTGCAGCGAGCGCGCGATACCCATCCTACTCCAAATTGAGGCTGCACCAGCGGTTAAAAATTACAATTAATCTAGCTAAATATAGACAGCTTCAAGGTTGACAGATTTCACAGAAAAGGCTAAAATTAAAAGCGCAGAAATTGAGTTACCTTTTGGGTGTAGGAATGAAAAGCACCATGAAATCATCTTGCCGATCAGTTGACCACAAGAACATTTTTCGTCTTGCCACTTCGAAGTGGGCCTCTCGATTTGATGAAATAGCGATGGATGGATGGTGTTCTTCTGCAGTGGAAATGGCCAGGAGTCCTTTAAGTAATACCCTCGGCATCTTGATGTTGAAACTTCTGCAAAGAATGAAAGATGCACAAATCAGTTTTTTAGATTAATAATTCTTTCTATTATCTCAAAGATTTAGCTGATAAAGTCTTAAAAATACGTGATGAAGTGATACGAAAATGAATAAAATCAGATCTACAAAAATAAAAATAAGTGCAGTAAAATAGTATTATTCAACAAATTACCGTTCAACTAAAAATTATTTGCTCAGGACCAACGCATCACGGCACGGGCCTCTGCCCCTACTGTTCTCTCCAATTGCGTCATCACACACCTTCGGGCGAACTGAAAATAGAAATTCACGCCGAAAATGATAAGTCACATTACGTATTTTTAAGCATGAGATTTAACTAACTTGGCAAGTGTTCGATTTTAACATGCTTGAAGATGTTTCAGACACGTGAAATTTCACAAAGAATACCCAAATGAGAAATTTCCAGGTTCGCTTATTCCAATGCATTTCCACGAATTTCGAGAATGCCTTGAAAGAAAAATACATGGTACCTAGATCTCCCGAGTAAAATATAAGATCTGAACAGCACAGTGGCTCAAATAGAGAAGAGCATAAGACTTCAGTAACCTCGCGTCAAATTTCACCTTTCCCAAATCTAGAGTTAAAAGTGCCTTACTTCAGTTACCACGGTAAGTATAGGCTAATTTATCCTTTTAAAAGTGAACCAGCGTTATTACAACGTTAAGAATTGAGGACACTTAGGTTGCGAGAGAAACAATTCGGGTTCAGCATGGAATGCGACGATCACAGGAAATGCGTTTAACAAATATAATTCGGGTGTGAAAGTATTCCAGGATAATTAACGAAAATTAATAGTATACATAGCCACTTACCTAAATTACTCAAGACACGTATGACCCTCCGTTACTCTTGCTACGTCGTTTGCGCCATCCAAGTATTCCCTCTCTCTTCAGCACACCTGCGGTAACCACAGCTGTCGAAGAAATGATTTCTGGAACTGGGAATGTAAAGGGAAGGGGCGAAAATGGTTCGGTGGACGTAGGGCATTGGCGGGCGAAGATGAGAGAAGGGGGCGAAGGGGAAGGCTTTGTGCTGCCGGGAAAGAGGTGGGGGAAGAGTGAGGGAGATATTAGATTGGGAAGGAGGGTGATGGGAGGAGTGTACATGGAATTTTTACAGCAGGAGAGGGAGAGGATGACGAAAGAATATCGTTCGGAGGGACAGCTGAGCGTAAAATGTCACGAGCATAAAACGAGACAAGCATGTGTTCATGGAACTGCATATGAAATACAAACATTAGAATAAAATAAAGAATCTTACAACATTGATTGGAGCATGTTCGAGGTGTACGCACTCCGTGGTTATGCGAATGGTATATCATAAGCGCAAACAAAAGAGCATTTGATTTCCTACCTTTTCTAGAAAAAACGAAGGTGCGTGCGAGAGGAGAATGCTATTGATAACATAAAAACCAAACGTTCACAAGATGAGTTTTCACCGAAATACCTAGAAAAACTAACTTCTGAAGAGAATTGACATACATCTTGGACAATGGACTCGGCGATCAAAATTTTCTGCAAGTATAATACAGAATACAAACGTCTAGTAAAATATTACCATTGAAAGAGTATACGTTTCCAAGTGTCCTTGGGTATTTTTCCATTCCTTAAGGTCTAATGCGTGCTCATTTAGATCACGGCGTGATTTTGATTCCGTAGTCTGAACAACTGCCCCCTTTGGGTCGTCCCCAACTTGACGATGTTCACTCCTTCGTAGGCTCTGAGAGCTCACGAAGAGGCTCTGAAATTTTGGCGGTGAATTTCTAAGGTATCAATCCTTAGCTAATATTGATTATTTAGGACTCCAGTAGAACTAATATTTCGGTCAGCTAGGTGATCGTCAACGGAAGTGAGAATTTGGCAACGGGGAAGACAACAGTAGCGAAGCACTGCCCATGGTAAAGTGAATAGCTTCAAGTTGGAGGAAGTTGGGGAGGCAGCGGAGGTCTCGTTTTTTTGGGATGAGGGTGAGGCAAGACTTGGAATTGGGATGTTTTCTATTTTACTATTTAGTCTGTGTAATTTTAAACTCGGGAACCAAGTTAAATAAGGGGCTATTGATGATTCCCGGTTCGTTGTTCATGATTTTGTCTCCGTGCAAGTGTATATGCGAGCTCTCGGTGGCATCAAATGTTAAATATTGGGTGTGTGTGAAAAATTAATACTTCTAGAAGGTTGACACGTTACAAATTCACTCCCACTGATGTGTCTGCGATGGCTTCCTTGGGGCAGGTCAGATTTCTACTCGTGGAAGCCGACGGTTTGCTCATAAGGGATCTGTTACCGACTATGAAGTCGCTGGTTAAAAATTGGAAAGGAAATCAAAACATGGGTCCACTCGACGTCACCTTACCTGCCGGCCCGTTCGAATTGCCTTCCCCCCTTCGAAGCCTTGCAGCCAACAGAAAAGGGAATGCCGAGACGGCTTCCTCCCCGTCTTGCCTGCAATCCCTTTCGCTTATCCTATCTCATATCCAGAGGCATATGTGGATCGAACTACCTACTACAAATGCAATGACTGAATACGCTCTCATGAATGACATAATTTCCCCTGAGTAAATAATTGTTTCCAGGAAACAACTTCGATTTCCCTAAAAACTGCGTCTATCCAGAGGTACGAACCAGGAAGTACCCTCGAGGAATTCTTCAACACAACAAACAATAAGCGAAAAAGTAGAGGAGGAACATGCCATAACAGATAAATACGGCAGAATGAATTGGATAATGCATCTCGAAATAATGAAATTTTAAAGATGCAATACATTTGCTGCTCCTAAATAATGAGAGACTCAAGAGGAAGCGGGGTAGACCAGAGATAGCGTGTCAATGGAGACAAAATTCGCTGGTTCGATTCCCATAATTGGCGAAGCTTTTTAAAAACATTTCAGCTTAGACCAAGTTTGTTAATGGTTTTTCGGAACAAGACAACCACACAATAACAGGAAAACTACAATAACGGTATTTGGAACGAGAAAAATAGACTCCTACTGAAAAAAGCTACCCTGAACTCATGGTGAAAGGCAGCAGTTTAACAAGTGCATCAGTGGCGCAGACCTAGTTGATCGGCCCGGTATCAGCTGCCACAGCTGCGGGCTAGAGTGAAGTTCACGGTATCGGCCGCAGTACTGCAATGTAGAATGCAATGGGAAACCACCACATTATTCTCCCCAGAATATGCAGTCTTGAATTCAATTAGAAAAGCGAGTAGTAGCTGCAGTAAACCAATCCTAGCATTTAAATACTCATGATGATGAAGAGGAAAGAGGAGCATGTTACACCACTGGGTAGAGAGCATTCTAATTAATAAAAGAATAAACTAGCCGGCTGGTTTGTGTTCGTTTCCAGGCAGTTAAAAATTGGTGGAATGCAGTAAGTACATTTTCGGAAAGCGAAGAAAATGTTAGCATCCACTAGACTAAAGCTTCGGACCTTAATTTTCATGGAACGAAATGGTCTAACCTTGCGTTGGTATTTTTATTTTTTTATTTTGATGAATTTATTGCAGGAAATAGAAATAGATTGGAGGGATAGGCCGCAACCTGTAAATGTCTCAGACTGCTCAGGTGCGAGTGAGGGATGTAGAGTCCGGATAAGCAGTTAATTAAAAATTATGAATATTTTCCGCAACATAAAATTTATTAATGCAAATTCCAAGGTAACTAGGTGGACAGGTGGCTAACTCGTCGGGTGGGCATGACGATGATGTAGTTACATTGAAACCGGTAGCATTGATAAATTCTATTTTGTGGAAAATATTGCCTTTATTAAATACTAAACTATTTTATTCCTTAGAATAAAAAGGAGCTTGTAAGGCAACCATTTTTGAATGATGGATTATGCCAGAGGGGCCATCACAAAGTGCCTGAATGAGGTTCCTATTGACACCTTCCAGGAAACTTACTACTACTGGTAGGGGCACTGGCAAGCTCCACACAGTAGTTTCTTCTTCTTATTGAATTCCTCTCTTGTCAAAGCCATTCTTGACTTGGTTTCCTCGTAACCGGACATATCTTCAGCGATGGTACTTTCCAAATACCTAAAGCTGTCTACTTGTTCCATTAGTTCACCTTCCAATGTGATGCTAATCCTTTCACCTTTACCTTCTATTGTGATACTCCTAGTCTTTTGTTTGCTTAATAACATTCCATATTCTTTACATTTGTCGTTAAGTTCTATGAAGTCAATAAAATTACGGACGTCATAGACTTTTAACTTGAGAAATCCAGAGGTCAGCTTAGGAGAGAATGGAGTCCAGAAGAAAAATATTCTCATGACCACAAACTCATGATGATGAAATGACAATCCATGTAAATATCAGGTCTTCTAAATTTCAGCTTCCCTCACATGGATTTTGCATTGAGGAAGTTGATGTGATAGACATCAGGATTAATTGACCCAGCTAGTGAATTGTAGTTGAAGTGATTGGGGGCGCTATCCTGTCATACTTTTTAACATTTTCAGTTATGATAAATGCCTAAGTAGTCAAGATATTTCAATACTCTAAATGTATTCAGATTGTGAAGTAGTTATAAGAAGCACAACAGTTCTCCCTCCTTTTACAGCCAGTCACTGTCTTGTTGGGTTTTCATTTTGTTACATTCCAGCAGTTGAATCTCTATATTTTATCATAAAAATATTCTGTTAATTATAACTTATATCCGTTTGAAGATTCCCCTATTTTTAAAAATAAATGATCAAAAATTGATTTCTCAACAGCTAATTAAGAAAAAACTTCATGGTAGCGATGAACGCTAATAATAAAGTTAAAAAGAAAAATAAGCAAGGTTCTAATGCTTTAAAACTTCAGTGCATGTCCAGTTTCACATATTTACATCCATATAGCAACTTCCTTTAAGCGATAAAGTGCTGCACTATGCAAGATGCATGCTAATGCTTTTTTGGTTAATTATACACTTGTAACAATGAAAATGCTGTAAATGTCCTTTTCCACCATCTCAGATTGGGATGGTAGAAAAATAATTTTGACCTATCAATCCTGGACACTACACTAATAAAATAATAATAATTGAGACATAAGATCAGGATAAATGATGTACTCCTCAATATATTTTCTTAAAAACTTTATAATGAAAATTGAGTACATAAAACCCATTTCCATTGGTATTTCCTCTTAATCTTCTATCTAAAATTATCAATTGCTTAACACTATACATCCCTGTCAAAATGACAAAATTTTTGTGCGAACAAAGAACACTGTGTTCATTGACAACATATACATACAAAATCCTTATCTTGCTCACTCTCATGGCTATATGCATATATATGTATATATATTCACATATTACTTATTATTTATATCTTAGTAGTATGCTATGACCCTGAACCATAATGTACATCCATGATCTTAATTAATAATTAAATCAGACATAAAGTCATGTTTAAACCATCAATTTTTCTGTTTTTATCCAAAATATATAAATACTCGTACTTTCATTCAGAATTTCATTGCTCATGATAAAACTTAAAAGACAATCAACATTCATGTCTAAAGAAATTTATCATCATGTCATTACCTTTTCTAACGTATAAATTTAATAGAAAAACAAAATATAACCATATACATATATTGATGTTAAAATCTGCCAATTTAATTATTAAAGATGTTTGAATCTTTTGACTGAAAAACAGGAATACTTCCTTTGCCTGGAGGAGCTGAAGAAAAATGAAACAAATTTTCAAAGCATTCATTTTCCAAACTAATTGAATTTTTACCTTATCAAAAAACTTTTGATGGTCACAAAAGAAAATAAAACAAGAGAATATTTGGAAACCTACGGCTGTGGAACAGGGAAAGGATGAACAAAAAAGAAAAAAAATATGAATAGATGTGCACATGCTGGTGCCTGCAATAAAATTATTCTTTGTGAAAACTCTGAAAAAAAAAAGAAATTTTTTGAAATTTCAAAAAACCAAAAGATGGCAAATAAAATTCAACTGAGTTTCTCAATTTTTTTTGCACCAAATCGTGCAAATTATCACATTTGAGTCTTCGAAATTCAGTTTTTGATTTCTAGTTCTGTGTACACTGGGAGACATTGGATGGCATTTTGGGTGGCATAGCCTTTTGAAATCCAATAAGGCCTCCATATCCATTGGTTATACATGTTTCAAGACCTAATACAGTTACATGAAGCGATGGCTTATACCAAACATCATAATAATGCAACACACAAGATATTCATGTAACATAAATAAATATGAGAAAATTGAATTGATAAATTACACATGGCAAAGCATTCTCATCATCAAATAACGTGTACTATACATTTTACCATGTACACCATATATTTTCTCTCTCTAATGTGAATATTATTTTATTTTCCAATTTTTTCAGGCCTTGGCGAAAAACGTACAACTGGGGTAATTGGCAGATACAGAACACAACTATATTTTTGAAAAGTCAAAACCACTCCTTAAACAGAATAAATGTTTGGATGGATGTCCTGCCAAGTTTATAACAGTATATTATACTTTTACAGCTGAAGAAATAAATAAATGAAATACTTTTGTTGGGCAAACATATTACTCTAGTTTTGCCACTGCTTGACTCCATTCCATCTAAGTACCTACATTATATTCTGTATTGTGATACACATCTTCGAGCTCTTTTGAGAATATTTAATAAAATTGACTTTGCACGGCTGAGATATTCCTACTTCTGGTAGTATCACTTCCTTGAGTAGGTGTTTAATACATTCCAGGAGAATTTGGCAATTTCCCTAGTGTATGTAGGTTTCATTTTAATTTTCTAATTGTCTAATATTTGCTTATCATGACCTGCTTCACACCAATTTCTGAAGCAAAATTACAAACAGACCTTAGTAAGGGTGGACCCCAAAAAATTTCAAACATCTTCATTTGGATCACATTATAAAAGTGAAATCATTAGTAGTAATTCTATCAGTGTATTAAGTTTATCAAGATAATAGAAATGAATTTACTGAACATAAAAAACATTTAACAGCAATGATGTTGGCATGAAACTTCACTGGAAGTAATTTGAATACACATGATATATTTTTCCATACTTAGGCATTTTAAAATTTATATGAATGATAAGGTACAGGTATCAGAAGCAGACTTGGAATGGGCAGCGATAGGTAGGGGATTAAGACAGTTTTGACTATTCTCTCAGCTATTTTCTAACAAACTATATGCAAAGGAAATATGAAGGATGGAAAAGGCTTGAGTTGGGAATAAAAGCAGATGTTAAGGTGATTAAATTCACTGGGTTTGCAGATGGTTAAGTAATATATAATAAGGTATCCAGTTATCATCAAGTGCTTTATAAGAACAACGCAAAAAGTGGAAGGGTTGAAGATTAAACACAAGAAAAAGCTAGTAATTGGGCTCTTGAGAAGTATGAAAAGTAAATTACATACTAAAGTAGAGTAGGTGTAGCAGTTCATGTATATGGACAGTATTATAGTGGAAAAAAGGTGTAAGGCATTAAGGAGATTGCATTGCTAAAAGAAGCATTAACTAGGAGATGATAATGATCCAAGGGTATGCCGAGTAAAGAATGCGAAGAAAAGATTAGTGAAAAGATTAGTGAGAATATGGTGCATGACACCAAAATGATCTTGGTCTTCATGGCAGGAGGATGAGTGTCAATTAGGACCGTCTGAGATATGGGTTTAATAGAAGAGAAGAAATAAGTAGAACAGAGAGGAAGATTAATAAGGAAGTTTAAATGAGGTGAGTAAAGAGAGGTGTTTGCTGGAGAAAATCCAAAAAAGGCAGAACATATTGAGTGGAGAAAACATTGAAAGGTAGTGGGTTGTTGAAAGCCATGGTAGAAGAGAGAATGTTGACGAAGCAGGGTAGAGGGGAGGGAGAGAAGGGAGAGAATAGGCATTTTAGACAGCAGGAAGGTTGGCAGGAGTTTAGCAGATATGGAGAAAGAAATGATGCAGGGCAAACCAAAGGAAAGTTTTTGTGGTAAATTAAAGATGATAGTTATTAGGGGCTGTCCTAAATCCACCATTAAAACGTAGAATATATTGAATGAAATTAGGAATTGTGATAAAATAACTTCTAAGTGGCAAGTGAATTATCTCACTTGCCTTTGGTCTGTGAATTCATGTAATAAAAATTGACAAATAAAACAAACTGATGAGTGTTCTTGTTAGCTATTTAGGAAAAATTACTTGATATACTTATAATTAAAATGAAACATCTGATTCCATCATTTTATCCATGGTGAATGAAGAGATAATGTTTCCATTAAAAAGCTCCTTACCATTTTCTACCTACTTACCCTAACAAGCTCCAACTTTTGAAATCAAAATAAATTTACCTTTAGCACATTTACCACCAGGGATTCTCTTTAAGATGGACAAATGAATACGTATACACCTTTTTCTTTGAAGCTAAAAGGTTTTACCAAGGAAACATGAGTTATAAAATTCAGTGAAATATTTTATGCCTACTCATTGGATTTAATGTAAGGGCTTGCTTAAGAGAATCTATAAATTACTTCAATCAAATCAACTCTTAGTTAACTGAGTGCCTTCCAGAGCAGTTTTCTACAAAGACTTTGTCGTGCCTTTTCTCACGGTAAAGATTCACCTGATTGGAACAAAAATAAAACTGAAGAGCCCTCTCCTTCATAGGATTAAGCACTAAATAGTTATGTACCTATATTGTATTATATTTATTTGTGCCTTTGTTTTTTTACAACATACTCCAAAGTATTTTAATCTATAAATTCATGTTTAGGTCCCCACTTTTAATTAACCAGTTCTTCCTGTTACAGCTGTGGTCTTGGGTGAATTTCTTTGGTGTGATTTCATAATCCAGCAAGTATAATTTAATGCCAATGTAGTTGATTCATGATGGGTGGTAAAATATGCGTAAACTTTTATGTAACAAGGCTTCAAATATAATTTTTTTTGTATTTGGCATAATTAAAAAACTGATAAAGTATATTTGGCATACAATTATTCCTATCAATTGTTTTCATTGTCCTAATTAAGAATTCTTCAAATTAAAGTTACTCCTAGTAAAATGCATCAACACATAATGATATTATTTTGTTGGAATATAAAATATTGGAAAAATAAAATTCTAAACTCTCAAACCATTTTTACTCCAGCTACATTATGCAAAATTAAAATGGTTTGACTTGAGAGAAGCGAAATCCTTTCTTGATGAGGGATTTGCAACTTGCAAATACAATAAGGTGCTAATCTTATGTTATCTCAAAAGAAATAACTGAATTGTTTATCTGAAAAATTATGGTAACATTTCTTGCCAAAGTTAACATTGACGATTCATTCCCAATACAAAAAAAACTAAATTATTAAAATTATAACTTGTTATGAAGCTCATGCATATGTTTCTTGTTTATGCTATGCAACTTCTTCATGCCTCAACTTTGATGGAATGGAGATATCATGGTAAAACAGTAAGCAGAGGCATTTCTTATCTGTTTTTCTAAGCCTCTGCACTAGTAGTGAAATAAATGAAAATTGAAATGTGGGTAATCATAGCGTTCAGTTCTGTCATGTATAAAAAAATGAAATAATTGACTCATTTTTTGAGACAAACTAAAGAAAGACGAACAAATTTTATAAAAGGCCTCGGGTCAGTCATCGAAGAAATTAGGACCATCTATGCATTTAAGCACCATAACAATGGACTGAAATATTCATCAAATATTTGTCTAGCTAGTCAACTGCACTTTCCTTTTATAAACAATACACTAATATCACCACAGTTTAACTTGAAGCTATCTTTAACATAGACACACATATGTTTACTCTTGGAACTAATCAGTGTCACTTCACAATTTCTTATGTGGCATGGCCAGATTCACTCTTCACTTGTCCCACGGGCATAAAATCAGCTTGCTGATAGTATTTTTTTCTTGAGCTTTGAGTAATGGAAGTGAGTGAACAACAAATACTCCATTTGCTGTGTTTTAGAATAATTCAAACTGCACTATCACATTCATATCTCACTCCTTTCCCTTATTCTATTTGCAATCCCATGAACATGACAGCTACATGCTGTTAACAGTCACTAATATTTATGGAATCCTTCTCTCCACAACTCCCACCATTTTTTTTGTTTTTCCCTATGACCACGGAAGATTCTATGCAGGAATTAATGTATTTTACATGATCAAGCTAATGCCTTTCTGTTGATATTAATTATCACATATTTACAGGACTTAAAAATAAAGTCTCGCTATGTGGTATTGGTCAAGGAGGTACTCTGTTTATTTAAGATTGCCAAAAAATGGATGTTTTCAGGCAAAATTTTGATATCTTTTCTCTTTTCAAACATTAAATCCTCCATTATATCACTAGGAATTAGAAGTTAACCTCTATATATTGCAGAAAATATCTTCTCAACTCTTCACTCATAAAATAGGATGGCTTACCCATATGAATAATAATCTTTTGAGTATGAACAACAAGACTGACTTCGTAAAGTAAGCAAGAGCCTATAGGCCATGATTACTGATGGATCATTGCATCAGCTTCAAATAAAGAACCAGTTTTGGCAAGTCTACCATGCAAAACATTAGGTTCTGTCATTGAGCCATACTTGTGGATTCATTAAAGCTTTCTGGAACGATGACACAAGTCTATTGTTTCAAACTGTAAACATTTTCAGATTTGATTGGCAGGCCATGTAGGGTAGCACACAAATGAGGGTAAAGAGTTTACATCTGTAACATCTCTTTAATAGAGTCTCCCTCTAATTCAACATTGTTAAACAATAAAAAGTATAAGGATTGATGTACACAATTCATTTAATTTAAGGAAGACATATAAATGCTATTAAAACTTAACGATCCTTAACAGAAATGCTAGGTTAGAATTTTGCCTTCTGATATAAAATGACCAACATTATATTAATGTCTATTTAACACCATTCACTAATTAATATAGACATAATTACATCTGCCTTATGACTTTTAATCTGCAAAATATTTAATGATATTTAATTTCATATGGTTAGTATTGACAACAACAACATATATTCTCTAAATTTGCTGATGTAATTAATTTCCACGAGTAATTTGATGATTCTCATTTAACCATTTTAAAATAAACTTTACTCTCTAAAACATATTCAACATTGATATTGTTACCTTGGAGTATTTTCTGTAAGTAACTTCAAAGATGATTCTTGGGGCAAATTGTGAGCGGAGACTTCTTCGATTAATGATCTTCTTTCTTTTGCAAATTTAATGAGGGTGACACTGTGGGGAGGGAATTGAGGAGGATGCAAATATATCACTGGGGAGGTGAACAACCACGCTTGTATTAAAAAGATCACCATGGCAGTCTTTGGCATGCTCAATTTATAAGTTTCTTCAGCTTGAGATTATTTCATAGTTTACTCCAAAAAGAGTAATTAATTAATCAGCCTTTATTTATATTCTGAAATGTCTTCAGCCAACCTTAATCCAGCGGTCAATGGAGTATTCTAAGGCAGCTAACCACCTAGAGAAGAAAGGAAAAAAAGAATATTCAATGGCATTGCCATTCATTTTTGATTTGCTTATTCACAATCTGTTTACATATTTCTTTCCAAGTTAATGCTATTTCTTTCAATAGATTGGTTTGTGCAGCACCTTAATAGCTTTTAGTAGTAATGTCAGAAAAAATCTTTATAAAAATTTTAATACCATTGAATGCTTCTTATGATAATGACAAAAAAGAGAAAATTTAATCTTTTGAGATGTTTACTTTCCACCCTTGCATACTCCCTGGGAAAGTGCAATTCTGAAAT
Organism: Hetaerina americana; assembly: GCF_022747635.1. Classification (NCBI taxonomy): domain Eukaryota; kingdom Metazoa; phylum Arthropoda; class Insecta; order Odonata; family Calopterygidae; genus Hetaerina; species Hetaerina americana. Next base: position 55,315,277 of record NW_027287316.1, read on the forward strand.
TGTAAAATTACAAACTGAGATTAGATTAGAGATAGAGATATTATTAGAAAATATTGGAAGCCATTACAAATATGATTCAAACCACAAATAGAAATAAAATTTGGACACTAAAGAAGTGCTGAGGCGTAGTCTGTGAGGCATGATGCAGTGATAGAGATGGCCACTGACTTCAAAGTATATGATTAATTTTCCAGAAATTATTTGATGAAAATAGTTTTTTCAGATTCGCTTAATTTTGTACATTTTATGACAAATTAAATGAAATAACCTGTAAGTCACATGGAGTAGGAATTTAGGAATTACATACAAAACACTAGATTGACGTAATTTAAATAAAAATTTGAAGTTATTAAAAATCAATATAAATTTATGTAATCTATTCTTTTAGGCCCATTTATTTCTTTGCCTCACCTAACAAGAAAATCAGATTTGTCACATGACAATCAGCTATTCTTCAAATCTCAATAATTTCTACTTGCTTTTATTCTGTTTAACATGCATATCCTTTTCCTCTCTATTTTACCTCCATAATGCTCTACTCTCTATCACAGTCTTCATCGTTTCATTGCCAATTAAAATTCTTCACATCCATCTTTCCTGCCTCCTTTGGGTTTCATCTAACAACTCTCCTTCCTCCCACACAATACCTAATACTTCCTCATTAGTGTTTCCTTCTGTCTTTTTCACCTATTCCATCCTTCTACACATCTACATCTCAAGCATCTAGCTTCATCTACTTTGTTTCTGATCTTTAAAAAACCACAGTACATATCTAAGTTTTCCCTTATTAATGCTTGTAATTCTTACATAATGTCCCGGCCATCATTCCCAATCTTTTAGGAGAACCTTCTTTACCTAATGAAATTCTTCTTCTTTTATCCCTTCTACTTTGACCATATTGATCCAAAACACTGCTTAAATAGGTGAACTGTTCCACCTACTCTAGTTTTTCCCTCCTATTTTAATTTGTAAATTATATTTCCTCTTCCTTGAAAATCTCAGAAACTGTGTTCTGTTTACAAAGTGTATTTAATGCTTACTTTTTGTTTTTTGCCATTATGATAGTAATGTTGCATTACTACCCTATTATATAAAATAGGAATTAAATCAGTCACAATGTTGGAAACAGTAGTGTAATTACTTCCTCTGAAAATCATGTGGGTTTCTTTATAAAAAACCTAACAAACCCAACTGCTTAAGGATGCTAAAAGATTAGAAACTTGATTGGAATTAATTTCGATTGCAAGATTCTATAATTGAAGTGGAATAATAGCTAGGTAAGTACAAGTGAATAGAACTGATTGAGTATGCCTGATTATGTCTTTGAATTAGAATGCAAGTGAGCTCAAATATTCATAAATAGAACTGATAACAATTGAATAACTGACATTTGGAATGTAAGATTGATTAAAACATCCCTTTGGAAAAATGGCACATATCATGGAGCAGAAAGATTTAATGTGTATTACAACCCTGTTGAAGGCAGTTATCATGCAGAAGGCAGTTATGATAGGATCATGTTTATAATGAAAATATTACAACTTCATTGCTCACCGGATGGCCAATCAATGAATATAATGATGTGGGAATAACATTGTTATCTCATGATGGGTAAGGTTTAGGGATCTCTGGGTGAGGAGTGATGATGCTAACAACAAGCTCTTTGTCTTTAAGAGAGACATGAGCAACGGAGAGAGTGAGACAAGTGATGCTGAGAGGAAGAATACTGCTGCAAGAAATGCTTTGGAAAAGAATTTTGAATTTTCTGACAAAGGTTTTCATGATGTTCAGATTAATTTGGCTGGTTTAAGAGTGTCCTCCTTGTTGGGATCTTGTTGATGGCAATGCTTCACCTACTCTGCTGCAAGCATCCTCAGGCCAGGCTGAAGTTCAGACTTCAGCTTGGCATTAGCCTCCAGCCTAGTTTAATCAGACTTCAATTTGACCTGAGAATGCCTGGGGTAGAGTAGGTGAAGCCTTGCTGTCACTAGGATGTCAACATGGATTGACATCCCAGTGACTAGCTGTAAAATCCCTAATTCAAGAATTTTGCTGGTGCTATGAACCGAATAGGTATTGCTAAATGTTTCAGATGCAAAAAGTCTGGCTACACCAGTAAGTTCAGTCCCAAAGTTCAATGTTATGGGTGTACAGGGAGGGGTATTGGATCTCTGATTGCAAGACATTTAAATACAAGATGGAGGACAAAAGAATAGAGAACTGGAGACTGAATCTCTCTAGTGCTCAAGTCTCTCAAATAATGTAATGCCAGGGAAAACAAAAGTATGTATCAGGGAACATTCATTAATGTACAGACCAGATAGTACTCAGTAGTTTAAAAATTTGAGAGCTTCTGTACATATCACCTGCACATTTGATCTTATGCAGTTTACAGCTAAATTTTACAGTAAGCTCAATAAACTCTGGGTAATCTGGACTCACTTAATCTGGATGGAGTCTAATTATGTAACAGGGTGGTTTTTAATGGGGTAACATGGTGGCTGCACTGTAGTATGTACTTTGTTGACAAATACATTTTGGTTACAAGTTTTTCTGGACTTTAATAAAAAAAGTTATAGATGTGAGCATATTTGTGGATGGTATAATTTAAGTGTGCCAGAGAGAGTGGACTGAGCATTGTATCAAAACTACTAAAATTTACAAAATAAAACAAGTACAATTATTAAAAGTTAGACTCGCATTTATCAAATAAAAACCTGATTGTCCACTACTCTGATGTGTGAATTTCACATGTTGTCAGGTTTAGTACTGGTTGAACTCTATTATCGCCTACCAAACCGACCTTCTGTTGATTACTGTTCATGGTTTTATCATCACTAGGGGAGCTAATAAGACATTATCAGTATTGATTGAAGTTACCTAAGATTAACAGAGCTGATTTCTGAGGGCATTCTGTGATATATTTTATTGAATTACATTTGTGTCAACTTTTCATAAGATTTTTTTACCTGTGAGTCCTTTGTTTATCATACCTAAGCCATTTTTATTTGTCGACAATTAATTAAGCACAATAATAGTGGTGAAAAATATTTACTTTTGAGAAATTCCCAGTTTATCTGGATTTTACTTGATCGGACAACCTCTAGTCCCAAATGGCCTGGATTAACTAAGGTATACTGTATATGCTTCCATTGTAGTAGTACTGTAGCATAATGCAGTTCCTATCCTGGGGGCACAAAGAACTTTTGACAATAGTTATTAATAGTACATTACCTCTTCTTATCCATTTCTGTGTCAGTATGAAAATGGAAGTGTCTCTGGTGATATGGTGACGCATGCCTCTGCCCAGTTGTGTGGTGTCTGTGGTGTCCTCCATGATGATGATGGTGGTGATGGTGATGATCAGCTGTTGGTGATGGTGCAAGGGGAGGCAGCACCTCAAAGGCGAAGAGGCGCTTCCCTGCACCTGGAGGGCCAACTGCTGGCGATGATGACTGTACCCTATATCCATGCAGGCAGGCCATTCCTGGAGGGGGAGGGGGGAAAGAAAGGGGAAACAGATATTGATTGAAATTGAGAGATTCCTTGCCTGCCTGTGTGCTGGATGGACCTCAATTTTGTTTCTGTATATGTTTTATGATAATATTATTCTATTTTCATTTAATTTATTCTATTCTATAATAATATTCTCTATGAATCCAATTTACATAGAAGTGTACATATATCTGCTGGGAAAGTACCATGGACTGCTAAAAATGTTGAAGAGTGGCTTTTTGCTGATAGAGGCAATCCAGATTTACTAATATTTACAAAAGAAGAAATAGCTGATATCTGGCTTTATCATGTGATATTGATTTATAATTGCATTAATTGACAAACATGTTTGATTTAAATATTGTGCAATGCTGTAAATCTTTCTAAGCTATTAAGTTTATTGTATAAAACACTAATTCATTACCTTAAAACTCTTTGCCATGAGTGAACAACACAAGCATATAGTCATAGTTTTCCATCCAACAGAAACAATATTTATGAGATAAACACTTATATGTATTTCTTGATTAAGTTAGTCACAGGATTTTATATACTGGCCTTTATATTTGTATGAAGATATTTTTTTAAATTGGGATTAGATACATTATTTTTATCTACCAACACACTTGATGACTCCTTATGATCTAATGATCTAACTTGAGAGGAAATCCTTTTATGAGTCTAGACTGAGAATTTTCATTACCACCGTGTACACTTTGAAAGGAAATTTTTTTAAAAATTTAAGAAAAATATCTCTGGGTAGTAAACTAATGAAAGTTCTCTGGTGCTTCATTATGTTCCTTGACTCACCCACTGCCAAGCGTGAATCAACATCTTCATAGAAAAAGAGGCAAGCATCCTTGAGGACACAGTAACGTCTCCTCCAGCCTCCCGTTGATGCCATGGACCCAGTGCTTTTCCCCCTCCTCCTCCCAGGTCCTCCAACACTTGACGAGCGCTCTGTTTCTGTTGCCTGGAGGTATGAGAGGTATCCAAAGCAATCTGGCCGAATGATAGCACCTGGACCCATGCCAACAAGCCTCTCAACCTCTTCTAGCCATGCATCTCCCTGATAATTAAAAAAAAAGGCTTTGATTTAATGCAGCAATGACTTTTTTTGAATTTTCATCATTAATAAAATATGGGAATATTCAGAAACATAAATATCATATTTCTACCTGAAGGTGACAATCTCTGAAAACCTTAGCCGTGTACACATAAAATTATAAAAGCATTGGTAAAATCACCAGAGACAAATGACTAATTGATAAAAAAAATATATAAACTTAAGCGAAAGACAAATATTTTAAATATTCAGGGGGCAATATTTTTAAGGGTCACTTGCAAATATTTCTTTCCTTAACAATCTGAATAAAGTTTTTTATTAGTTAAGTATTATTAAAAATTCAAGCTTTAGGATTTTTTAAATGACTAACGGGTCAATACGATATATTTTGGTGAAGACAGTGCATGTTGATAGGTGGAGGGTGGTCTCACCCAATGCTTAGCCCAACGCCAAGTGAATTTCATGTATTATGGATTTGGGGGGGGACTTCTTTCCCTGTGCCGCCTACTGTTTCCCAGAAATATCTGTTACACAAAAAATCATGCAGCTTGGGACATCCAAAGGGCTCCTAGAGATGTACCCGGGAATCGAACCCGGGCCCTATGTTCAGCAGTCTAACTCTGTACCCACTAGACTACCATATCCTCCTTGTGGCAAGGAGTTAAGCACCATAATAAGACAACACAAAGTGACCTAAACATTTTCATAATTCCAATAACTTTTGCAGTTGTTTGAAAAACTAACTTTAATCGGTCAGCAGGCAAACTGCAATGATAAGGAGGGTGGTTAATTTACAGTAGAAAAGCAAAGAATAAATGGTACGGAAAGTGTAATTAAACGTTGGATAAATATTATTTACAATCATTACAGACCTGACTGGACCTTTCGATTGCTATGCCCAATGCCCTCGACCACTGATTTCCCGTATCCAAAGTCTCCGCACCCAAGGTCAGTCCGAGGGCTCCTCTCCGCCAAATTCGGAATGCGATCGCTGGCTCCCACCCGGTGTCCTCGCCCGCCCCTTCTCCAGCACCATCTTTTGGCTCCAGGATTTCCAGAGAATAGCCTGCCAACGCCAGAGCTCCCAGAGGTTGAACTTCCTGGAAATCACAACAAAGGGAATAAAAAATCATTAAAACGTGCTCAACAACCTCATTAAAATCGTCTCGGCCATTATTTTTATCAAGCATGTGTCTACTTAGAAGTCACTCTCACTCCAAGAATTTAGAGAAACGAACCCTTGAACAGTATTCGGATCTGTTCTGAACAAAATTGGCCTAGTTAGACTGGAGGTGCACGAAGAAAAAGTAAATTAAATTTCTTATTTGATAACCGCTGGAATGCCTGACAAGAATCGTGGTTCCAACGGAGAAAAGTTTTAATAAGAAATAAAGTGATTTTTACACAAAATTCAAATATTTTTCTAAAACATATCATGTAAAGAAAATATATTTTATAAGGTTATCAAAAAGGCTAGAATAGGAGTTTCTTCATTAACAAAATAATTGATCCATACTGTCTTTAAGAAGATATAAAATAGTCAAGTTTACTTTTGAAACCGTGGTAATCATTATAAACCATCACTAAAATTTGATAAAGAAATAACCTCCCCGAACTGGTGGATTTTAAGGGCTGGGGTTCCCCTGGCAGAGTTCCTAATCAAAAAATAACACATCTGAAATATACCACTTAATGTATTAAAGGAAGAAATTCTAGTGACATGCTTATTATTCTATCAAATATTTCTATAAAAATGATCAATATTCTTAAAAATAAAGTTGAAAGGTATATTTACACTCCCTGCCATATATATCCGTGTGATGGCTTGCACAACATTACGAGAATTCGGTATGTAACCACCAAACATTCCAGGCATTCTACAAAGTTGGAAACTAGGGATGGCAACCTTATTGATTTATGTTGGTGGAGCATTTATAATGTAAATTCCGATTTATAAAAGGTTTAATAAAAGTCATCCAAATGTTGAGTGGATGATATTCTCCCACCCATTGAAAGCATAGCGCCCTCATAACGGTAGCGCATCCAGAGAAACTTTAAAGGAAAGAGAGCATTTTTAAATATGAACAAAAATAATTTCATGACCGGTTTTCTAGGAATAAGTAGTGCCGGATAATAATATTAATTTTGAATTTTATTAATTCCAAAAACATTCCAAAGGGGGGGGGGTGTCGCTTTTATGCCTCACCCTTTAAATCTTTCCTTGAATGATAATTAAATTTAGCAATTTATCTCGTGAATATGCCCATGATTTAGTTACTAGCGAGCATAGTAAGCTTGTATTCAAAGGAAAAAGAGCCCCATCGGCCATACCTCCTCAGTCTTGTAGTAGTATAAGCAATGGTTTCGCCGGAGGCAGAACCATCGCCTGTGCCACCGGCCGACTCCCCCTCCGCTCGTCGCCATCTTCCACAAATACCCGGCCAGCAGCATGTCCGCAACGCCCTCGGCCTCGCCCCACTCCGTGTCTACGCCCTCCACCGTGCGGAGGACCGGGGTGAGGACGTCGCAAGTTCGCGCCACTTCCAGCTCCAATGTGTCCGAACCTTCGAAAAAAATTAAAGTGGGACCCTTTGAGAAGAGAGGTCGCAAATGTACGCAGTGACCTCACACATGGTTTTCATTTATCTTACAACCGACGCGGCGGTTCGTAAAAATGAGAAACTGCGGTTTTTGAATCGCCATTAACACGTGTGATACACCTAGAGTGGTGTGGCTACCAAACTATGCGTCTCAAATTCCTAGGTATTAGTTTCACAAATGTGTTAATGAATGCGGAGAGCAAAACCTAAACATTCGCGTCCTTTATCATCATATTATCTCATTTCTCACGACACCTTCCAGGGTTCACTGATGGACACTGCGTCAGGACTTTTAGTAGACACAGTTGTTTTTTGATCCAATCACTTACTGAAGTCTGTTACATGAAATCAAATATAGATTTTCAACTCAGAATATTTTTAGATTAAAATCTATTTCAATTTTGAATCAGCACGACGCATTTTGCAACACCACTTTTTCACAACCAGCCGCCACTGATTTTTTTAAATTACATATTTTTAACCTTTACGTCATAAATTACTTTCTTCCGGTGAAGCAATGAAGATAGTGCATTTTGTCGTCAAATTAATGTAAGGGATTCTGTTTCTTATTTGCTTTATCTGCCTCTAATTATTTAAATGCATAGAGTAATTTTTATTTTACTAAAATTTTACTGACGTGACTCGCTGTCTTAAAAAATATCTGTCGGGCAATGATTTATGAATTACTTTTGATAATGTAAATATTTGATGAACACCGGCTGTGAAGTACTCTCCCGTCTGTGTTTCCGTTATTTTGCGTACATATCTGATAACGTCATAATTCAAACGCTCATTGTAATTTTTATGTTTACAGCAATATACCCGATGCTGCCCACCAGATTAAAAAATACGTTTTACGACCCATCGATGGGTGAAGCCGTGCATTGCTGTGACGCACTGCAGCACCCTAATGTGCACATAAGGGTGGTACCAATAAAAGCTAATGAAAACATTTCGTATCCTCTGACCTTCGAGACCTCTGACCTGTATATTCTTTGGGACACGCCACAAGCAAACTGTAAGAAGTATTCTAGTTCTATACTGATCTAACGGTCACTCAAATTAAATATAAATATGATTATCACCTCAATGTACACTAACATTCTAGTTTAAACAACACAGTACCTTAAATTGGTAACCTCGGAATAGTATAATATTTCAATGAAATGTATTTAATTCTAGTTACAAGGACATCATCTAAGAAGTACACGTGAATCCTGATGAAATAATTTAAAATATTTAAATATATTTACTATTTAAAGAGATCAATATAATGACGAATAAAGTTTAAAGGGAAGATTATAGTTCATGCTGGATACTAAAAACTCTAAATTAGCGATTTTGATCCTCATGTAAACATTTTTAATGCGAATTAAATAAATCGGAGAAATTCAGATTCCCGTAAATTTTTAACATCACTAAATGGAAAAAGCAATAGTTATTATGAAATTGGCAATATTAATAGGTTTGTATAATAAAGATAGGGTCAGATCCCACTCATGCAAGTCTGTTTACTGTCGGTAAGTGTATTTACAAGACTATTTTAGACTATGTTGCTCTGGAATAAGCCTGGAATGATGAGTTGCGGATTATTTCCATGGATAAATCATGCCGGATTCAATTATTTTAAAATTTCATATAAATCAACCAAAATATAAAGCAAAATCTCTTTGTTTACTAGTTAAAAAAGTAATTTAAGCGATCAATGAAACCAGTTCGTTTCGAGGAAAAATCCAATGACTCAAAGAAACGGCCGAATTCAAGGCCTCTCAGATGAGTCTTGATTGCAGTTTGGAGCATTGTAACTCATATGCGAGGGAGATGCAGACGCGTTAAACATCAGAGCATATTTTAATTCCAACGGTATATTGCGCGAGAACAGGTGGATGGCCTCTTGAGAGAGAGACACCGGGCGGAGACGCCGCCCCGGGACGTATCGGCGACCGACGGGGCTCATGAGCCCCGCGGTTGGCCTACTCACCGGCGTGGGCAATCTTGACCACCTCCGAGTGCGAGGCGTCGAGCACAGGAGCACCGTTGACGGAGAGCACGATGTCGCCCACCTCGAGGCCCGAGCTCTCGGCGGGGGTGCCGGCCTCGATGGCGGACACGACGACGGGTCGGGAGCCGTGGATGCGGAACCCGAACTCACCACCACGCTCCCTCTTCACCACCACCCGCTTGTCGCTCTCTGTGGGCCCGACATGGAAATTATGGAGACGAAGGTGAGTGAGTGCGGTCCATTGATTGAATGGTGCCGTTTAAAAGTGATGTCACGCATACACGACAATTGAGAAGCAAGGGGGAAGGGTCCGGACTGGGGTGGATGCAAGGGAAAATATCACGTAACTCTTTCGCAAACGCGGAACCATCTCATCCGACAATACAAAACAACAATCACAGGACCATTAAAATAGATATCATTAGTCGTAGTCTTTCGGTCAAGGTAAATTTCAATGTATCCATAAAAAAGCTCCACTTCCTTTTATCACAATTAAACAATACTGAACATCACAACACCATGCAATTCAAGAAAAAAATCTATAGCCATGTTTTTCTACCTTTTGCCTTATAGTTATTTATCATGCATTATTAAGTATTACTAGTTACTTCTATTCTATACAAGATTGGGTGCTAATGAAAGAGGCTACCTTAAAAATCCAAACTGCGGAAATAAGGTTCATTTGATTTCAATGAAACACTGAACTAGATTAGACAAATTGATTGAACAAATCTTTAAGAGAGAAACTAGGCTTCTTGTAGAAAGTGATATCGAAAAGAACCTAACATCTATATTTATATAGACAATTAATAAGTAAACATTCAACAGACAAAAAATTATTCAAGTTATGAACGGAGAAATACTTCAAATTAGCTATCGAATATAAATACAAGGGAAGAAGAAATATAAATCGTCAAGAAGGTTGGCTTAATAGATGACGACAAAACTCACATGGTACGAGTGAGATTCACGGATGAGTGTAGGAGAGGGTATATTACCCAAAGAGATTACTGGAACATCTCTGGGATATCGAAAAGACAAACAGATTAAGTGAAATGAAGTAAAAATACAAATATATCTTTCCATTAAATTTTTATTGTAACTGTCAGTGGAACTAGTTTTGACGCATCGGCGTCATCCTCAGGTGACCTGAGAATGACGCCTACACGTAGAAACTAGTAGTAGTAGAATGATTCATTCGTATTTTTACTTCAGTGATAATGGGTTTTCACAAAATTTAGCCTAAAAACATCAAACATCAATTAAGTGAAGGTGGGAGTAAAGAGGGACATCGCCTGGATATCAATACTGATTCTCCAGCCTTTAGACTAACACTTTGAAACTAGCTACCTCCGAACTTATTAACGAGGTAAGATTAGAGTTGCCCAGTGTTTGATAAAACTTAGATGATAATCCATCATCTGGCATGGGAAGTTGGCGAAGAAGAATCAGGACTTTAATTTTTGTAATACCAAAAATCATGCGACATTAATGTTAAATTTTTCCTAGTTTTGATTCATTAGTCTGATGGAATATTATTAAAGTCTCATTTCTTTGGTCTTAACTGTATTTATGCGAACATTTAATTCAATAAAACACTTAATGTTCCACTTCCTTCGAAGAAGGTTGAAGGAAAAACCGACAGCAGTGGAGTTGATATTTCTTAAAAGGCGATGGATAGTGTTTTGGGAAAAGGAAAGGATAGCCTTTTTTAAACAATTAGGGTAAACATTCATTAACAGACGACCTATATTTTTGGACACAAATATATAAACAAATATACACATGAAGAAATCGAGAGAGTAAATATTACAGTTTCAGAAACTCTGTTTGAAGCCAGTAACATTTCAATAAGTTAGATGATAGAGTTATATAATGTACAAACTACTCGATGAATTCAAGGAAACACACAACCCGTATTTAGATTTATATTTCAGATCAATTTATTCATTAATCAAATTATATGCATCCACTAAAAGAAAGTGATTATTTAAATAAATGAAGTTAATTGGTTCAATTAAATGCAAGATGGAGACTTACTCTCAACAAACTTCCACTTTTTACAGAAAATAATAACTTTCCAAGAAACTGGAGAAAAATCAAGATTTAGAGGTCATCATATTCCAAGAAGTAATAAGTTTTTTGTAAGAAGAAAAAAAATTAAAAAAGTATTTTTTCAAAAGTCTTAAACTACGCACAAGTTAATGAATTAATATAAGCCATATGGTAGGCAACTATTTTCTTCTCTACTAAATTTGACAATTTTATATTTCTATTGCAACACACACGACGATATTATTATTCAACGTGTAATTGCTAAGAAATGTATGTCAAAACTTTAACGACGTACTGTTTTAAACTTTTAATCAGATATTTCCCTATAGAACCTTTAGTAGTCAGCTTATACCTTACATAGGTAAAGCCATCGCTAAATGCAAGACGAGAGAGCATAAATTAAGATTATTTGGGTACTGGCTATCATGAGTGGCTAGGGTTACACTGTTGACATTTTTAATATTACGGATTACATAACCAATCCTTAATGGCTTAGTGTTAACTGATTTTCAGCAGTGGATTAATCTGACAGCATAATGAACATTCATAGGAATATTTCTCACCAAACTTTTCATTAGGGAAAAAGCGAGATGAAAATATAACACAGGAATTTGGAATCAAAAAGTCTTTACTAAAGACTTACTTTTTCGCGTGCCTGCTAATGACTATACGCCATGCAAAGTATTCTGCGTCGAAAATAAAAATAAATTTATAGCATCCTAGCAACCGTGTTTAACTCAGGCGACATATAGAAAAAATGCGCACTTGAAGAAAATAACTCCTAAGGGAAGGTAGAACCGATATGAAAATGGAACATATGGGACGTTTGGTGCAAGGGTCTGGCGGATACGGTGACAAGAGCAACCTGAGGAATGTGATCAATAGCCCAAGGCAAACTGAGTTTGTGAACGGGCGAGCTAGTATGGCGGAACTGATTCGCTGCGGAAGAAACAAAACACTCGGTTGGAGCGCAGCTCGACGATGCTCAGCGGATGAATAGGTCCATTCCTCGCAAGAGTCGTGCGTTCTGGACACGATCCGAATTTTTTTCTCCCGACATGCCGTTCATGAAATCGCTTTCGTGGGGCTAAGGGGAAGGGATAGGCCTCCGCAGAGGCGATGCGGGAGAGCTTCGGTCATTAGCTTCGGCGAGAAGGCCGCTGGCATTCCAAGTTCCTTCCTTACCGCCTCCTCTGCGCGGCAACTTTCCGATAGCCATCGTCTCCCTACACCAAACGAGCAGCATCTTACGAAAGAGTTGCTCCACACATTTACGGAGGCTGCCATCTTCGTGCTCTTTTGCTGGAGGGCCAGGATCCATGGGGTTGGAGAGAAAAGACAGACGTATGAACACAGAGAGGAAACAATGGGAAGAGAATCACAGTTCCAAGATGATTTATTTAAAATAAAAACGAAATGGTTAAACGGTTTTGTTATAGATATCACTTCGCTATCGCCCCCAGTTACCCCCGTCGAATTCCACTTGTGCCGGTGAGTTTAATCTTGAGTAATGACAATTATCCGATGTTTACCTCAACTATGATTTATATATATAATAAATAACTACTCATAGGAAAGTGCAGTAATATTTTACTCAAAGTCAAAGGGAACCGATTGAACTAAGACGTACTCAATACTTTTGATAGTTAGTAAATTGGAAATCTAATCAAAACGATGATTATAAAATTAATTAACTTTGCTGATCCTCAGAAGAAATTCGACAGTATTTTTAATTGTGTGTCACCTGACACTGACTATCAGCAATGCGAAAAATGAAAACTGACTGCGATAAAGATGAAATTAGTTCAACAGTTTAACGGCAGTTTAATAAGCGAGTTTAGGATTACCACGTCATTTTGAACAATTTACCGAGTCCACACGAAATATTTATAGCGTATAACGAAGATCGTCCCGTCCATATGGCGAGGGCGAATGGATTTCAGCACTGACGGTCTCATTAGCACTAGGATGTCCCTCGCGGTGACTTCTTCGAGACGAAAAAAAGAACAATCAGCTGGAACAAACGCAAGTATTTCGACACCAAAAGTTTTTTCCGCGCAGTTCTGGCACGCGATCAAGTATTCTAGCTCCGCTCCCTCTCCCCTCACATCTCTCACCTCGTCCCTTTCCCATACCCTCCCAGCACCCCACGCCATTTGGGAAACCACAATTACATAAGGCTGTCAACGATTAAAATAAGCGGAGTGTCGCGTAACCAAAGATACGGGTCGCGAGGTTCGGTCGTTATACCACCCCCCCCCCCCCCGCGTCCTCAACCTCGATCGTCACCGCGGCCATCACTCGCGGCACGCCCGACACCCCATTCGAGCGATCTAGCACAAACGGTGAACCCGTCTTTCGAGAGAGCCTTCGTGCACCGTTGGGCGAGTTTGGATGGCCGATCGATGACAGCGGGAGATCCCCAAGGGGACAACCGCGGACGTATCCGCTCACCGGCACATGCTAGAGGGCGTCGACGCGATGACAAAGGGCAAACATTCCCCCTCCCACCCTGAATTCATACCCACCCACCCACCCTCGCGGACACCTCACTTCGCGACGAGCACGAAGGAAAGGATGCGAACTCGAATGGTCACTCACCGGTCACCATGGCGACGGGAGAGTGCAACGCGGCGGCCTTCCCTCGGCCTATGCCGTTTCCTGGACAGCTGTTGTGGCGGCGGACGAGTCGAAACTTAGCCACCGAGAGAGAGTCGCTTCAAAGGAGCGAGGTACCGGGGAGTGGGGGGTCGAGGGGAAGGTGAAGGGGAGGTGTGGGTTAGGAGAAGGGGGTCTGCCGTGGAGTGGGGGCGGGGCAGGAACAAGCAAGGAGGAGGGGAGGGGAGATAAGAGAGAGAGGAACTCGCAGGAAGTGGAAGGACGCGAAGGGGAGTGCTGGCGGGAGGTCACGCAGGAAAGTCACACACATTCAAACTCGAAAACCCCGAAAGATGGCAAAAATATAGTCATACGGTTGTAAGGAAAAGGGATAAAAAGTATATAGGGCGAACCAGAAGGGTCCAAGCAGAAAAAAGTTTACTGGACTGGGTTCCGAACCGCGAACTCCCTTCCCATATCTGTATATATATATATATTATATATATATATATATGTTATATATATATATATTATATATATATATATATTATATATATGTATATATATATATATATATATATATATATATATATATATATATATATATATATATAACGATTGTACGGAAAAACTCATACGAGCGGCACAATAATTGGCTGACACAACATAACACAAATAGAAAAGAATAGACACATATAAAAGAACACTTACACGGTAAATTTACCGTGTAAGTGTTCTTTTATATGTGTCTATTCTTTTCTATTTGTGTTATGTTGTGTCAGCCAATTATATATATATATATATATATATATATATATATATATGTTCATATATATTCATTCATATGCAAATAGATATAAGGAAAAGGGATAGGAACACACACATAGGACGAACACAGGATAGGCGCTCTAACCACTTAAGCTATCGAGGGAACGTAATTTACACAGATCTGCGGGTCTTTATTCATCCAAGTGCCCCGATTCTTTGGCTAAGAGATGGCATCAGGGGGCTCTTTCACCCACCACGTGCCAAAAACGCACTGTTCCTTTCCTTAATAATGTTGTATGATTTCTTACCTACTATCCTTTCTTTTTGTGTGTCGTCTATTTCTCCTTTCGTCTCCTCCTTTTTCTTTTGGTCTTTGGTGGTGCAAAGATTGAGTCCGCCGCTCCACCCGACTTTACTCACCTCTGCATCAGAAATAGGGTTGTTTTTCTGTGGTGTGTAAGGTGGGGTGCCCCTTTCTTGTATACAGACGACCCGCCAATCTCAGAAACATTCTGAAATCCACCAACCCTTTGGCACCCTCATTTTTTCCCTAACTTGCAACCGCCCGCGATGTAAAACGTGTCTGCTTATTCCATTCGAATGAATAAACACCGCTACTCCTGTAATAATGCCTCACTCTCTTTTCTCCCTATCTGATACCACTCGAATTCTACAACCTTCTCTTCGACCAGTATTTCTCCCTATCCATACCAGAATCCCTATCCGAATTCAGGCGCCATTATAAAGGGGAGAACTCGTGAATCCGCTTACATACTAGCTTTCCGATCTTTTGAAATTCCCACTCTGAACCGCCATATTTAATTCCCTTCCCAGCGTATCCTGCAGACCTCGCATTCCCTTCACCCGAAACCTTCCCATCTGACCTGAGGAAGGCCTCAGAAAAGGCTGAAAGCTTAAACTTTCTGAAATGTGAGTGTCCATGTGTGTTCTCTATTTTATTTTTGTGTTCTATTGTGCCGCCCAAATGTTATATTACTCTCGTGAGTGCTTCATCACCATCGATAAAAATATAAATGACACTCAATAGCTGATACCTAATGTATCAGCTCTTGAGTTTCGTAAAATCAGAGTCAATATATAGGGCGCGCAAGGAGATGAAAGTAGCGAACGCGCATACCGTGTGGCGGTCCAATAGATACGCAGGCGCAATAAAGCCTCAGTATTAAAGAAGGAAGAGTCAGTCTTTCTTCGTTTTCAAACAAACTATTTTGACTCCAAAGGAACGAAAAAATGAAATAAATTCCTCATAACGTCATTGGCAGACTTCCTGAACGATGAGACTTGCGCTCCAATAGGAAAAATCTCACTTTTGTTGACGCATAGCGCGAAGTAAATACCTAAATACAAGCCAGTAAGAGCAGAATATTATTGGAAGTAGTCCACTGGGTTAGGAAAAGCTTTCGATGGAACCAAGCCGAACACAATTATGTATTTATAAAACTTGATAAAACTGCATCAAATATCCTTAAACTCACATTTTAAATGACTTGTAAAATTACATTGATTTAAAAAAGTCATTATTTGGTTTAAGTGGAATTTGTTTCAAATTAAAATTTGATGTGAAATTAATCCAACTATCGATTTCAAATTGGATCCATTTGGAAATTATAGACTTATTTGCCTATTTCACTACATCTCTCATTTAGGCACAAAAAAAATGTTAACTCATGGAATGTTATGAAAACGACTCATAATTCTTCGCCCTCAGGCCACTCTTGTTTCCAGCTTATTAACTAATTCACCATAGCTCTTTCGGAAAGGAAATAAGGAAGACGTTGGAGGCTAATTGGGCAAAAAAACGGAGTAGTGGATTCAATTTTCTCGAAAGAATCCGCGAGAGGAGCCGAGGATAAAAAAAAGATCCATTTGAAAATTCCCCAAATGCCCACAGATTCAACACTGAAGCATCGAAGGAACAAAGGAGAGGAACAGGAAAATTAGACTGAGAGAAGAATTGCGCCGGCGAACAGGGATCCAGGGATGGAGGACTGTGGCTTGTTTGAATAACCTTTAGGAGAGAGAAAGGTGAGAGAAGAGGCATAGAGGTGGGAAAGGATCAATTTTGAGTTGAAAAACGCTCAAATGGATTATTTTAGTGGTATCACAAATGAAATTAATCGATAAATACGAATCGATTCGTCCTGATTGGGCTCGTGTTTACAGTTTTTGCTGTGGAAATTTCAATTTAGAATCAATTTGGTCCGATTCATTCGAAGACATCTTCAATTTTTTTATTAACCCACTTAGTCCATGGTATCTAACTTAATTGAATTCCACAGATATAAATATAAGAAAATCCATAATGATACGTACGAAAATAAACTTCTGACCACGGTTTTTAAGCGTTATACTGTCGTTTTCGAGACAATACAAAACGACATTCCCGATGAATTTCCTTGAAAAAAGGTCGTGCGAATTGAATTCGTCTTTGACATAACACGTTAATCGTAAACCAAGCATGCTTTATTAACAATTTCAAAAATTTTCAATTTTCTCCTCTAACCAGTGTTAGTAGCGTGGGTCTATTTCAAACGTCTTCATTTTGGATTCAATCCAATGACACAATTCGAAAGCTGGATTATGATCAATCCACATTAAGTGGATGAACTGAAGACATTTGACAATATTGTGTGAAGTTCTTCTCTCTTACAGATTCAGCAAAGATAAATTCAGAAAATCCAATATGAATGCATTTGTTTCGCAAAAATTCAGGATTTGGAATGGATTCGCGAATTAATGTTTTTTTCTATTCGAGAGTTTCACTTGTGATGGGAGAGAGTTGTAGGGACACGACATTCTGAGTGAATTGTCTCACTTAAGATGATTAAAAACTGTCTAATAGACTTACTTTACACGGCGTAACTATTGGGTCAACATTTTTATTTGAATAGTCAATTTATTCATGGGATTGGCCAACCAAGGACGATATAAAGACGGAATAATTTGATAAGAGCAATCCTGTCAAATATGTACTGGTGAGAGGAATAGAGTTTTTAAAGGACAAGGAAAACCCACTAGAAATACTTAAACCCAGATGCGTTTTGCCCGAATTCATGCAACTGATCAATTTTTCTCGAATCAATTCCCAACTCGTTTGAAGTAGCAAAGGGAATTGCCATTTAATCTCCAAAGCCACCTTTGATATTGTGGAATTTGTAAAAATGGTGAAATCAGCTCCACCATCATTTTTTTAATTGAAGAAAATTATCAATTAAATCAGTTTCAAAAATTAAAAATATTTCTAATGACAAAATTAATAATAATGGATGGTTTTTGATTACTGAATGAAATGTTCGAACTCACTCGGATGGCGACTGGGGTACTGGCTACTTCATTCAATAATATCATCATCATCAAAGCCATTACCAGGATCGACATGAGTATCGCTGGTAAACTGTAATCGGAGCGGGTGTGATGGATTCAAGCTTACGTTACAATTGGAATCTTCAACGAGAAGACTTCCATTTGTAATTCCAGCTCCCTACAAACTTTTCTCTCCACGGGTATTGAGCGAAAATAAGTCCACTGTTGTCAAATGTTTCCATTAATACCGATACGATCCTAATGGCGGAGGCTCATGAGACGTGAAATTAGACAACGGGCCTTTCCTTCCTCGAGACTCACCGATCGAAAATTTCTGAAATGGTCGCGCTGTTGTGAATTTATGTACCCGGGACGACGGAAACACGCGGTATGAGGCAGAGTGAAGAAATGGAGAAGGAAAGCGTGGGGGAGGAGAAAGAGGGTGTGTCAGAATGGGGAGAAAAGGGCCAGCCAATCGAGAGCGTGCGGAGAGGGGTGTTGGGAGAGAAGAAAAGTTGAATGGATGGATCGGACGGGAAAGAATCCACGCGTGAGTGACTCCAGGGGACCATATGACTCAAGAACGATTCTGAAGTCACGGAAAACGGGAACCGTGCCATACGAATGGCATAAATAACTAGTTAGCAGAGATATGGAAGGTACAGTTCTCTCTCGAATACCTACTACATTAGGAATACCGGAATAGAGAGTAGACTCGACTAAATACTTAGTCGTCACCCTCACACACGATCTCTCCTGGGTGAAACATATACAGGGAATATGTGGGCAAGCTGACAAAAAATTGGCATTTATTAGCAAAGTTTTGAATTAATTTGATGAAAAGGTTAAAGAAAAATGTCCTCTTTCGCTCGTTAGACCTCATTTATGCTGCTAGTATGTGGGAAGTTGCATTGATTGCCCTTTTGGATCGCGTACAGCCTAGAGGAGCTAGATTTGTGCAACGAAGTTATGACAAACATGAGTAGCTTATATAGCATTACTACTAAGCATATGTATGTTAGCACTACAACTAAGACGACAATTTCTCGTTATTCAAGACAGCCTAGTTAGTAAGGAATCGATGGAGTTTGAGGAAAGAAGGGAAGAGAGCAGCCAACTTTCAACCGTAGCCCTTGAGAAGGAATTCACAACTGAACAGTCCCACTTGGAAGAAGGAAGTACCGCATTCGTTGAGTACTTCAATCGATGACCTATCTAGGGATCACCGGAATAAAAAAGTAAAACACCGATCTACCGATAAAGTGAAGAAGGAAGAGAGAAACCTTCGACTGAACGGTGAGATCGATCATGACCTACTGTCGTACTGACATGTAAACTACATTTGGAGCACGAGGGAGTTTGGATCGAGGAGGCCGAAGGCCAGATATTTTTCTTTTCTTGGCTATCACGACAACATTCAACTACCGTTAAAAACACTTACGGTGAATAATATCTTTTAGAGGTATTACTTCCATAAAAAATTTAAAAAAATAAACATGCACACATGGCTTACCAAAAGTAAAACAGCAACTAAGGGCTAAAAATAGAACATTTTTATGTCAAAAGCAGGAGTTTTTGGAATAATTACAATAATAAAATATTTTCCAACACACGCTACGCGTGACAATGCATACGCCAAAAATAATATAGCTTCGCTATTTTTGAAAGAACTAATAGCCTCGAAAAGGCGTCCAGAGAATTTGCTAAGGATGGAGACCATGCATGTTCACCGGACGGGGAACAAATAATCCTTGGCCTCCGTCCTAGTTGTCTAGGACAGCCTCCAACATGGCCGCTTGCCACACGAAGACGAACCAAGTACCCTACTCGCCATTTTGAACACAGCTTTGAATTTTCATTTCCATTGATTGGCCACCGAGTACTCTCTTCAAGAAAATTGACATCTGCGAAGTAGTGATTCCCAATTGTTCCAACTTTCCGTTTCATTTGAGCCAACCTATAGCTCAACAGGTATAAAATTTGGCTGGTGGCCCTCGGTGGAGTGGACAGCGATTCACTTTTACACCCAAAATGATACTTTCCATTCTAATGCTGTTTCAGCATTCTTATCGCACTTTCCTTATTTGAATAATTTTGTTTCAATTCGAAGATCGCATGCAGAATCTGCAATGGGATAAAGATAATAAATCTGCATAAACAAACAACTACTTAAGGCCAAAGAAGTACTTTCATGGATATCATACAATTTAATTGAAACTTCACTGTCCAATAGAGAGGTGGACGATTGTAAAGTAGGAGAGAACAATATTAGAATCACTGGAGTTGAGGTTCAACATGTCAATCGAGCGAACGATAAATGAAGGCGTCTAAAGAACTGTGGTTAAAGTGGTAGGGGAAAACAATGGCGAAAATGAGAGGAAAATAAATTTTTCAAATCCAGGTACGGTAAGTTGATTTATTAAAAAGCTCGCATTCGGAGGGAAAGAACTACAGATAAAAGACTAAGGAGATGATGAGCAAAAGTTACGAATAACATAGGGACGAGATAATATGAAGAGGACAGATGACGAAAGAGATTAAGAGACCACTACAGATAAATCCTATTGATACTAAACTTTAGTTGTATACTTATTTGGAATCAAATATATATCCATGCCGCTAATATGCCAAAATTATTTCGAATTATACGAGCTACATTGTATTAATTCAATTATTAAATTGGAGTGCAACGCATGGTTTAATATTTTCATGTAAAATACTATATACTACGCAATATAATTAGAGTAAACACAGAAGCTTTGAGTTCAAATTCAAATAAGTAACCGATCAACTTCAGTAATCAACCCTAAGGTCGGTTTAGTAGGTGATAGTAGAGATCACCCAGTACTAAGCCCTATGCGGCGTGTGAAAATTCACACATCAGGGTAGGGGGGCCAGTTCCTTTCCCTGTGCCGGTTATGGTTTCCCAGGAAGATCTGGTACCCGAAAAATCACTTTAGCTTGGGTGGAGCTGAAGGTGCCCAGAGTGCCTTGCCCGGGAATCGAACCCCGGACCCTCCGGCCAGCAGCCCAACGCTCTACCCACTGGACTACCGCGACCCAAGTAACCGATATAAATATGTAAATATATATATATATATATACATACATATTAATATATATATACATATTAATACAAATATATATATATATATATATATATATATATATATATATATATATATATATATATATATAATATATATATATATATATATATATATATATATATATATATATATATATATATATGTATGTATGTATATACATATTTATATATATATGCATATTAATATATATATATATATGTATATACATATTTATATATATATATATATATGCATATTAATATATATAATATACATATATAAATATATATATATATTAATATGTATATACATATATATATATTTATATTAATATGTATATACATATATATATATATATTTATATATGTATATTTAAACTTTATAACATTCAAGAGTTTTGAAGATCCAAATCTTCCGGGATTTCTTCGGTGTTGATACATTTTCTAGGACAACAGTTTCGCCGGCATTACAGTCGGCGTCTTCAGCTCAGAAGTGGTTGATTCTTTCAGTTTGCAGTTTAAAAGGTTTTTATTTCCATAAAGGTGGGCAAAATACAAGAGAGATGTAAAATACAATGGGGAACTTAATAAAAACAACACGGAAACCCCATTTTAGGATAAACTCTTCGGTGTGGAAAAATAACATAGAAAAGGCTACAAAAGAGGGTAGCGGTTGCGGAAAAACCTTCGTTTTTTTTATGCGGGAATGGTATTGGCCCATGGGCGGAGAGAAACCCGTAAAACCTCCGCCAGGCCACGGTTGATTCTTGTTTCCACCCGTCTTATACATGCCTCCTGATGAGAAAGTCGGCTGTCATTGGTCGACTCACACATTTCGGCTAAAACATGTTTCCAGGAGCTGGAAAGCACGTATCTATCTTCTGTGCTGAAATTCATGCGCTTCTTGGCTATATCCACGGCTTCAAGAATGGGTCGTGGGAAATAACGGTTTTATTTAGCGACCAATTTAGCCTCCTAGAAGTTGATATTGTGTGTTAGACCCATCTAGGTGTGCTCTGCTCAGGCTCAGAGATGTAGTCTATTTTTCGTAGCTCTCGGGTTAAGAGGTTTTTGTCAGCACAAGATACGACCAATTTCACTTTTAGAAAAATCTAACCCCTATTTGAAGCTTGCGTATTTAGAATATGGGAATGCGGGAGTTGGGCTGACGGTAATTTGGTTTGGAAAATGATTAGGGAAGAGTTATTAAGTATGGGGATATTTAGGGTGGTGGACGGCGCAAGGGACAGGGGGGTCGCCACACAAATAGATGCCAACCAATCAGAGTCAATGATCTGGAGGTCGGTTTGATGGACAAGGGTGGAGCAAAGTACGTCTCCATCTCGCGACCCCCCTGTGCGAGAGTTGGCGTGAACTCGCATAAAGGTCGAGAAGTCCATACCCTCTGCGTCATCTCCGGTTCCCTAGATACTATATTTTAATATTCTGGTGAATCATATGGCTTGGATTGTATCCTTTGGTAATAGCCAAAGGGATCACCCAAATTAGAACCAGGACTTCCAGGACTTGATGGCTCAGCGTCCGGGACTCGATGGCTCAACGTCCGGGACTCGATGGCTCAACTGCTAAGGCTACAGCCCAGTAATATCAGCAAAAGAGAGACTACTAAATACTTAAAAGCTTTAACGACAATATCAGTATTATAATGCTAACATTGGTTAACTCCAGCCCTACGCTCTTTCCTAACTAATACCTTTTTCGTACACCCTAATATCTCATCGGAACAATATATTCTTCTTTCCAAGGACCATGTGGTTTTCTCCCTCGACCTTCATTGGCGGGGGGAGGGGCATCTCTTCTACTCTTTTCCTAACAAATCCATCATGTTTTAAAGTGCGAGTAATTCATTTTGTTCTCATCGCCCTCATATTATCCTTCCCTACTCTACTGTGCACTTCTTAATATCTTATTTCATCAGTCCATTAGATTTGCTCAATCATCCTTCAGGAGCAGGTTTTGGAGGCTTAATTATTTCGGAGGCTTAATTTCTCTTGCTTCCTTTGAAATGGCCTGTCTCCGATCTTAGAAATATAATGCGAAAACCGATTTTTTCACGTTATCGCTCCTGTTCTTGAACTTATCTTCTTTAAGTACACTAGTTGTCTCTTCGTAGCAAAAGTCTTCTAGGCTTGAGCTAAATCTACGCTCGATATTACGAGTGTGAACGTGTGAGTAGAAAGTTTTCAGAAGGGGGCGTTATCCTTGAGCTGAGCTTGATTCAGTTTCCTGTATCGCAAAGCATGGCGGAGAACGTACCATGTTGTTTTCCGAACAACCCAGATGCATGGTGGATTGGTGGCGGGGAGAAAGGGGCTCTGACCCCCATAATCTACCCGTTGTGAATGTCCCTGAAAGTGAAAGTCTCACGCAATCATATATTTTACCTAAGTTAAATCCACGCAGCCCATAATTTAGCTCGTTTAGGCCATATATATCCCTCGAACTGTTGCTAATCAACCGCACAAACAAGCACGTAAGCATCGCGGAGATGAAAACATTAGTTTCCACTGCAGTTCAAACTTTACCGAACTTTTTTTTGCCCGCTAATCGTCATTCCTCTTCCACCCCCTAAACCGCCACACCCACGAAAATTTCACGTGATGCATGGATCCATTAGCAAATCGTTTCCCCGTTTCCTTCTCCCGGATCTCCACCCTCTGCGATCTCGATCTGGCGCCGGCGTACGAGAGAGCACGGGGAAGATTGAACGAGACAAAGGACCGCGGATCCTTCCCCCCTCCCGCCCCTGAACCACCGCCTGTCCCCCTCCCCGGGAGGAGAGTTGCGTACGCCATGGGAAGAGAGGAATGAACGGGGAGGCGGCCCGAGGAGTCGACAATGAGCGATGGCACACGCCCCTTCGATTCAAATGCCTCGAGCAGCGAACGACGCAATTCAACGACCTGTTGGTGTCACTCGCCTTCGTTAAAGGAGAGCCTCTCTTGCACTCTCCTCCTCTCTTCGCATGTACCAGGGGCTGATATACATGATAGGGGTACTTTCCACCCCCTCTGGACAAAGGAAGAGAAAAAAGTCGAAGGGATTTTCTATAAATTCCCCAGGACATCAGCACATAAATAAATGTGTACCTACCTTCCTTCCAGTGGAGACGTTGGACGTGTCACCAACATTTTGAATTCTAACATGTTTCTTTTTGTATAAATATATACATAGTGGCATCCCACTGGGGTCAGACGCCTTTGCAGCTTCCTCACTGGGGAACAGACGCTACGTGGACTACCTTTCATCTGGCTCCTAACCTTCGACCTTCCTGGTACGGGTGATCCTACCAGGAGCAACTATCATTGCTCCCGCCAGCACAGCCCTAGGGGTCATCGGAACGCGCAAGCCATTCCACCACGTCAAGGCGGTAGTCCATGGGAGGGATATAAATGTATAATATACATATATATGTATATAATTTAAACAAAGTAGCGAGATAGCGCTAGCCAACAAAAACTCAGAGAAACATGTCAAAATGACACTCACACGCATTCCAAATTTTTGGTGGCCCCACCACCTCTCTTTTGGGAAAGAAGGAACTATATGTACATGTGCATATATATAATTATATGTGTGTATATATATACATATATAATTAAATATATATGTTTATGTGTATGTTTATATATATATATTATATATATATATATATATGTGTGTAAGTAGGTTCAGACGCCCTCCATGGGTACCCTCAGCTTCACCCAAGCTGCGTGATTTTTCGGATATCAGAACTTCCTTAGAAGCCAAATCAATCGACGACGTGAGTTAGGAGAAAGATGAAAAAGGTGAACGGGCAGAAAGTAAAACAAACGAGGAAGTGCTAGGTATGATGAGACAGGAGAGGAGATCGTTCAAACAATCCAAAAGAGACAGGAGAGAAGGATGATTTCTGGGTGGTAATGTGTTGAAGACGGTGATAGAGAGGAGAATGTTAGGCAAACGAGAAAATGGCAAGGAATAGGATATACATGCTGAATGGAATGAAGGTAGAAAGTGAGTATGCGGAGCGGAAGAGGGACTTTGTGTTTTGTTAGGAGAGGAAAGGAAATCCATTGTTGTATAGTTGGCTGTTTCCGAAATCTACCTGTACCTTAGCCGGTAGAATGTAAAAATATTTATGTATACACTCACACGCAAGCAAGTACACACACATGCCCACCTACATAATGTAAAACGTTTTCTTATTATATTTTAATTTTAAATCCAATTGAAACAGTTAATTTCGCCAGTAACCTGAAGCCTCTTGTCAAATGGTGTCATTTATTATGAACAGTGGATGGTAAATTATTCATCGTCATGGAAGGATAATTTGAAATAAGATAAAGAGTACACAACAAATTTGTCCCAAAAATAAGTAGCACTTTTACTTTCGTCTTGATTACTTTAGAGTTAACCATTTTGGAACACTGGACAACGCCACAGGGGCCCTGACGAGGTTCTTGGAGGAGGTTTCCGTTGACGCCTTCCAAGAAGCGTACCGAGACTGGCAGAGGCACGACACACTGCTGGTATCAGTATGTTGATGCACAATGGAGAAATTTATACTTTGATCTGAAATAATTTTTCCTGGATTTATCCTATTTATTTTTCGGAAAAATAAAGTATTTATTTCAAAATGATAAATATTTATATTTTTCTTAGAGTTCTACAACCAACTTCCGGGTTGATTACTGCAGTAGTAGTATTTAGGGAAGGGGACCGACATTTGCGCCATTAGGGACGGGCAGTAAAGGATGAAGGGAGGAGAGAAACCCGGCGTTGGCATTAGCCTACTCCAAACTAAAGGTGCCAAGGGGTCCGCAGACTAACGTCCCATCCGACGGACAGCGTACTTATTCCACAACAACTCCACAAAGCACCTCAGGTAGGGAATGGGATATCACCGAAAAATACCTATCGCCGGCGGGAGTCAAACCCGGGCCTTCTGGGAGGAAAGTCAGTACGTTAGCCACCGCTCCATCCCAATTCCCCTTGATTACTGTGTTTATGGTGTTTCATGCCAATACTTTGTTACTTACGATTACTAGGATGAGGACAGTTATTATAGGGAATAAAAAATAACACATTTGAGGTAAACAAAATATATAATAAAAAGTTTTTATTCACCAAACATGTTGGATGTTACGCTGCAGAAAAATCCTGCAACCCGCCTTATGACGCGTGCTCTATCCAAGTGGAGTGATTGGGTTGTGGGAGAGGAAGAAAGCACTTTACGAAGCGAGGGTGGGTAGAGATAGAGGGAGAGGAAAGGGTTAAGGGTGGAATGAAAGTGGAGTGGGCGGGCGTATGGTGGGACAAAGGAACGCCGAGCCGCGAGGGCCCAGGTGCTCTTTCGGAAGAGGCGGGGTCATCAGCGGGTAGGCTCCGTCAGATGAAATTAGCGAGGGTGGCTGAGAATGAGGGGCGAATCAAAAACTCGTTTTCATTAGGGTGGAAAAAACGGTGAGAAATTTACCTATTCTCCGAGATGCGAGACCTGGGAAGCGTTATTCGCCGAATCCTAAAAATTAATTTCGACCCTCCACTTAATGGAATTCATTTCCCCCTCAAAGGACGAGTAGAATGGCTTATGAGATTCATGACCCCAGCATCCGGTACGAAAAAACGTGTGATGTTGTTACACGTGAGAAAACCTGTAAAATTGATCCCATATTGCATCCTCAACATTTTGGGGAATCACTATATCATCCAAGCCATGTATTTGCACAATTTTTTCGACAGCTACCATAGTCGCTTCGTGCACAATTAGTAGTTTACAGCAAATATTTCTGGACGATATTCAATTTGAAAGTCATAATTTACCTTCAGAAGTAATAATCGATCTATCTCCCATCTAAAGGCCATCATATTTCTTGCTCAATAATCATGTAGCATGATTCTACTCACTTCATGTTTTATATGAGTTTATAATCCTGCAACCGACGGCTGCCCAAATTCCGAAGCATTTCAAAGGAAAACAGAGCTTTTACAATGATATGATATAGAGGAATAATTCAAGAAGTTGTAAATTTATTAAACGTCTACTTTGCATAATTGTGTGAATGGTTTAATACTTATGCATAATGGCACATTAATGTGAAAAATTCAAATTTTCATCACCAATATTAAGAATACTAATTATTACATTACCGCTCACACCAAGTCATATTTGTTAGCTTTGTCAGGCCAAAGAGATTTTTCGCATTCAAGTTATAAAATTTCTCGAGAAGATGGAAATCAATAATAATTTCTCAAAGATTTATTGCTAGGAAAGAAACATGGCATGTATTTTTTGCGGAGGTATCATTAGGAAACATAATATCCTAATATTTAATTACTAAATCTGCGAAGATAAATAACATGATTTTCAACTTCCAAGGCTAAAATCTATAGAAGGAAAAATGTTTTTCATGGGAGTTTACGCATTACACTGTAGCTTTACGTCTATAATTGCTTTGAAATTCAGTTATTTGAGGGAAATGGACGATTGGCAAAGATGGTACCGAAGTGAATAGTTTGCATTTGTATAACTTTTGTTGGAAAGTGCTGTCAGCCTGATTAGAATTTCATTCACATATAAGATAAGGAAGGAAGGAAATATCATCCCGAAATCCATAATATTGGAAACAGAACAAAAGGAATGCGCCGAACTATCCAAATAAACGATATAATCTTTTTACGGAATTTAGACTAACCAGATTTGATAAGTAATACAACTTAGGAGTCGCAATGGGAAAAAGTATGGAATATTGACACAAGAAGGATTGAATAATTTATTTTCTGCATTTTTAATAGTATGTTATTATTATTTTTTCTAACATCCCCTTCACTTTTATTCTTTTTTACTAGTAGTTCGTCTTGCATACGTAGAGAAGTGTTTCATACCAAAAGACCGTAGCGCACGCACCTGAATTTCTCATCATTTACATGGTTTGAATCATTTTACAAATATATATTGTAGCTAAAATTAAGAAAAATTTAATTTTTCATGCTGAATCGCTGGTACTGAATCACCCCCTGCCACAGCTTAGCGGAGGGTTGCAGGATACAATGTAGATATAGATGATATACCCAAGCTCAGGATGGCGCAAATCTAACCTAGGATAGGAATCGAACTCAGTACCTCCAGATTACCTAACTGGACCTCGTGAACTACCTCGTTACCCCATCGCCACCGATACCTAGCTCACCAATCTTGATGCCTAGGAAAATTGCACTGACGGATGAAGCACCATCCTTTTGACGCATTACGCAACCGCATTCTCTTTTTAAACACAATATGGAGAAAACAGTTTTGGGAAGAGAAGGCAGTTACATGGAGGGAGGAGGGAGAGCATTGCTCAGAACAAGAGTCCTCTAAAACGTTAGAGGAGTGTTAAAAAAATGATTCTGGCACTTCTCCACAAAATAAAAAAAAGTTTTAATTAAACGAAGCTCGTCACGTCTCACAAAATCATCTTCAGTAACAAGGCTGAGACAAGACAAGAAAGTCTCTAAAAGGCGAAGCGTGCGTCTT
Source organism: Hetaerina americana (assembly GCF_022747635.1). Lineage (NCBI taxonomy): Eukaryota > Metazoa > Arthropoda > Insecta > Odonata > Calopterygidae > Hetaerina > Hetaerina americana. The sequence goes on from NW_027287316.1 coordinate 55,343,792, forward strand.
TTATTAAAAATGTTGATGCTGGGGAAAAGTGCTGAAATAACTTATTAAAATTAGGATCCCTCCCTTAACATCAAGTCGAAAACTGTGAAGATTAAGTTAGAAGTGATTACGCTCTCTTTGGATAATGCGTGGAAGGCGGATGAAGTTCAATGCAACCTTTGAAAATCCCGAAGAAATGAACAATTTTAAGCAAATTTTGCATCATTATAATAATTTCTTTATGTAGGACACTCTCTCTGGCTTAATTGATGAATTGTTTTCATATTGCACAAATTTAGGGGAGAAGAGCAATGCAATTCCATATTTTCAATTTATAAAAGGTCATTGTTTAACCACCGTACGACATCATTACCACCTGAAGATGCTTCACAGCGGCGATCGTTTCTCCATTTTAAATCTAGATTTGCATTGCTTTCCCCTCCCATTTCTCATGAGAGTTCTTTTTAACCATCTAATGACTGATATATGGGATACAGAACTCCGTATTATAATTGCTAATTCTCACTTACTGCTCGTTTACTCAAAGACTTGTGTGAGACGTAATCTAGGTTAGATAAAACTGTGATGTTCTTATTATTATCGGTATTATACCAATCAATAATAACCATTCGGCTTTATTCAGGCGAGATTGAGACTGTAGCAGTCCTTTTTTCCATCTAGCCATGGTAGGTTGTGGATGGACAAATGCTACCAAATGGTACAGCGATGATTCCATTTTCTCCCTTAAGAAAACACAACCTGACATCTAACACTTATCTCTATCTCATATCTTAACTCTTAATATCATAACTTAACTCATATCTCTATCTTATCTTATCCCAATATCAGCCCCTCTTCATTTCTGCATTCTTCCTTCTTCCCTCCATTTAGTCCAACATGCCTATCCTATTCGTGCCCTTTCCTCGCTTACCTAACATGCTCCCCTCTATCGCAGTCTTCAATATCCCAGTGCCAATCAATATGCTCGTCATCCCTATTTCCTGTCTGTTTTGGAATCGAATAGGATATTCATGCTCATTTCAAGGAATATTATGCCATTCCAATGGTACAATTTTTAAAATTCAAGAATGGCGGAAGAACCTCAGACACATTGTACCATTTCTTCTGCAAATAAGTGCAGAACAGATTCACCGGTGAAAAGAATTGTTCGGGTGAAGTATGAGCGGGGTTTAATCGGCGAAAGCAGATGTTTACTTTCCCAGAACTCATCGACGTCTGTTGCCTTGAGAAGTAAAAAATTTCTTTGATGCGATTTTTTTCCACGTGCGGAAACACACCTCGCAGTTCTCTGACCCGAGAAGGGACCACAGCACTATAGCGGGGTACTACGTCCAAGGCGACGACCCCCAATGGGCCCCGGCGTCCGGATACGCCAAGCAAAAGAGGGAGGCGGTGGATACCCCCTATCGGCTGGGGTGGGGGGTATAAGGTCAAATGTGGTGAATTAGCGTTGGGGAGAGCCATGGAAAAGGGAGAGGAGGGGTCCGCGGACAGCGGGGCGCAAACACAAAGAGGATAGGGCAAGCTGGCAAGGACCGCTACGGCATGATGACTGAGTCACGCAAGCCAAATAGTTGCGGGCGATGGGGGAGAGGTGGAGACAGGTGGGGGGTGGGTTTAGGGCCCTTGCTTAAGGACACAGGGAGAGGGGGAGATGGAGAGGGAGCGTGAGGGGAGCTGGAAGCGGTGAGAATAGACCGACCGTCAGAGATAACCAAGTGCGAGGGACGGGGCACGGAGTGAGTCGGAGGGGGCATGTATAGATAGACACGGTCAGGGCTCTTGCTTCTTCTTCAAAGGCAAGGCACCGAGGCTTAAAATATATAAATAAACAACTGCTCAGCCATTGTCCGCTGGATGTTGTTGAATTAGTTCTACGAGCGGGGTCTCGGCCCTTCACAATTCGCCATCGCTCCTCATAGAGGTCCATTCCCACCGCCGACGTGACGGTACGAGAGAAAGGATTCGGGGGATTTTTTTTTCAACGCGACCGACTCGACTTTCCCGCGGGGCATTGTCATCCCGACGTTTACTCGGGTCTTTTTGTCCCCAATTTATTTCTCACGATAAATGAATCGCTGGACGATCCGCATCACGCAGGAGGATTCGCAATTTATATAACGATGCTAAGCCGTGATAATTGGCTTATAGGAATCAATCCACAAATTCGCGAATTTGATTGTTTTTTTTTCATTCTCATTAATCTGATAAAAAGTAATGTCTTCAGGATGACATCCCAGCGGGTTTTAGCCCTCGTATCGATCGGTGCGTATAATTGGAGGGAATGGATTTCAAATCCGGTTGTTTCTCCGGGGACCTTGGGTGAATGTAGTGATTTTGTTGCTTCCAAGTTATTCTGTGAATCCCACTAATCAAAAAAAATATGAACCCTCATAAGCTTAGAATCGTTGGTTAAAAACTAAATAAGGCGGGTATTATTTGGCGGATGGAGCACTTTTCGTATATGAGTAATATTTTGGACGAAAATGGGCATACTTAAATCAAAGGAATTAGGATAAATATTTGAATTAGTCAAGAAACTGCAAGAGAGAGAAAGGAAATGATGATGGGGATTCTAAAATGGCGACCATAAATTTATAGAGACTTCGATTTTGGACGTGAACGTATAATTCCAAAATATATGACGCGATAATGGAATAACTTTGGCATGAATTTGATATCGGTAACATACTTAAATTTGGAATTTTATTTCTGGGATTATACACTTACTTATGTTACTACAAGCACTGTTACAGTACCTACGGGAACATAATAGACATAACTCAAATTATTCGTAGTGACGCCAGTAAATAAGTTTTTTTTTGGTTTTGCAGGGCGAAATTAAAATTTCCATCTACTATTACGTCAATAACGAGAGACATACGGCGAGAGATTTATGAAGACACGCGATCATACCTCACATCAATGAGGACCACTGGGCATTATTATTCTTCTCCATGACGAATTATGGAGCAAGTAATCGACACAAAAAGGGAGACAAATGAAAACGTATTACGTATATTATGGGAAGAGATGGAATTCCTGGGGAAAATCTGGGGGCTGAAAAATCATTACAGGTAGTGATAAAATATAGATTTTTAAAGTCGCGACGGACTGAATAAAATTACGAAAGTGTGAAAGGGGAAGGGAAAAAATATTATAATTAATATTGGATAGAAATACCTAAATACCAAACCCAAAAAAATAGATTATTGAAATCGGATGATCCAGGAGAGGTTGAAAACATGAGGAGATATAGGAGGATATAGTGTACGTAACGTCAAATGTTTCAGATGTAAGAGAATACTATAGAAGAATATTGTTTTGAAAATAAAGTGAGTGACTGACGAGAAGTACCAGAAACCGGTAGATAAATTATAATAATAATAATCCAGAATATATTATTACGCTTTAAAATGCCAATCACCCGAACTCCTGAGTCATGCCAAGTGAATTCGGAATACTTAAATATCGAAAGGTTCCCACAGGAACTACTTGAGACTTACGACGATTGTATCTAAAAAAAAAGAAGTTTTTCACAAGCTTACTCACGATTAATTGACTAATATTTGTTCATGAGGATATATTTGCATTTATAGAGAAGTAACAATAGCTAGAACCAAAAGTGTAATATTAATTTTCTGCTTTTTTAAACTGTATATTTTTTGAGTGTCTTTTAAAACATCTCGATACTTAATATTTGAACTTTAACTTGATATTTTTGAATAACGATACCCCGAATGCAACATATCGATTATTTCACACAATTTGAATTCATACCCATGCACGATTAGGTTATCCGACTACAAAATACACAATTTCCAACAGTACGTTTGTCGGTAAACATGTTAATTTCAACTCTAAACTTCGTTTAGATGTGGTATCTCTTCGGTACGCTTAGAATATTTTCCCTTTACTACGTGATAATGTATTAAGGTGAAAAATAACTTTTAAATGGTACAACTCATCGCAAAAACGTCTTCACGTGAATAATTAATTAGAATAATAAAGTCGTCTTCAAATAATTTTATGGGTGAAAGCAAGTATAATCTTGACTATATTATTACGTCCCGTTTTCACACAAAAACGTCTGCCGCATGATACATGAAATTAAATATCTCTTGCACTCTTTTGCGGTTTCCGCAAAAAAACCTACTCGCAATCCTGATGTAGCGGAAATTAAATTACTTTTCAGCTCAAAAAATCAACATATTTATTCTTTAGACTTTTAGATAACAAACTGTTAATTTATTGCTTCATCTAAATTCATTAAAGTGAACAAGAGCTAAAGAAAATACACCAATAGAAACAGCGTGAAATAAATTACAACGAAAAATACCAAAAGAAAGTCTCGGTGATAAAAGTCTCTTCACCATTCAGCCCACAAATACACGTACTATAGGTATAATATTCATCCAAGTTGCAAGAATACGCCATATTAACCATTTCGAATTCCAGGTGTATTTTTAAATAATCGAAAAAGGAGCAGCATAATGAATGGAGGCCGAGGATCCCACTTTCGCCAAAATAAAGCGTCTGTTTTTTCCCCCACTGCGGAGCTCGTTTATAGGTCACTCGTCTGGGACAAATTCCCGAGCAGAGTTAGGGAGACAGCTGATCTATAAAAATAGACACTCGCTGACATAAGATCGGATAACTGCAAAATTGAAGTAACCTCCTATGAAACTGGGTGAATTGAGTGATGCTTTTAAATGCATGATCATTTCTAATTTTTTTCAGCATTTTAATTAGAAAGTCCAGAGTTATCATCCAATGAATGTTTACAGAGTGGGACACAAGCGGTAATAAGACAGTCATGTGACACTGCTTTGTTTCGCGCGGCGGTTTAAGAATGGCTTGCGCACAAAAGATAACTAACGTAAGAAATACGATCATCAGTTATTACATCGTCGCAAACAACATTAGCTACATATCACGTTAACTGATTCACAACGGAGAAATGATAAAACTATGTTTTATATACATGGAAATGAATATACTACCTTGATCAAAACGTTCCCGGAATAACCACCGTGTGGCGCTCCCATCGTTCCGATTTGAGTTCTGTTTTTTTTGTTAAATTGGTACATCTGTTGTTGATATTCCCTTTAAATCTTAGTGTCATAACTTGACATTTGCAAAAGTTACGGTCGGTTTTCGGTATGTCCATCAGTGCTTCCTGCGATTTTTCCATTACTTCCTCTCGGCTGCTAAAACGCGTTCCCCGTAATGGTTTTTTAACTCGATTGAACAGAAAGAAGTCACAGGGAGCCAAATCAGGTGAATTCGGTGGCTGTTGGATGGTATTTGTTGCATTTTTCGTCAAAAAATTACGAATAATGATAGCACTGTGCGACGGTGCGTTATCATGGTGCAAAATCCACGAGTTTTCTGCCCACATTTCTGGTCTCTTTCGGCGAATTGCTTCACGCAAACGTCTCATAACGCCCAAATAATACTCTTTGTTTACTGTCTGGCCTTCTGGCAAAAATTCATGATGCACTACACCGTTGTAATCCATGAAAACCGTCAGCATTGCCTTCTTTTTTGACTGAAAACGACGTGGTTTTTTTGGTCTCGGCTCATTTGGTGAACGCCATTCACTTGCCTGATGTCTGGATTGCGTGTCGTACTCATAAACCCACGTCTCGTCTCCAGTAATGTTCCTTTTGATGAATGTGGGATCGGATTCAGCCTCGCAAATCATGTCTTTTGCGACGTCAACACGGTCTCTTTTTTGCATGAAATTGAGGTCTTTTGGAACCAACTTTGCTGCTACACGACGGAAACCCAAATCATTAACCACAATGTCTTGGGCGGATCCATAGGCAATGTTCAAGTCCTCCGCTATTTCTCTGATGGTTAATTTGCGGTTATTGACCAACATTTCTTTTACTTTATCAATTTTTTCACCGACTTTCGATGTCGATGGTCTGCCACTGCGTTCATCATCTTCGATTGACTCACGACCACTTCTGAACCGCTCGTGCCACTGGTAAACGACCGTTTTTTTTTAGAGAATCGTTGCCGAAACACTTTTCCAACATTTCCAACATCCGTGCGCCACTAAATCCGTTTTTTACGCAAAATTTAATACAAGTTCGTTGTTGCAAATTTAAATCCATTTCTGAAATTGTAAAAAATCGCCAACACTCACAGAGACAGATGTACTCTTGGCTACGTAACTTTTGCAAATGTCAAGTTATGACACTAAGATTTAAAGGGAATATCAACAACAGATGTACCAATTTAACAAAAAAAACAGAACTCAAATCGGAACGATGGGAGCGCCACACGGTGGTTATTCCGGGAACTTTTTGATCAAGGTAGTATGATACTGATATATACCATGCATAAATGATTATTTTGTACACTCGTATTATTAATGACTATATTTTTAATGAAACCAGTTTTAATTTACTTATTTCGGTTATACATTTGTTAGTTTTAAGATAACACTAATCCTTTAAACTTATTTGAGTTCAATTATTAAATAATCGGAAGAGAATCCTTAGAAATCTACTTATGTTAAGAATCATGGAGAGAACCTCTTTGGAGTTTTACAAAATGACTTATTGGTAACGAAATTAGTATGAGGATAAAAATGTTTTGGAGTTTTATTATTACTTTTCATTGCTGCGATGATATTACGATGATTTTTTCTGTAAACCCTTTTGTCTGTAAACATTTTTTATAAAAACACAATGATAATTGTTGGCAATTAGAACGTTTGTATGCGGTATATTTCCAAAAATATTATTACAGTGCATTATAAGAATGTCGTTATTTTACGATACTCATACAATGTATCTTATTTTTGTATGTTTTACGCATAGACCTCTTAGATGCTAGCATCTGTGCGTATGAAATGTTGTCCGTCCCTCCATCCGCTTAAACTCATCGTAAGTACTAGTGCAAAAAGGTATCCTAATATTATATGAGTAATCCATTGAATCCTATATATTTACCATAATTATCAAACCCTGGACTGTATCAATGACCGTCCGTCATGTGACATTAGTACCCTTCGACATCAGCAATGTTGTTGCTTCAAGTGAGGTCATGCGCACTCTCCATATGCGCGCTTCCAATGTCTCATATTCACATTTTCCTAACGATATGGATTTTAGCTATCAGTTACACATCCATGTCGACGCTTTTACAGTTAATCGTCAAAATACTTTGCGGCCTGAAGAATATACAACATGAACTAGTGATCTGAGCACTCCCCAATTAAATAGTTAAAACTAATTTTACCCCACATCAGTTAATAAAATAAATCGTTTGCCAGATATGAAAAAAATGTTTTTCCTGCAATTTTATGGAACCTTGGCTGTGGCTACCAACTGCAAGGGACTGGAATTTACAAATAAGACATAGGCACCTCGCAAAGAGTGCATGAGTCTAAGTTTTTCACCAAGCCATGCCAAATGACACGAAATTACTATTTGAGGAATTGGAATGAAAACATCATTAAACCAGAGGGAAGGAAGCTCATTAATGAAGGTCTTGTTTGCGTTAACATTTAACAATACTGAAAATAGTATTGATTCATCTTTAATATCAAGGAAGAAAAAATTTTAAATGAATGACTTCTCTCACTTGAGATAATGTTCTACAGTAGCGTTTAATTTAGCGTATGAATAAATTGAAATTCCTATATCAGGACATTTCAAATTCAAAAATATCAATTCAAGAATTTCAATTAAAAATGAAAAAGTCTGTAAACTTTGAAAGTATGGTGGCCGTAGTAGAATTAAATCAAGTGTCGTTAACTCAATAAAATAAAAATAATGAAAGCATGTTTTGGAGTGGATGTCCTAGTAACTTTCAAACATAAATGTTTCTCTATTGCTGTTTTAATTCTATACGGTCTCAATGAAAGCATCTAATCACATTAATATTATCCATTTACCAGAAATATAAAAACAAGCGGACGCACTTCCCACAATTTCAACGGATATATCATGTAGCCTAGTCCCAAACGACTTCTATGCGCCCTCCTGGGGGGGCACGTAAAAAGATAAACTGAAATGTTAAAAAACTGCTATTCAAATATAATATATAAAAATACGTCCGAAAAGATATGATCTTAGTTTGCAAACTACACAATGCAACTAGCATAAAATAATTAATTTGAACCATTTTATTAATTACATCGGAAAAAACTGTATTAAACTACACACTGCGAATGAACAATTAGGACGGCTACAACTCGTTCATTAAAGAGCTCCAACAAATCATTAAGATTCGTTGTTATTTTATTTTTAGCGCAGACTGCCATGCCGGAAACTGTGACCGGAAAATGTCACCACGGAAACACTACATACCGCCTGACTCAAAAGGCCTTATCAACAATTAGTTTGTGCCACGGGAACAGACGGGGAACAAGAAGTTTTGCTGAGAAGTATTCAAAATCCTGCGAAAAGAGTGCAACACATCAGGAAGGAGATTTTACTGGGGGCTGCACCACGGCAGAGCGCCGTCCCACACCGCCTTTCTCGCGACCAAGTGCTTGGCCAAGCACAAGGTAGCATCGCTACCCCAGCCGTCCTACAGCCGCGATGTGGCAACGCCGAACTTATTTTTGCTCCCGAGAATAAAAAGGAGCTTGAAAGGCAACCATTTTGGAACGATGGATAATGTCAGAGGGGCAGTGACGAGTTGCCTGAACGGAAAGGAACGCCTTCCAAGAGGCCTACCGCGACTGTCAGAGGCCCTGGCATCTTGTATGTCGATGCACAAGGGTGCTATATTGAGGAATTTTAGTAATGTGTGCTTTGATCTGCAATGCATTTTTCCAAGGGTTTTTTCTACTTATTATTTGGAACAGAGCCTGTGCGTACGTACGTTTCTCCGAGTGAGCAAGGCGATCGGCAGTCGCGACTGATGCGCTGCATAAGCGTCACGTCGTGCCGCAAATAACGAAATCGCAGTCACGTATGACTTACACTCACCCGAGCAAACTTCACACAAACTCATAAAAACAGGTTTGGGAAGACAGGACTTGAAGCGGTGGTAAAAGATAGGTTTCGGGAAGGCTAAAAGTTTGTGAGTTGCGTTTCGGCGAGGACCGAGATTCCCGAGAAATGTTTCTGAGAGAGAAAATCAGAGGAGTTATCGCGTGAGGAAGCTCGAAATTAAGCGAAGTGGAAAACGAAATCCGCTCCTTTTCCCTCGCTCCGCCGCAAAACCGCCATCTCTGAGTGGAAAGGCGAAGGATTTTGTTTATATATTATTCACGGTCCGTAATTGAACGGGCCTTCGTTTTTGTGACAGCGAGCGCTGAAACCATTTAATTATTTTTTTAAATGCTGACCATTGAAACGGCTTTGAGTCCGAAGTAAAGTTAAAAAATAAATGAATAATCGGAAGATTTAATTAATATCGATTTGCCGAGCGTTTCGATAACCGCGCAAGGGGATTTAATGGACGGGTAGTAAAAGGGGAAAGGGGGTAATTAAGAGCAAGGGGGATTGAACGGGATTAATTTCGCTTCGTCAACAATGATCACTCTCTCGGAACAATGATTTTTTCTTTGCGACTGCTTTACAGAAGATCATGGAACGTATTTCAAACTGTATCCGTAATCTGTTAACGGTACTGGAGTAGATTTGCATTTTCACGGGAAAGAGTTTTCGGGGATTAAGATGAGATAACTATTGTCCGAGGTTAGGAGCAATATCCTTTGTATGTTTCTTTTAAACGTGAATTACATAATAATAATAAAAAAATAGTAGACGCATTTGCGAAAAACTTAGATTGGAAATAACGTGAAGTTCCAGGTTGAGTCAACGAAATAATTTTGTCACCAAAACATATAAAAAATATCTTTACTTGGGATCATTGACTACTAATAGTTATTCCGGCCCCAATGGCGAACTACGTAGAAACGCACACAGTTAGCGCAATTCACCAGTTAAATGTATATTTGTATTACAAGCTTTCATTTTCAGTTCAACAGTCGGAGAAACTGATTTTTCTTTCTTTTTAATGGAGAATTTATTCTAAATACACGTATATGATACCCTAAACCTACTTTCTAAATAATCAGATCAGTTAATCCCATTCATGAATCGTGCCATTGATAAATCAGTTCCCATTTATTGTCTGATTGACCTTATTTATTTGACTATTTGAAGTCTCTTCGATTTATTTGCCCTTATATTGACCAAAAATTATTGCTCTTGGCCAAATAAAAACACTTACCTGTTTCCTAGTTTTCGTATTAAAGTTTAATGGAATATCCAATCTTGTGCCACTATTCGTGAGTGGCAGGGAAAGATTTTTCATCTGCGCTTTTGCCTACAGCAAATACCCTTCAATTAGGCCAGTAAAAACACCTTGAAAGAGTTAATCAAATTAGATTGTAGTTTCTGTTACAGACACTGAGACGGTGCACAAAATGCTCTATGCACAAGCATGCATTTAACAAACATTTTAATCTATAAAAAATTGAAGTAAACTTTTTGCAGAAAATACAACTCTACATCGTGATTAGAGCTGTCATAACCCTGAATATTTATTTATATTTTTGAAAAGTTGAGTGAGTTTTCAATATAAAAATTAAAGCTTTCACAGGAGCTGATTTTTATGGGAGAAAATTCTATTTATGTGAATTGGCAAAGGATTTCCAATAACTTCCCGAAAATACACCCAGGACATACTGCGAAGCAAATAAAACTATGCAAAACATCGTGAAAGGGTGCAAAACAATCCGGTTCATATTATCGTAAGCGGAATAGGGTTAGTAAGGATTGCTGGACTTGTATCAATGTAGTTAATTTTTAGTAATCAACCAAAAGGTTTTGGATGGACACAGAATGGACGTCGCTAGATTTTTCTGCCTCGGGCAACAAGACATAAAATTTCACCCCTTATTACAATAAACTGTTCTTCAACTCTTAACATTTTCTACTTCCCTTTATTCCATTTAACATACTTTTCCCTTTCCTCCTCTTTCTCGCTTGCCCAACGTTTGACCCATTTTCACGATTGTCAACATCCTATGGCCATCGAAATTCTTTCCATCCACCTTTCCTACTTCCTTTGGATTTCTTCCAGCAACCTCTTTTCTTCCCTCCCAACATGTCTATGCACTTCTTCGTCTGTTTTCCTACCTTTCTATTTTACCTTTTCCATCCTTCTACCCACCCTCCTCTCAAAAGTCTCCATTCATCTTCTTCCATTTTGCTTCAAATACCATATTTTCGCACCGCACAATACCATGCTCCATATAAAAGTGTTCATTTTTTTTCGCAAATATCATTAGTCAGCGTCCACGCCACAACTTCTTTACCCCTGGAAAAGCTTCTTTTCGTGGCACATTTATTTTTCTTAGGTCCCTACTCCTTTGGCCATCTTGCTCAAAAAATCGTCCAAGCGTGCGTTTTAGCGTGGTTTAACCCATCTGCTTTAGTTCACCCCCTCTAATGTTAACGTTAGAATTTTCTTCCCTTTTTCTTGAAAACTGTAATGATAGTAACCTTTTGGCTGACTGGCTAGAGAAAACTTGATAATTCGCAAATCCAACTGATGATATTTATTCTACCACGGTCTTCGATCCTTCACCTCTTTTACTATTCTATGCCTTTTTCCTCATTTACTCTGCGAAAACGCTGAAAATCACTCGTGATAATGGACACCCCTGGATTACACCTCTTCCTAGCATAGCTCATTCCGACTCTCCTGCCGCCAGATTCACTTCAGCAGTCTGAGACATGTACAAATTGCGTCTAAGTCGCCTTTTTCTCCAAGATGGTTCCTTTTTCTATGTAATATTCTGTAATAAATGTATTAATTCTATCGGATATTTTCCATCAAACACCTTCTCGTTTCCTAAGGAACGCATAAATACATCCCGTTAGTACTCAATTTTCCTTTGCACAAGTGATCTCATCACTGCTATGACAAAACGTGTACCTCTTCCTTTCATAAAATGAAACTGATCTTCAGCCAATATGAATTTAATACCTGAAAATTGAAATGGGAGTAATATCGTGATATTGGACTGCAGACTTAAAAATAAGTCCTTGAGTGACAAAGATAATTCTTCACATCTGTGCCATACTCGGTCTCTATTGGGACTTGCGCCCGGGGTATTTGAGACAGCAACCTTCTAGTATGCGAGTTATTTCTGTTAATCCGGGTAAATGTTGGTGCTCGTTTTGGAAATATCAGATTATGATTAAGTCCTCTTAAAGACTCTTTAGGAGCTTTTTTGTATTACATTTTTCACGTGCTTGACTTGGGTATTCTGAAGCGCCAATGTAATGCCATGAAGTGCGAATTGTCTCCACGATGTCCAACGAAAAATCAAGGACCTAGCACCTTTCTACCAGTCGAACTCTCTCTGGCCTTCATCGAGTGCGAATGGCCCCTCATACATTTTCTCTGGTAGTACCGTCACATTCTTTCCGTTTTCAACAATTTTTCAAAAATGTCTTCTTCCACGGACTTCATCTTGTTTCTAGATTGAAAATTGCTCGTAAAGATCTCAAATACTAGCCATTTATTACGTTACGTGAATTGCAAATGCGGCGTCCCAAATGTGAAGCAACATTTCCTTAATTTCTACCTCACTACATTTTCCCAATCCCAAAACAAGTATCGTTAATGTTGAACGAATAATTTGTGTAATTCATGGTTCTCTCCAGAGCGGCTGCTGCCAAGAGTGACACAAATTATTTACTTGTTTGTGGCTACTTAATTAGACACAGTCTAGTCTACTTAGCACGATTGTCCTGTTTGCTATTTCTTTTAACTCCAGCTGTGATTAGCATAAATTTGTTTAGTAGTAATTTAATTATTAAGGACCTCGAGGATTGAATTTTTTTGCAATTATCTTAGAGTACCGTGATTTAAATCAAATCCGGGTCCTTCGTAGGAGTAAACAATTCCCTGTACATCACTTTGTCTTCGGCAAATTATCAAACGGTGCAGTTTACGTGGATGCATATCCAACAATGCACTATAGAGAGTAGAGAGGGGGGGTCCTATTACATGCCCTTGTGGGATGCCTAACCCCATCTCAGCGCTCCAATTCCATTGACGCCTGCGTCACCTGAAATACAGTCTTCTGGTGGTATTTTGGGTGTACCAACTTCCACGTAAGTCTAAATGTGGTCGCTCGGACGAGAGAACAATTCGTACGAGGATCAATCACGTTAGTGACATCATTAAAGCTCACGGAGCAAGTTTTAAACGTAGCTCGTCACTTCGCCTGTAAATATTCTTTTTCACACCAGAATCCAATGTGTGGAGTCCTTTTTCGAAGCGGGGAGAGTCTTGTAAGTGTTCGCGTTCTCGATGCGTGGGCGGGCACTCGGAAAGGAGAGAATAGCAGCTGAGAATGGCTGCTTCGTGTGGGGGAGAGGAAGAGAGAGATGGAGAAGGAGAGGCAAGGAGGGAATGCCGTGGGCTGGGGAATGGCCGTGACGTGAATCCTTGTAACGGTTATTTTGGCGCACGCTACACATATCTTTCCCCTGCGACCGACCGCCAGTCACACGACCAAGGGGGAGGGGAAGAAGCGCGCAAGACACGGGAGGATCGGAGTCGGCCCCCTTTCCGTCGACCCCTCCGGCAACGTGGGAAGTTTTCGCGGACGGGAGGAAAACATACACAAAAGCGCGCATGCGAAAGTGAAGGGTGATTTGCCTCATTCGTTCCTGCAGACCCCTCCCTAGAACCCCACTCTCGGCGTTCTTCTTTTCCTTTCCTTCGCTCGGAGGAGAGACGGGCACGGCGAGTCATTTCCTCCGCCGGTCGACCTGGCGGCGCCTGTCACTGAAACCGTTGTGCTCTGCGGAGGTAGCGAGGGGGAGGGAGTGGCACGTGGGGGGATAATTCCCCTTCCGAAAGGACTGAACACGTCCCTTTAGTGATATTGACGAGTCCGACGGGTGTTTTCATTTCCTCCTGCACCAGCGCGTCGCATAACGTGTTTCTGGGGACGAACCGAATTTCCCATTTCAGCGTAAATACGTAAATAAATATGCCGAAGTCGTCATCACGTTATGATAATCTTCAAAGGCATGTTTCGGACGGTATTTGACAACCATAATGCTTTAAGTTTCTCTTGGTAGCCCTGTATTATTTTATTCGTCAGGTCGTCTTCATACTTCGTCTTAATTTGTGTTCAGTTAGTCTATTCTCTAGAGGCCATTTTACAAGGCTGAGCCTCAAACCAATGAGGGAGACTTATCTCATAATTCCTTTTCCTCTCAGACCTGAAATTTTCCCTTTCATTGCAATCATTGAAATCTCATAATCAATAAACCAACCTTTTCCGACTTTCTGATTTAACCTACATACGACTATAATTGTTTGCAAACCCATTTTCATCGCCATTAACTTAACGTTTATTTTCGTAAAATTTGCACAAATTCACATCTTTGGGATGGGTTGATGTGCAGTTCTTCTCTTGATGAAAAAAATGATATATTCTTTTGACTAGCTCCTGAATCTTCATTTACAGTATAATTCAGTGTCATGAATCAACAATTTTATCATTCGCCTTGCCCGGATGACAGAGAATGCAGAGTAATCAATAGGCAATGGTTCGTCCGTAGACCGTAATTACTCGGGTTTATAGGGCCATATCATTTCCCTGTGCCACCGATGGTTTCCCAGGAAGATCTGATACTGAAATTACTCAAGTTGTGTGCAGCTTAGGGTGCCTAGAGGCGTCCCCGGAAATCGATCCTGGGCCTCTTCGGTCATAAGCACAGAGCTCTAATCACTGGACTACCACATTTTAAATACATTATGCACCTTATTCACTGTATGCATGATTAAAGATTTTAATAGGAAAACCACTTTCATTCATCAAAATGAAGTGTCTATGACCCATTTTATATGACCATGCACACCCCCTTCCTTGGTCTCACACGTGCACCTAATGTTTTTGTTTGACAAAACACACACGCTGTTAATGGCTCTCATCGGATATGTACTTTGTTCAGAAGAGTAAATATTTTATTAAATTTAAATTCAACAAATAATCTGATAACAGTCGAGTTGACCTTAATTCCAGGATATTAAACCAGAAAAGTAGGACAATCAAAAGCATTCAAGCTCTAGGTGGAAAAAAACCCAACTAAACGGGGATTTAACATTCATACTCTAAATTGGCGGGCGAGAATTTTACTAAGCCATCACCGTAACTGGCTAAAAATAAAAAAAGTCAATGAATAGTGATAGTAGAATTCCATTAGCTGCCTTCTGTGAAGTTAAAATTTGAATGATGTGAAAATTAGAATGCAGAGTTTAGCCATTGGAAGAGATATTTATTTCAAAAAGCAAAAGGTTTGAAACAGCAAAAGAAACTTTTTGATCCATCGACAAGCAAAGCGTGCCAATGGCTTTTCAAATACGCACAAGAGATTTAATTTAATTTCAATACGTGACGGGTAAATAAATGGAATGCATGAGGGGTTAGGAGAATTTTGTGTGTCCACGAAAATTACAGCTAACCTTTTTAGGTAAGATTAATAGAAATATCAGCTGAAAAAATAATTCAATGAGCCACTTCTACAATATTATCAAATACGAAGGAGACATATTTGAGATTGCTAAGGCAGGAGTTATGCTGCAAAACATAATTAAACCCCTTTTTAAATACAGATAATCATATAATTATGTTATTTAATGTAAAATATGTGGCCTCTCCTCGATGTCCATGTAGGAACTGAATTTCCGAAATGTTATAAATGTATCAAGCTAAATTAGGAAGTGCAGAAAAATATGTATCTAATGCATCACTTCATCAATGACTTCTTAGTTATAAGATCAGTAGCTGAACACGTTTGTTTGAACGATTGCATTCAGAGGAATCTATTACTATTAACCAAATGATACCGAAATATCCTTATGAAACTCTTATTGTTAATTTGGTTGGTTTGAACAGAACAACTAGATAGAACTCATGCCTTAGTAAAATGGTAATAAGTAAAAAAATATGGTAAAGAGTAAAAACATATGATAAAAATATTTAAAAATATGCTGGTGTGTCAAGCATAAAACAACACGGAAAAATCGTACATGTTAATAAATATACTATGACTATATGCTATGAATTATGATAAATCTATTATGATTATATGCTATTAATATATAATATGACTATATGCTATGACTTATGATAAATAAGTTTACATTGAACTATCTCAGAAAACTATTGACAAGAAAGAAAATCTTTCATGTTATTTACTGGATATTTGTCCCCTGCCAACACAGGGACAAATTATTTACCTTTCAGGGATAAATTTAGAATGAATGAAATGAAAGGCTCTAATTGTAAGATTAGACTAACCTTAAACCCGTGAATTTTTAATATTTTTCATAATTTTAACTTTAACTGCGCATATTCTCAAAAAAGTAACTGCCCACCTTCTCCATAAACTACGAATATTTGAATCAAATGTATATTTTCTTCACGCCATACTGGGACGTAAGGAATACCAAAAACTCCGCAATCGTTTCAATGAGGCTCTTATGGAGTACACAGTCCGACCTTCTACTCTTCAATCGAGGGGTATTTAGGTGGCACGAAATTGGTCCTTGTCGAAACACGTCCATGCCATGTTCTTTTGACTTCCTACTATACCAAGTGCCCCTTTGTCGCAAGTTTAGAAGTACTTTGAAGCGAGATCGCTCTCCGACATCAAGCTCTCTAATTTTCCTGGTCGTCTACATTTTCATTGAATAAAGCTCGACTTGTGGGCTTGCGAAATTGGAAATATTTTGCCTTCGTATATTGATCTGCAGGCGCCTCGCTCCCTCTGATCCATTTTCGGAGACCGAAAGGGGAAGAGCCACCAATCTAATTCGGGAGTTATATCAAAGGAGAGACTTGAGATCTGAGGGGTAATTGCAACGAAATCACCATCTTCATTTTCGTCTGTTTCGGGCCGACATTCATGCTTGCCTGTAATTACCATCTTCAGTTCTCATTTAAAGGTGGGTTCCTAAAGAGCAATGTTTTGTCTTTGGTAAGAATGTAGGATAATGAGTATTGTCGGGTATGAAATTGGTACGCTACGGTCTTTTGTTTGCTATTTTGTGTGTGAAATAGTAATATGCTGATGACATTTGCTTATGATAGCGGTTTGTCATTGCTGGGCATTCGCGACGAAATAATACATACTCATTCTGCTCTGGGGGAGATAATACGTATGATGTGTGCCATTCCTTGTGCTGTCGAATATTAAATAAAGAAATTATGGGTAAATAGCTTTTGTTTATTAAGCGCAACAGTCGCTTTGTTTTACACAAACATTTATTTTTATACCTTCCCCCCCCCCCCCGAGTTTCGTGGGAACGCGAAATCAACATCAGACAAATAAATATAATAATTTATTTGCCTGAATTAACTGATGATTTCGCGCCGAAGCAAAATCCTCGTCGTACAAAAGTAAAAGTTTGTGGAAAACCAAGCGTCTGTTGTGGTTATTTAGTATAAAGCAATTCCTCCGAGTGACACCACATATCATTATTTTCATAGAAAGGTACCTATAAATGTGTCAAGAGTGGTCGGATCGTTCCTTGAGTTTTCACTAAAGAAGAGGCTATTTTACAGGACTGAATATTTCTGCAAGATGCTTGAATTGGTCGTCAAAGTCAAGTGCCCATAAAGGTTGACGAGGGGATTCGGGATTGATTTTTATTTTAGTTTATATATTAAAGAACCAAGTACTACCAGGATGAGAAGAACTAAAATGTGAGAAACAATGAGCTCATCATGGGTCTGCATGCTTCTGAATCCTATATATGACGATATAACCCTGTGGAGGGCCCGAGAGGAATTTAAGCATTCTGAATTCTAAATTAAAAAATGCGATACATGACGGTTCGAATATTTTCCATCGAATTTGCACTCTAATCCCACATCAGCACAAAACGCCGGTCGAGCAACAAGCAAGCCACGAAAATTCGGGGCCTGATCGTAAAAAAAATCCGCAAGTTTGAATCTAATCCAGACTCGGACGGGATCAGCTCTGGACCACGTGGAGAGGTCGGACCACGCCACGAGGAATGCACGGCGTCGCGGTAAAGTCGCGCCATCCGGCGGGAGAAACGCAAAACTCCCCCCTCCATGTTTTAAAAAGCTCTGAGCGAGATACCGTAATACTTCGTGTGGCGGAGCTGTGAGCATCACGGACGGATGTGAGTAGGGGAGTGAGGAGGACTCGAGAGGATTGGGGGGAGTATGATGAAGAGATGAAAGGATGGAGAAAGCGGAACTTTGGTGCGGAATACATAAAAAGGACGACGAAAGAATAAAATAGGAATGAAAATTAATCCGAAGAAGTAACTTTGGCACTTATTCCTCAGGAGCAGCGTCTTTGCCGTCCCAACTCCGTCTCCCCTTCCCTCTCCTGCCCCTCTGGGGATATTTCTCGCCGTTGCACGTGGCGCGGTGGAGGGAGAGTAGTGGGGGCGTGGCGGCTCGAGAAGAGGGGGTTGTTTTGAAGGGGAGGGGGTGGAAGGTGTGGGCAGGGGGGACTAACCGGGGGAGGGAACGACCTCAGGAGTTGGACTGACAGTTGGCGGCAAAAACAAATGAGATGCAAATCTCTCTCGAATGCAAATTCACCTTTATATACTGGAGCAGTTTTAAGGAAGAGTTTTAGTGAATTCGTAGTCTTCCGACACTCCCTCCTTCCCCGCCGAAACTTGAACAACTCTCCTCTTCTCTCATAATCCGTGGCATACTCAAGGATGGGAATTTATTCGTTACGCAAATTACCAAAGTATAGCAAACTGTTACCCATTCTAATTTTTAAACGGATTTGAATTTGGAGGTCGATATTCACAGAAACATTTGAAGACTTGACATGGCGCACTGTGTTCCGACGACGGAAAGGAAACGCAAGACCTAATTAGTGGGTTAGAAAAAGGCACGAAGTTCACGAGTAACACAATCAGCATTCAGCGCCAAACACAAACCTGGAAATTAACAACCGCACCATAAAGAGATTTGATTGGAGGCCAAGTAAATTAACAGAAATTTCGTATTAATTATTCTGCGCGTGTTTGACTGTTTCAAACGTCTTGGCGTAATATTCATGGGCATTTTTGATGCAGTACATTTTTATTTCATTATAAATGCTATGAGAAAACCGGCGTTTGGATAACAATATTTGTATTGCATTACTCAAATTTCTGCTTCCTTAATTTCGGAAGTACACCACAAAATGGAGAATGAAGGGGGAAATACAATTAAGAAGTGTATTCCTCCTCCGAAGTGAGTATTGAGCTCTGGCAACAAAGAAGTAATAATTATTGGAAAAGACGAATTGCGGCATTGAAAGCCTTGTCATTGGATAAAATGAATGAGGAAGTAAGTCAACATAAGATGGGCTATAATAAAATTCCTGTCCTCTTCCCGCTGCGGCCAAGTTTCTGAGCCGTGCAATATTGCGATCCATATTAAAGTTTTATAGGAAACATGTATTGAAAATATCTTTTTATCAAATATCAGGTTGAAAATTTTCCAATATAACAGTTTTAATAATAGACATAGCATTCCGGACGACAATGACGTCGCGAACAATGGTGGTAGTACTATACAATCTAGAGATTCACCCGGGACGAATGGAAATATCTTCAGATTTTCTATGAATTTACATAACATATTTTTGGGAATTGTAAGAATAGCCCTTGTTACCCATGTCAATAAAGATACTTTATATGAATTTTCATGGAAGTCATTAGAACATTTCCAGGAGTTAAGTACGAAGCTGTTCAAGTTTACCAATATTTTTGATGCCACATAAAAAATATATGCCTCTGTCGAAGTTCGTTCGTTCGATGCTCACTTTTACAGCGCTTTTGGTGCAGCTGCCAGTGGAAAGATATCGGAGGGTAGCAAACCTAAAACAAACCTGACAAGGTTCACTCTTCTGCGCACTCATTTGCAATAAGCACCGCTAAAGCACACTCTCCAACCACCTGTCGTTCCACTTAAAACGCGGCCCAAAACGAATGCGTTCAATCAAAAGATACGAGACCATGACCAGTAGCGCCATCGTGTAACTCGCTGATAAACTGTCGCCAGCTCTTCGGTGATGAATATTATCACATGTGACGAATATCTCCTACCGAAGACGCTATTCCGCAACAAAACTCAGCGACGGAGGGTCGTTACATTTGGCTTTCCCGTAAAAATGAACGAGATAGCAGTTAAAAAGTTCATTCAGATAAACTGAGCTTGTCTACATAAACTGCGAATGTGGAATAGCGAAGTTATTTATACCTTTGTTCCTTAAAGTCGTAATTGGCTCTAGCAAGCGCGGTCGTGATCAGTTTTTTATGGCTAGAAAGTTATTAAGGATAATAGCGAACCGAAAAGTTTCTTTAATGTCTCTAAACGAGTATCAGAATTGCGCTGCTGCTGTGGCGGAAACCGCTCTGAATATGACCTAAGGGACAAAATTTATGAATTCCTTGGTATTCTTACGTGGTACGACCAGTGTCGCACTTTTTCTATCTTCAGGTACGGGTTTACCTGAATTGAACCTCATAATGACGTTGAAGGAAAATCGGTTGGACCTACAAAATAAAAATCCGGAAAAATTAGAAAGCGTGTTCTTTCCACTGCAAAATTCAGAAAATGCATAAAGTTGTTGGTGAAGCTAGATTTCCATGCTTTCATGATTTCGCGTTCCGTCTTGAGTACGCCGTCATACCCCGCTTCCATGCTTCCAGCGGTACCGGGAGGAAACAGAGGACGGCTATGACTGGGGCCCTGTGCGTCTTGATGGCAAATGAACAACTGACTGACGACGAGCGTCGGTTTTCGCTAGCTGCCGCAACTGCAGAAACATACTGGAGAAAGATTATGAGCACTATCTACGCTCATTATTTGCTGTGAAACTTGCGACGCAGCACAACTGGATGCTGGAAAAAAATGTAGTTTCAAGCGCGGTTTTATTATGCCTCGTTAAATCCAATTGTTAGACTTCACATAAAAGTTCACTCAACGCGAAAGTTAACCTTACATGAGGATTACCGACAAATCACATTTTGTAAACCAAAACGATTGTTCATTAGTTTACTTGAATATTGAACAATTATCTTTCAGTAATTGAGGAGTTTAACAGTCGGTTTTCAACTTACCTAGCGGTCATTAAACATTAATTTTTGACCTTAGCCGTAGGTTAAAGTTAACCTTCAGTTTAACGAGACATTATAAAACCTGACCTTAGACTGTTAACGTCAAACAGTTCCGACTCCCTCTTCCGAGGAATGACTCACCAAACGACTTAGAAGCGAGCCTCCGGTACATCTCGACGCTGGACTTTCGGTGGACCATGCGGTGGGTGATGGCCTGGTACTTGCGCCGGAAGTCTCTCTCGGAGTTGGTGGAGTCGAGGGAGCCGGTGGGCGACTCCTCTCCCTCCTCCTTGCCCTTCTTCCTCTTGCCCCTCGGCTGTCCCCTCCGCCGCTTGCCCGCCCCCTCCGCCGGTCCCCCTTCGCCCTCCTCCTCCCCCTCCTCCCCGCCCTCCCCCTCGCCATCCTCCTCCTCCTCCGCATCCTCCTCACCACCCTCCGAGGCGCCTATTGGGGGAACACACACACAACAATGGCATCGTCACTCCACCGAGCCGGAACGGGCAATGCTCGTACACCAACGCAACTGAACGTAGTTATGCAATTATAGAGCCAGTCGACAATTTGCCGTTGACTTCGGTTGCCGAGGTACCAGGAAATTAAATTTCTACTACCAGTGGTTTTCTCCAGAGTTTCCATGCAAAATGTGACTTGATGTATGTGGTGTGTGATGTGAAAGTGAACTATCCTATAGAGAACTTTCTGACCTCCCGAGGAACGTGACCTAACTACCAAATGTAGCAAATATATGTTACCCTGATTTTTTAAAGGAGTTTTTATTGGTGAGAGGGCAGTGTGGTAACTGGCTTGCCACCCTGACGGCCTGGATTGAATTCCCAGAGATGACAGTATTTTTTAGATGCATCCCGATTCCTACTTGCAGTACTATATGGTACTTTCAGTGGATTACGTAGATTGATTGTGTTTTACCACACTGTTTTGAACTTCCTGAAGCGAAACACAACCATATGGCTTGACTACATAATATATCACATTATATAGTACTCTAAAAGACACCGATAGGGTGTGTGGCAGGGGATGATTACACACCACTCCACTTTCTACCCAAAGTACTTTTCCCCCCGGGCGTGGTCGGTCAATGTTATTCTGATCACTTATCTTATCGATTATCCTTCATCGACCATCAATCCCTTATCGACTAACTTTAGGTTTCGTTCTTATCAGAGGCTTCAACCTGAGACTCAAAAAACTGGGTGTTTAACTGTATCTAAATCACTAACAGAGAGTCATAATACACTTTTTCTGTCGTCTGTCAGATGGGAAGTGGGCCCATCGGAGCCTATAATTTAGAATATGCTAATATATTATATATGCGAATATGCATCGCTCTTCAGTAATTCTTCCCCCATTCCCTGAATATCTTACCCTTCCAAATGACTCTCCTATCTCTAACGGTGCAAATGCCTTCACCCGTGGATATCGAAATGCTGAATTTGAACCCTGGATCCTCATGTCAGAAGTTGAATCGTATTCCCGCGGGACAACTGAAATGTAATAATTCCTATGCTCCTCAATTTGAGAAATTGAAGTGACTTGAGTTCAGGTTAATTCAAATCAGGTTTAAAATACTCGAGGGGGAAATTATTGTCAAATGACTCCAGCGGCTCCTCTCAATGTCATCGTTGAACAACGTCTGTCCTTTAACAGGTAACATTCACTTTCTCGAGAAATAACAATTCGATTCCAAGCGAATCACGTATATTGGTGAAATACTGAACTAAAAAAATTGTTAGGTTGAAATTCGAATTATTCTAATTTTACGAAAAGAATAAAAAATATATTATTTAAATTTCTGCTGCCCGATTTCAATGAGAGCGTAAATATACTGCTATAAAATGGACCTCTGCCAGGATATTTGTTACGGTAATCTTCGTAACCACCGGGAAAACGTTTTGAAACATAAATCCCTTTAGTTACGGTAGCTCTCTCTGGAGTGAGCGGCTACAATGATCATAGTGTCTTATCGACTAGATAATTTAATATTCAAGGGATCACTGGAGCTTTTTAATAACCAATTGCAAGCCCCTAGGCATGTAATACGTTCCAAAATTAATCACACATACTATATATAGGTAGCTCATAATTTTAATATAACTCTACATGACAAATCGACATTTGACTTGCATCTAACTCCACACTTAAAGAGGAGGACCATGCTAACGGCTCTCAAATATCACTTAATATTTGTGCTCTATTCCAAATTACGACAAAATCCCCTTTTGGAACTGGGCAACATAAACCTCGAGGGCAATTCCATACTGCATATTTTAAAACACGTACAGATACTTCATAGACATGTCTTGTTTCCAGGATTGGTCAAACTGAAGAAATAAATACTGAAATTTAATGGCTGGCAATGCCTGCCCCGCTTTGTCTGAGTACTTATGATGTTTGCCTCTATTCCCGCCTAGAAAACAGACGTTTCAGCGGCGCGACTCGGCGATTAATGGCAAACTTAAGTTGACAGGCGGGAAAAATGTAAAATAACGAAATAAAAGAGGCGTAAACAATTCAAGGGGAAAGGAAACGAAAAAGTTGCGAAACCCAATATTACCTGTGTGGTGGAAAAAAATAACACAACAGTGGAGTCCAGAGTAATGGAACTCCAACTCAAAATTAGCAAAATAAATGATCATACACACAATTTGGATGAAACCAGATCTCAAACCTTTTGGGATCATCTTTTCCAGTAGCACTACCTCGGTCAGATAATATTACTCTTTCCAGAAATAATTTACAGAGACATTTAAGCGCTTTTTGTAAATAATGAAACTTGATTTTCTCATAAAACACAAACCTTTTATGCCCAGAGGGTGGTATTTCTGAGTTTCATAAAATGAGAGGCCTGGCTGCAGTAAAATCCAACACCCGTCCCCCTGATTCTCCTTTTGTAATTATTTTACTAAAGTTATGTTATTTCGGTGAACGTGAATTGAAAGTGAAATTGAAAGTAGCACTCAGGCAATGGCAGAAAGAAAAAGAGATGGGAGAGAGACAGAAAATATGGCACTAAAAACTTCCTTTATATTTTATTACTAATAAAATTCTTTTAAAATTAAAACACCTCATGAACTCAAAGACAAGGTGCGTATACGATTTTCATAAGCATAACAACATAATTCCACAGCTTTCTCAACTCCAGTGGCTTCAGGTGAGGGCTATGGGCGAATACTCATTTTGTGTGTTTTAGTACGGTAAGTTAAGATGGGAAAAGCTACGGAATCTCTTTAAAATATTTTAAGAAAGATTTTCCGAAGATCATGTTTACTGAGAAGCATGGTATATTATGTACCGTGAGTACAAAACAAGGGATAAAATAAAACCAATAATGCAATAAGAACGCATTTCCAACTATTTAATCACAAAGCACACACATGGGAGTGGTTAAAGAGAATTGGGATGAACTGGAGATATGGATAAAAGTTGGCGAAGAATCCTTAAAAATTAGTTAGGTTTGCGAATGATCAAGCTTTAGTATACCAGTCAGCCACGGGTTTATGTATATAACAATACCCATGGGAAAATCACTGAAATAGGCACGGGATGAGACTATATTTAAACAAAAGAAAGGTCATGAGTTTTTCGAGAAAGTTATCCTAAAAAGTTTATGTACATTTTAGAAAAAAATATAAAAATATTTGATCATTTGTGGCTGTTGGCCCTTATTAAAAAAATTTTAATCGTCCAAGTCTCTTTAGTGTTTTGTCTACAGAACATTAGAAACAATATTATTCTGTCCAGCTCTACCTTTTCCCGACGCTGTTGTTTTCTGCGAAGAAGAACTCTGGTGTCTGTAGCGACCGCCAGAGGAGCTCATGTCCGCCACCACACGTCGCTGCCAGACCCTCAGCTCCTCCGAGTCCCCGATGTAGATCCACGGGGCAGCCCGGTAGCATTCCGTACTAACGCCCACTTGGCGGGCGGAAAGGAACGAGAAACTTTAATAGAGTCAGAATGTTGCCGGCAACACGCTCCGAAAGGAAGAAAAGGAACACACTCAGTTTCAAACACACCCTCTCAGGATCGGAAATATTGAAGGGTTTCCCATACATATCTCTGGTAGTCCCAACTGAAAACATCCGCCAGAAAACCATGTTACAATTACAGTCTGACGCTGTCACTCACATTTAAAACGTTTTAAAATGAACAAGAATTCCAACCCTAACATTTTAGCATCTAGCACTTAAGTGATTAATTCTGTTAAGACTTAAGGATTATCTACAAATATGCAATATATTAAACAGACTATATTTTTGTGAGCATACTTTCACAAAAATATAATCCGTTCATTTAGACAGTCAATTAACAATTTTTTTTAATTTGGAAAAACACAGCCATTCGGGGCCAAGATGCAGATGAAGAACTATATAATGCACGCGTGTAAGAGAGAAAATGCACAGTAAGGCTGAAAGAGGATATACCAAATGATATTAAATAAAGAGATCAAATGAATACCTGTTAAAGAGCAACGCAATAAGGTTAAAGTCTCTACTGATTGCATTCATTTTTGAGACTTACTTTATCGCACAAAAGGAATTAATGGGGGCGTCTTCCACGATTTTAAAAAGTACGAGATTGTTTTGTCAAAGTTTGTCAAAAGTGGCGTTTTACAATATTTGAGTTCTTTATGCAGAATCTCACAGATTGGCTGCGATCTCACGCGGCTGAACTTTTTGCTGAGGAAATTTCTTAACTAGTTCAGAGATATATAAATGCTTAGACCTGTTTATCGAGTGTGTGGAAAAAACAGTAGAGATGTGCAGTTTCCAGATGGAAATAATAAATGTTCTGTATCTATCCCAGTATCTTTTTTATAGCCCAACGGAGGTTACTTTTTGTAGAGCCCTCGTATATTAAACTTAGTGGAATTCATAGTTTACTTGAGTGTTGGTAAACTAACGCATTTCTTTAGATCTTCTGGGGATGAATGCACACGTACTAATGTCGGACAAAAAATAAGTTTTTCAGCGCAACATTTCGGAGTTTTAATTCTGGAAAATTGATCGAGAATTTGCATTGATAGATCGGAATGGTATGGTAGAAAGTGTATTGGCTTCCCAACCAGAGGGCCCGGGTTCGAATTCTGGAGTACATATCTTTTTCAATGGTATCCCAGTTCTTAACTGAGGTGCTTTGTGGAGAGCGCTTTGAAAGAGTACGTCTTCCATCGGATGGGACGTTAAACTGCGGACCTCTTGGAACCATTCGATAAGAGTAGCCTCATGCCAACGCCGGGTTTCTCTCCACCCTTTCTTCCCAGCTATCCCTAATGGCGCAAAAGACCTCAGCTGGCGTACGCCTCCCCTAAATTTACTATTGCTAACATTGATATTTACCTGTTCCACCCGTTTTTCGACATATTTTCTTCTATCACATCAATCTGTTTACTCACTAGGAGTTTGTATAGTGCCGATAGTTTGTTGAGTTTGAGAAATATTACTTTCGAGTTCAAATATAAATCTCGAAAGTGCCACACTTGTTTAGAAAATATTCAAGCACAGAATAATTGATCGATTTATAGAAACTATGACATATAATTGGAAACCGTTGAAAGGCAACTCACCAGTGCAATCCTCATCCCCCTTGAGGCCTTCGTGGCCCTCTCCGGCGGCCCCCTCCTCGCCCGGGGCTCCTTCCTCGCCCTCGCCGGCGTCCCGGTCGCCCCCATATACGGCACTCCCGATGCTCTGCGAGGACTGAGACCGCCTTGGCACCAGGGCCTCCATGGACGCGTCCGTCGACCGGGCCAGTGGTCTGCGGGGATGGAACCGGAAGGACATTTTACCCATCTACGCCTACAGCGTACCCGGGAAGCTTACACAAGACCGTTTCGCGGTGATTGCTAGGGCACCAGCCTTAAATAAGCATAGTACCTATACCCACTCTCTCGTGTGATCTGATTTGAACGCGATTAAGTGAATTATTATGGTCCCTCACTGTTTGGATAGGTTGGACCCCAAAGATAAGGTAGACTCCAGTAAATATGAACGGATATAAATATTCGTTCTTACCTCAAACAATCAGGAATCATAATGATGAGAAATCTAAGTCATAATAGGAATAGTAAAAAAAATCGAGTTACAAGCGAGAACAAAATTAATTGATGCGTAGGCATATGGTACATGCGTAGGTGCATGTACTTGTGTATGTTAGTTGCTAGTACATGTATGTATTTGCATATGTGTAAGTTAAAATGGGTTTTTCATGAATATATTCATCTGTGCGGGCGTGCATTGGGATGTTTTTGTTTGTTTTGTTGTATTTGCACTGTATTGTAAGGGTAATATACCCCTCGCCACATGCCCCTGCGTCGGCTTGTGTGGTATTAGGTAGATGTAAATGTGAAATTTCTGTATGATACAAGGTGATTTATGTATGGAACAATGACGATTTAACGTATGAAAAGGAAATGACACATGCTGTATACATTTAGAAGGGTTATGAACATTTAAAGCGATGCATATATCAGTACCGAAATCAGGATGCTCAATATTGGATGTGAACTTGGTGCCAATACTCAGATAAACCATTTTACACGATCCTTTCCCAGACTTTCGATTTTTTTGATTACGCAATTACTTTTCTTTTGTTTACGTCGGCTTCATGCATCGATTTGATTCCATGAATTCAAAAATAAAAATGTATTGCCATCAATTCAGACTCCGTCCATTATTCTGATAATAAAAATGCAATCACATTAGAGGTACGCTAATTTCCAAATATTTAAGATTCCGAAAACGTAAAAGAGCAATCTGGGAAGGGAATTGGATTTGCAGGATAACATTAGGGAGCGTTAGTGGAGTTTTGACGGTGTTTAACAATTTCATGAACAATTGTTCGAGAAACATTGGGAAAATGCTCACAGATGTCATCAATTGTGACGCGCCGATCGTTCCTCACGAATTCGTCAACTGAGCTCACCAGTTGGTCTGTAATGACAGACGGTCTCCCCGAACGCTCATCGTCGTGTGTGTTCCCCCTCCCCATGTTGAAGTTGCGACACCACCGCCGAACAGACGACTCGTCCATTACATTGTCTCCATACACCTCCTTTAATTGGCGATGAATATCACATGGGCGAACGTTTCTTGCATTGAGGAATTTAATCACTGCCCTCACTTCACAACTGGCGGCGTTCTCAATTTTTTTAAACATTGTAAACAATCACAGAAACAACACAGGCAATGCTAGCGTCACGCAACTTGGCTCAGAGAAGGCAGACAAGCCACTGAAGCTATCTGACCTCGTCCAGCGGCTACTCGCGTCGTCAGCACTTCATGCGGCACGAACGGGTACTACTTTCCGGATGACCCTCGTATATCGAATACGCTTCCTTCTTTCCACGATGTCTTTTTGAGTATTCTGATTTCGATAGATATACCAGGACTGAAATAAATTTAGCGTAAAATGACTTTTAGATGACTGGCAATTTTTTAAATAAGAAACACATAGGTGTTTTACGATGCCACGTACCTTCCCCACTCTTAAATTTCTTAAATGACACCCATGCGGTCCGCATGGGTGTCATTTAAGAAAGACCCTCCTTACGGACCAAAATCCCACTCTAAATATAGGTGGCAAGCAGTGAGGAATACTGTTACTTAATACTTCTTATACCTGACTCATTGTAACGTATATGTAACAAAAGAAATCCCCCTCCTCTTGCCCATTAATACGCGGATACCCACCGCCTCTCTCCTCTACTCTTCAGCCAACGTATCTGACGCAACTGGTCTAATGTACTTTCACCCGACGATGATTAAACACAGAAACGAAACCACGGTGGTTACCAATAAAAATTACTATTTTAATAACAGTGTTTTTTACCATTAATTTCCCTAGGTAAAGGTTCCGTTGGAACAATCATGGGCAAGCAAGGAATCAAAATCATTTGTAAAACATATTCCAAAAAATACAATTATATCTAGTATGTAAAGCAATGCAACATGATTAGTACTCGTGGCATTTGACCTCTGGGAAATATAGTTTTTATGGCAAAAATACACAACAACAATGAGCAATTGTGATCGAAAAGACATTCGGCACCAAACACAATGAAATAGTGCAGTAATAGAAGTCCTCTCAGAGCTCGTATAGATATGAAAGACCGTAATGAAACGGCCTTTGAGCCTTATTGATAACCCTCAGGTGAGGTCGTTTCGGGGTTTTACTCACCTCAACCGGCTCCTATGGCCTTCCTCGCCCCTCCTGGCCGCCGTCTGGCCGCCCGACCCGCCCTCCCTCTCCTCCGACTTGGCCCTCGGGGTGGTGCTGGCTCCGCTCGTGCCCGCCTCCGGTCCGCTGCCCCCGCTACCCGCCCCATCACGCCCCCTCCAACCGCACTCACCACCCTTGGGGCGGTGACGCCTCCTCTCCTCCGAGCGAAACCGCTTGTCCAGCTTCTTGTACAGCCGACCCGTCCGGCCGGCGGAGGAAGAGGACGACACGGCGGTCGCCGTGGTGGCCGACGAACCGGCCGCCGGAGTGCCCGCCACCGTCGCTGGCGTTTTGGCCGCGGATGACCGGGAGGAGGACGGGCCGGGGGAGGCGATGGCCCCGGGATACGAGTAGGACGGGGAGAGGGAGGAGCCGAGGCCCGCGGCAGCCCGTGGCTGGCCCTCCATGTCCGGCGAGTCCGCGAAGCCAGCGGGCGGGAGGACGATGTCGCCGCTGCCAAGGAGCTGAGGGTCGGGGAGTGAGAAGAAGAGAGACGATTGCGGTTTGAATGGGGCGGGGAGTAGAATGGGACGCGCCCAATTTAACCACCAACACAACGCTGCATGGCGGGGTGCGAAAACAGTATATACCTAACTCGGGGTAAAGGTTGAGTGAGGAGGATGGAAGAGGTAAGGAGATTTTGTTAAAATTCATTTTGATCTTCGAAATTTTCTTAATCTGCGATCAGTTACGTTTTGATCAATTTGAAAGTTCCTGGATTACGTTTAGTTTGGCACTCTCACTGATTATGATTATTTTGCAGTTAGATACAAATATGGATTTGAAATTACACATAGTCGTGGAGTTTATAGGACTTTCCAGCAAACTAATCTCCTATTTCATTGCATTGTATCTTTCCTCATGCCTCTGGACGTTTTAGTCCCTATTTACAATGTAGCCACTGAAAATTCACCCCAATTTTCCTTCCTCTTCTTCCATTAATGAACATTCTCGCTTCTGCCACTATCCTCAAAGGCCCACGAAATCTAATTATTTTCTCAGAGTCGCATTGTCTCCTCTATTGACTTTGCTCCCGTTCGTCTGATTTACTGTATGAAATTCCTGTCTTCTGTAACCGTATTCAACATGCGATGTCTTTTCTTCGACTAAGCTACCTGTATCACGCATTATTTCCAAAATTACAGAAGCCTCTATAATTATTGAATTTAACAGGTACTTTTATACCATATTTTTCCATTAGGTAATTATTCAAGCGAGTAAATTAAGTATCGCTGCCGATAGCAGTGGACGTTGAACGCATGTCCATTTGCCTAATTACTTATTTCTTATCATTTTATGATACCACTTTCTTTACGGGTGCTGGATATAGTCACTGCAATTTTTATCGAAACGAAATGCTGTACGCTGAACTTTGTGATTTCCTCATTGAAAATTTCTTTAACCTTTAAAATCTACCGATTAAATACGTACATTTTATAAAACCCATTTTTTCGAGGACTAATTTTTTATTACTCAAGAACAGAATGTGGCTGTGGTAAAGTCTCTGGTAGTGTAAAAAAGGTCCCATTTCATATATTTACGTACTTTGGTAAACTTATGGAATTTTGGGGAATCAATCAAGGAGCGAGGGTTAAATTATAGATTACATTGCTTGCATGAATTGGAAAGGATGTCTCTTTGGCAATGATATTGAAAAAGCATTAATAGCCCTATCGCAGAGATCATATAAATAAAATTAGAGAGATTAAGTGTAGAAACGGATAAATTTAAGATGTCATTTTTCCCACGTACGATTAGGGATCAGTTTCGGTACTAGTGAGGAAAAATATTTTGCATCCAAGTAGTCTGTTGTGTAATCACCTCTTTTACTCACCCTAGCGATTTGCAGGGTACTTTATAAATAATTAAAAACTTAATTAACTTTATACACGTAAGGATATTTACAAATACTTTGATATGGATTCTCATCAATAAAATGTCAGAAAATATGAGAAAGACCTTAAATGTACACACAGTACTGGAGATAATCTTTGGGTTTGTCGAATCAGGGAATCTTCCTCGTCACATTTATATATATATATATATATATATATATATATATATATATATATATATATATATAAGAAAAAAAATAAAAATATAAAGAAAATATATATGTTATATATATATATATATATACCTGTTTATGAGGGCTATCCAGAAAGTAACCTCCGTTTTCGCGTAGCGTGAGAATTAGTGGGGGGAGCCGCATGGTCGCTGTATAGAAGCACATAGTAGGTCAGTACTCCTCGAGATGCAGTAGTTGGAAGGTCACGCCGTTTGTCATTTGTTTACAATTGCGATTCAAAATGATCAATAACAGTGTAATTCCTACCAAATGTGAAGTTCGTTCAGCGATAAGTTTTTTAAGCATAAAAAAAAGCTGCTGACATTTGCTGCTGGAATCATGAAGTGCCGTATCACGGTCGTTTCTCGGCCTATTTTCTTACATTCATGTGCTCCTAAATAGATATACCGCTGATACTACAGCCAAAGCTCATGGCTATCCACTTATGTTACCCTCCTTGCTCAAACAACATGGCAATGAAGCCGGAAATATTTACAAGAAAGGGTGGAATAATTAAGTTTCGAGGTGTAGCTGTCTGGTGCTCAGCGGGATTAAATTAATTCCTAGATTTCCGGCTTCCTCATCAGCCGATGCTGCCAATGTCAAGGCTCAGGTTTGTTATGGTTCTATTAAATTGGCAACAGGATGATTCCGTTTATCTCCCAAATTAATTATTCTAGAATAAGATAAATGATAATGGATGAGGAAGCGAAGAGCATTTTTGACGGAGAAAGTGATCTGAATCATGCACGAGTACACACACCACTTCCTTGTACTTGAGACGCTAGAGAGAGAAATAAGTAGTTCAATGAAAGTGAACTGAATAGGTGGCTAAGAATGGAGAAAGGTGTGTTCTTGACAACTAATTCAAGGACTTATAAAAACACATCTTTGATAATTTAATTACTAATAAACACATGATTAATCCTCAAGTATTTTTTATGGTAGTACGTTGGTAATTCATTGATTGTCTACGCGAGATAGTTATTTTCACAGAGAAAATACTTTTAATTGTTTTAGATGAATAATAATTACTTCTTTTATTTGCTTGAAGCCATTAAAAAGTCTTGCAAAACTTCCTTTAATGGAAACTCGACTACCCAAGCGTGACCATTTTTATTTTTTATCAAGATTTTTGATGTGAATTTAGGTTCGTTCCTTTTCAAGTAGGCAATAATAAGACACTTAGACAGTTCCAATAGCGTTATTTCGGTGATCATCAACGTGGAGAGGGCTTGGAGGGATCGCACCATCCAATTCCAAAGGGCTTGATGGCGAGAAGACGTCAGTGCCGTGGCACTGCTCGGTGACAAGCTTATTGTTGTTTTATTTCCACATTTCCTTTTTTGGTAAAAAATGATTGAGGGGAAAAGTTCGAGATAGATAATTGTTCAATAAATATTTGCTATCAAGGATTAGCCGAGCAATTAGATTTATGCTAATTAGAGACATTCTGACGAGGAACGAAAATAACCGGGCAATTGGATGGTGCGAAGTCTAACATATTTGATTCCCACCCAGAGGGTCCGGGTTCAAACCCTGGCGGGGACAGATATTTTTCCGTGGTCCGATCCTTACTTGAGATGCTTTGTGGAGGGCACTTTGAGTGAGTATGCCGTCCGTCGGATGGGACGTTAATCTACGGACCCCTCGGCGCCCTGCGTAAAGAGTAGGCTAATGCCTACGCCGGGTTCCTCTCCACCCTTCGTTTCCTGTTCAACCCTAAAGGTGCTAATGACCTTAGTGGTCAGTCGCCTTCCCTAAAAACTACTAACTACTACGAAAAGAACCTATTGCTTTTAGGTTAGTGCTTACCGCGCCGACGAGTTAATCTATGATTCATATTGCTGAATGGCTCTCCCTTTTACTTTCAATACGCGGTAGAACTATCGTTCGCGGAGGTGATGGGAGACTTTATCACGAACGCTGAGATGGATATCTAACATTATAAAAGAGTTCGGAATAAAAATAAAGGATTTATACGCTTTTAATAACAATAATGGACAAAATATTTCATTTA
Organism: Hetaerina americana; assembly: GCF_022747635.1. Classification (NCBI taxonomy): domain Eukaryota; kingdom Metazoa; phylum Arthropoda; class Insecta; order Odonata; family Calopterygidae; genus Hetaerina; species Hetaerina americana. Next base: position 55,377,235 of record NW_027287316.1, read on the forward strand.
AATTACAATATACATAATTCAGAGCGTAAGATCTTATCAATATTAATTCAGAGTAAATTTTGATCGATTCCAAAGCTGAACTTCATCAAAATCTACCCAATGGGAAATATTCTATTGCCGGAATGAAATATAAATTTTGACCAGGTGATCTGGATATCGAAAAATGTAAGTCCATAAAAATGGAATGAAACACCTGACGGATGAAAGAAATGTTGGTGCGTAATTTCAGCTCATCAAGCTCTGGATAACGAAGAAAGTTTCAGAAAATCTATTATTCCCTTGGTATTTTCTATTAAGCTTTAAAATTAGCGAGTAGAACATAAGTATTCATGAAAAGTTAAGATGTACTTACTAATACTATCTTACACGATAGATTAAGAGCTAATGATCATACTGTTTGAGTGTAAAATAATTTTTTGCTATCATGGTTTAGAAGTCATCTTCAGGTGGCAATTATCGCCGAAGCCAATTTCGCCATTAAGTATTATGAATAGTGGAACAGTGAAACCTTTTCGCTAATAATCTGTTATGTTTGCCTTCCAAAAAATCACGCCTGAATCGATGAATTGACCACATTACAACTATTCTGTTATGTGAAAAAAATAGGGCAACCTATCTAAGGGCATGAAAGTATTATATGTAGGTAAGCTGTAATATACTAAGATATTTTTCCTATCACTGATTCGGTGCGTAACTCCATCTTGATTAAAAACATCAATTAAACATAATGAATAAAACGAGAATTATCATATGTCACGGGGAATTAATTTTCCATTGTTTTTACTACGTAACACTTGATTGCTCAAAACAAATCAGAGTTATAGTCTTTCAGATCGTAACTATCGGTGGCAAAGACGTAAAATGACTTTAAAACAGTCGAACGAGAAAGAGGAAACCTTGGTTGACCGAAACAATAGTATTCGACGAGCAAAATTAAATTTCTCCAGTAATTTTTCGTAGTAACTTGATTAATTCGCTAGGCTCATATTCAAAAAGAGGATAATAAGTAAAAGCAAATTATGATCTTAAATCCAAAAATAATTGAAACAAACAAAATATCTTATCCTCATTTTATCTCATAATGTCTCATTCTATAGTGTTCTCGAAAATAACGAAAAGTGCAAAACCGGGACGGGCTGTGTCTCATCAAGGTGCACATAACAAGTTCGTTATGACATTCGTCCCACTCGTCTATTGACACAGTAGAGATCCAAAGGAACACGAAGGAGATACGCACTGGGGCCTTCATCCCATGGAAAACGAGTTAAGGACGAGAAGAAAAATTGAAAACAGTAAGGTATACCATCACACATGGGTGTCATCCGAACGATATCTCCCTCGCGGAAGAAAGGGGGCAGATGTTCGGAGGGTATTGAAGGGATGAGCACACAATCACAGATCGGATGGACGGCCGTTGAAAATTGGTAGAGGTGACATTCGAATCGGAGGGTTTCCCGTCTGAGTGGAAATGGAAAGAAAAAAATTTCGTTGTGGGTGGCTTTGTTCGGGATTCGCACGACCTTTGGTTCCTGTCGACTAACTTCAATCTTCATCTGATCTTGTAAAAATGTTATGAACAAATTTTAATTGACATGTGTATAAATATAATAAATATCAAATTATCAATGGGCTGAAGATATTTTATTTTAATCTCCAGCATTCAGGAAAAGATGTTCTGATTCCGTAAATTTTCCAGAAATTTTATACTGCAAGGAAAAGATGATTGCTAAGTACTAGGTGCATTTCCCTGTCTTTTGACGAAAGACTGATGTTAAGTATGGCATAACTATTTTTAAAAATTGTAGGCGATAAAAGTTTATCTCGTTAAAATTAAAAAATACTTCATTTAACTGCTGTAAATATAATAAGCCGTTGTAATTTTATTAACTCCCATTCCTTCGCATAAAAGTATTCCGGTAACATTATTTCCAAATTTTATCAACCTTGAATTAGGAAAAATTAATATCATAATAGGTCGTCACATCTCTTAATACACGGAAAAGAAACTTTGAAACTATTGTTAACATTTCGATCTTACAATGAGAAAAAACTAATATCAAAACATGCCATTCATTAGCCTACATACTCGTAAACATCAAAGACGTTTAGGAACAGATTTTCCGAATTAAAGCAAAGTCAGCGCTCTGTGAATAACTCGTCAATTCACCATTATTAATCCACACTAAAAACAACGCATCATCTCATTTTGCGAACTTCTATATACTTCATTCTTGGGTAAAGGTATAACAGCCTGTTTATTTTATGAGGAAATGTTTGACGCAATAAATTTGGGTTTAACATCACCCAGTGTACACGTGAAACTTTAAAACATATCTCTATCGGCAGAATTAATCAGAATATAGGACGGGAAAAGACATGTGGGCATGTTAACCCCACGCGTTAAACTCTTGGTGGGTGAAATTTTCCGAGAAGCAACCTCAATTTAACTTTAACCACGGTGAGTCGCCACGGCTCTTTTATATTCAGGTTATTATTTTGCTTGCATTAAGCGTTTCCACGAATTAGTTATCTCATAGTGCTGTTCAGAACGTTTGGTTTTCTTTTTATTTTCTCTGAGAAAATACCGATATAAAAATTATGAAAAAGCATTAAGAATTTTTGCTACTACCAAATGCCTCTCTTTATCGTAATTGTGCAAGCCTGGCCACCAAATTTGAAAGTCTTGCAACTGATCACTAATGAGTTCCACAGGGGCATAAGTATTTGGTCTACTAAAAAATCAATTAAGAGCAACTTATATAACATTGATGAAATAAAAAATTTTCATTCAGGTCGTCTGAGCGGTGTTTGGTGGGTTATCAAATGCCTTATGACCTCAAAATTCTTATAATGCAAAGTCTTAAATGAATTATCCGTAGTTAAACGGCCACATGTAGGTTTTCTATAGATCTGGAAAGAGAACTACTCAGTTTTGCAGTCTAACAGGTACCAAGTACGTACGCTACACCTATATGTTTCACCTGCAAAGGAATTCACTTCAGACGTTCTCCAGGGAATTTTTATCGGACCTCTTTTATTTCTTCTATATGTTAAAGACATTAATCCCATAATCAATCCTAAGATACGTTTATCTGCCGACGATGCAGTGGTTGACAGAGATATTCCTAGTATTGAGGATAAAGTAGCTTTAGCAGATGACTTTAATGCTACACAATGTAGGTGCGACAATTGGACATTGGAATTAAACTTAAACAAAGTGCGCAGTATTAAATTTTTGGTACTAGGATTGATTGCCAAATACTATCATGTGCAGCGTTGAAGATCTAGATTTGTAGAACGTTGTAATGACAAACTGAGTAGTGTATCAAAGTAATTAGAAGAACTTGGTTGGAGTCACCCACGGAGCAATTTTTGCATTACGGATTAAATCTCTGGCACAAATTTGAAGGATGTCTCCATAGTGATTATGTTGGAAATGTATTATTGTGCTGAAATTGTATAATTATGCTGACAATATATTATTAGCCTAATCGTAATATATTTGGCAAGATCATGCAAATCAAATCAGAGAAATTGTGTGGAGCACATTTGTTAAAGATTTCATTTTTCCCTCGAACGATAAGGTTTCAGAATAACGTTGCCTGACCGCGTTAGGAGGTTCAAGTACTTTTGGCCCAATGTAGTACGATGTATGCTCACCCCCTGCCACACACCCTAGTGGTGGGTTGCAGGATACAATGCAGTAATAAAATAATAATAATAAACAGCTTCCACTAAAATGCATCATTCCTCAGCATCAGATAGTTCCTGCCTCTCTTTATCCAACTCAAAATGTATAATCTTTCCCTCTTACCCTTAATCAGCAGGAAATTGTATCCTAAAAATATTAAGTCGCTTCTTTGTGGTCGAATTTCTGACAACAACACCCTCTTTTCCTCCATCATACCTTAGCACTCCTTCCTTTTCCTTCCTTTCCGTCCATTTTATTAATTCCATTCTTCTCCACGCCCATATCTTAGAAGCTTTCAATATTATGTATCTTTTAAATCAGAGAGAAACATTCGTTGCAGTTAGTAGGCAGTAGATATTTAAGTATGAACTCCTGAATTAATTGAAATCTGTATTAACGTCGGCTGAAATATACAAAATATTTTAAAAAGTAGGAGTAACTGGCGATACATTGTTATAATATCGAAATGAACTCGGTAATGAACTGAAAATACAAACGTACGCACATCTTTTTATTATTATCATTTAGGAAGCATTTAAATTTGCTATCGCACCTAAGTAGCAGTAAGTTAAGCTTGTAAGCAGATTTTTAATACCAGCGTCGTACCTTTCTCCCGCCGCGTCGCGAAGCCAACTGGCGACTGCTTCTCCGATATATGTTCATCAACATTTAGTGGAAGTGTACGGCGAGAAGTGTATGGACATCAAAAACGTGCGGAAGTGGTGCAGGGAGCTTTTTGATGGTCGGGAAAACGCCCACGATGAGCAGCGGTCGGGGCGGCCGAGTTTGCCGAAATCAACGGTGAGTCCAATTGACGAGATGGTGCGCAATATCCGGAGAATTACCTTTCATGAGATAAAGGAAGGCCTTAATGAAGAGAGGCTACTTCTCCATGCAGAATATTGTGTCGGAGGTCCTCGGTTACGACAAGGTGTCTCACTAAAGGAGTGTGTTTACATCATGACAATGCACGTTCACATGTGTCACATCAAACGACCACCCTATTCAATGAATTCGGCTGGGACATCATCGACCACCCTCCTTACATCCCGGACGTTACCCCGAGCGACTACAACTTGTTTTCTGCTCTCAAAAAACACCTTGTAGGACAGAAATTCAAGTCAGACGAGGAGGTGCAAGAAGCAGTCGTCAGTTGGCTCCGTGACGTGGCGGAAGAAAGGTACGACGCCGGTATTAAAAAGCTGGTTAAAAGGATGTAAAAAGTGGTTGATCGTCAAGGCGACTATGTAGAAAAACGGTTAAATGCTGAGCCTTTTCTACGGTGTACACAAAGTTGAGGATAAATGTGATTTTTCGTGAAAAAAAATAGGAGACCTTACTTTTCAAATCACCCTCGTATATATAGTATGTGTGTGTGTGTTTGTGTAAGTGTATGTTTTTGTGTGAATGATATACATTATACGGATTATTGGAAGTTTATTAATATAATGTAGTAATAAAATCCTCATATACAAAAATATTAAGTCATTAATGGGTGAAGCTTTTTCTTTTCTGCTCTAATGAGTAATTTAGGACACATACTTCGGATTTCTGAAAAAAACAATACGTATTCAAAAAACGATCCGAAAATCAATTACGCGCTCATGACACGTCATCCAAGCACAACCTTTCAACGTGTCATTCAGGCATTGCAGTATCAGGCAATTGACGGTAATATAATATTGAAGACGTAACTATAGGAACAATATATTTGACCAGGATTCGAATGGTATAATATCAATAGAACCGATAAAGGAATACTTGAAGGCGAGAAAAGGAAAACAAGTTGATTCCGGAAAGGCACTAAAATTTTCACAAACAAAACATCTCAATCAATAGCTCTCAATTGGACATTCTGTCTCCTCCACGGAATTCAAATCTTGAATTACTAATGCACATCTCATGGAAGTCAAACTCGGACCTGAACCATGTCGATAGTATTATATATTGAGGAATTAGCCCGAAAACAGCATGTTAAAAGATATTTAAAAATTATACTGACACGATTTGCTGACTGAAATCAATCCAGAAACACTTTTTTTCCAAAAACCAAATTTCGAATCGTGAAAATAGCCAGGGGCCAAATTCATAAAAAAAACCGTACCCTTTCTTCCCCGTGCCTTTCTGGTCCTGTCGATCGTATTTGATAAACATTGACCCCGCGCTTGCGCTCCTTTTTTCGTCCCAAAAAGTAATAAATGGGTCGTAAAAACTCGGGCTTTATTGCAAAGATAACAGCGTTTCGAATGCGATGGGTCGCGGACCGACTAGGGGAGGAGGTGGGGAGGGTCGGCCTAAAAATTTCGGCATCCTCCTCTCTCGAGCAGATGACGCAATAACGCACGTTTTACTGCTCACGGTGGACCTTTCGCAGCGGACCTTTCTTCTTCCACTCCCTTCCTGCTGTTTGCTTCCCGTCCGGATGAGGAATATTTATTTTTAACGGGTGTCACACATCCGAACTGTGAAATACCCTCTGGCCTACGTCGAAGGGTGAGAGGGCGGGGCCCTGCGAGGGAAAGAGGACTTCGTTACTCCCGTCTCTCTTTCACCCACTCACCTTCCCTTAGTTTATTTATTGTCATCCTCCCACCAGAGTCCGGATTTCTGGATTGGAGGGGCTTTAATTTTGTGGAGGCAATGCGTGCGCGTCAACCCCGACGTTTGTCTCTCTCTCTCTCTCTCTTCCCGTCACCTCAATCCGTCGAAGGGGCCGCGGTAGAATATTTCCATTCTTAATGGGGCTTCCGCAGGCAGTGAATTGATGCCGTCCATTTACCGTTTCTCCCCTAATTTCCTCATCCCGCCCACCCCTCTCCCTTCTCTTCCGCGACAATATGATGGTTCCCCCGCGCTCACTTTCCCAGAAATCCTGTCACCTAATGGGAGCGGATTAATCAGAATGGTGAACTCGGATCATTTCTCTCGTGATGGTAAAATAAAAGATAATAATGCGGTCAAAACTAGGATGAAAGTTGTCATTCTTGTCTCGGCACAACTTCCGATGCAGGGTTTTTCGATGTGCGTGGTTGGACTTGATGTGAGGCACGGAGCATAACCCGACTGTTTGGTTTTATGGTTCACCAAGCATGCGATACATCCGTGGTCGTGGGGAGTTTCTGACACTAATGCTCCCATATGACAATTTTCCAGTCAAATCGACAAGCAATACCTAAGTCGTGGGTAGTTTTCACGAAAAAAAGTGAAATGCCTCAGTCGCAGTGAAGACTAAAATGATCTTGAGAATCAAAATGATAATTCTTTAAGAAAAAAGAACTGAGGGGAATTAGTAAACGCATTATTTTAGTAACTTATTGATATGTTTTATAGTACCCTGCAAGTCACTGCTAGGATTTGCGGCAGAGGGTGATTGCACACCAGACTACCCTCGACCCAAAACAGCTTTCCCCCCTGGCGCGGTTGGACAATGTTAATCTGATCCATTATGGTTCGAGGGAAAATTGACATCTTAAATCTATCTGTTCTACATATAACCTTTCTAATTTTCTTTACATGATCCCTCCTACCGTAGTACTATGGGGTTGATAATACATTTCCAATAACAATCCAATAAAGAGAAATCCTTCTAATTTATGCTTTAATCTATTCGGCAACATTCATGATTTAATCTTTAATTGAAATTTCACCCCGTGAGTTATTTCCAACATAACTAACCCAGCCTGATGGTGGCTGGCAGGGTATCATTTATGCCACGGTTACTTCTTCAATCTAACCCCCATTGAATACCAAAGTAGAGACTCTAAATCGCGGCATTCAATGCACGAATTCACTCTCAAAAGTAACCCATCTCTTCCTCGGTCCCATTGCAGATCGGATTTTCGAAACGGTTAGTCCGACTTCGGCTAAACCATTTCTCTACGCCGGCCTTCCGAGAAGACACTTGTTGGTCTGAGAAAACGGAAGGGACCGAAATGGCTAACGGATGAACACTTGTGAGCGAGGAAGATAATGCGCCAAATCTAGATGGGGGAAAGTTCAGTGCACAAACTTTCCCGCTATAGAGAGTGACGAAATGACCGTCCAAAATATTAGTGCTAAACATAGTCAAATGATAGAAATACCAGCGTAAAAATAGTTCACTTTAACCGGGATTCAAGTAACTCGTGTTCTCCATAGTGAAATTGAACACAGAGTTTTTCGTCAGATTATTATCTTTTTTTAAAGCCCCTCAGGGACTCAAATTTCAAGAGGACGCAGCGCACTTGTCTAAAGCATTAGGCCGGAGATCATATAATACAGGTTAGAATCTCGGAATCAAGGCGAATGAATTTTACGCTTCAAAATTCACACACTTGTGTGGAAAGTTTGGACTCCGCTTAAGTTACTACTATTTCTTGGCATTTCCTGGAGTTGCTTTATATTTCGAGAGTACCGAAATGAAATAATTACAAGAGGCACAATGTTTCACTTAATTAAAAATTTGTACCGGTCGCGAAGATGCAGAACTTGATCCGGTGGAAAACTCGAGTGGTAGAAGTACTCGGTAAATTCCCTCTCAGACTCGTGCGAAAATATGAAGAGAATTCTGCTGAGTAACGTCCTCCTGAAGGGATAAGGTTAGAACATTTGATCATCTGATTTTCCTTTGCTCGAGGTTACCTATGGCACGACAAACTCAAATTTGAACTTCTACGTGATGGCTACTTGCCCTAACAAGATGGCTGATGGCTTGTGTCAATATGGCTGATTACTTTTGACAAGATTGCTGTGTCACTCTGAATCCAAAGTGGTGACCACTGCGAGTCCAGTGAATCCATTCTAAACGCTCACGTCCGGTCAGGAGATCGTCCTAAAGGAAGAAATGGTTCCGCTCCGACTGAACAGACTGAACCTACTCTCACTCGACCACAGAGAGTAGAATCATATGAGAAATTTAAAGGTCCTCCTTATCCGCGTAACTCTGATGCATGTATTCATCTCCGGTTGGATCCTCTTTTATACCCTATACTATTCAACCCGAAGCTTAGCGCGGAGATCGGCTTGCGCTAAGCTTTGAGGCGTGTGAAATTCATACATCAGGGTAGGAGAATATGCTGCGACTGATTTCCTTAAGAATCTAAAGAACTTGGATCGAGCTCGAGGTGTAACAGATGACCGTTAATTGAGCCCAGTAACAGTTCCTGATTACCAAGCCCCTGGCCAATATTACCAATTTAGGCCATTGCAATCACGGATTTGGGAGCTGGTGCATTGCCTTGATGAAACAACACTTTCTTCTAAGCCAAATGCGGCCGCTTTGGCTTGATTTCTTCGCTCAAACGTAATACTCGCCGTTGATAGTTTTCACCTTTCCAAGATAGTCAATGAAAATTATCACATGCGCATCCCAAAAAACTGACGCCATGATCTTGCCTGCAGATGAAACGGTCTTCGCCTTCCTTGGAGGCGGTTCTCCCTTTTGAATCCATTGTTTTGATTGCTCTTTTGTCTCGGGTTCAAAGTAGCGGACTCACTTTTCATCCATGGTTATGAAACGGTGCAAAAGTTCTGCTTTGCCTCTGTGAAACTTTGCTAAACACTCAATTGTGTCTTCACGACACTGGTTTTACTCGAGTGTGAGCAAACGCGGCACCCATCTTGCAAGCAGCTTTCTCGTGTCCAAATTTTTAGTTATTATGCGATGTGCTGCACTTTTTGAAATGCCTACTATGTTTGCCAGCTTGCGCACTTTCAGTTGACGATCATCCAGTATCACTTGGTGGATTTTCTACACCGTTTCTGGAGTCGTCACCTCATTTGGTCGACCAATGCGATGCTCGTATTGACAGCTCGTACGGCCTCCTTTAAACTCTGCCACCCAATATATTACTGTTGTAAGCGAAGGAGCAGACTCACCCAGAGTAGAATCCAGTTCAGCTGTTATATTGTTTGAGCTTAGGCCTTTCAAATAAAAGTATTGTATCACATAAGGATGACCAATATTTTCCATTTTCACAAATTCACTGTAAACGTTCAATATTGATGGCTGCCAAACAAATACTAAACAACGTAGCCTCTTCAAAGTTGAAACGTATGCTTTATAGATTGCATTCTTTCTAATACAGGGATATTTTTAACAACTACCGCCATCTCTAGGTAAAGCCGGGTACTTCTGGGACCACCTTCGTCACCTAAATTTATCATCCTCTTCGCAATCATTCGCTCTGCTCTCCATGCCCGTACGTATTGATTTTCCTGAGGACCACTTTACCTGTGTACGAAATCAAACTTATAAATTTGTAGTCCTCACATAAGTCTGCCTTTCCCTTTTTTGTAATGGGAACTAATGCCGTTCTGACAATTTTTTCTGCTCAAATTCCTCCCTTATAAATGCGAAGACAGAGTCCATGAACCACAGACAGAACCCTCTCCCCCAAGTTTTCCTAAGTTTTAAGTATTTCCGTGGGAATGTTTTGTACGTTTGGCCCCTATTGTGGCGGCGAGTTATCGTCCTCGGCTGTGAAACTTTGCTATCATTTCGTCCGTATTCTATGGTTTCCTTGTCCTCATCCATTTCCAATTCCTAAATTTTTTTGCGGCTTTCGAGATCCTTCATTTTATTTTTACCATTTTTCCTGGAAGTGCCCTACTCCATGTCCTCACCAACAATTTTCTCTACAGCCTGTCGATACTCCTTTCTTTTCACTCATGTTAATACTTCCAAATTCCATTTTCTAAACCGTATTCCCTATTTATCAGAACTCACATCCGCTTTCAGGAAACTGTGCAAAATAATCACGGTGTTTATAAACCTGTTCATTACAATAATATAGTCTAACTGAAATCTTTATGAATTTTCGCGCATTTTCTACGCATTAGTACGCCTATTTTGATGTTTAAACCAAGGGTTCATTATAATTAAACAATATCTCCTGCAAAAAACTCTTGCTTTCTTCCCGTGGTCATTCTTTGTTCCCGAAATGTAGTTTCCAGCCTAACTAATATCTCTCTCTTCGCCTCCACTAGCATTCCAATCCCTCATCATTATCAAATCCTTCCTGCTAGGAACATCGGTAATATTGTCCTCAAATTGTTGTCCTGTCAACTTATTCCTTCCTATGATTGCTTGGCAACATGTAGATCCAAACAATTACCAAGTTCGTTGGTTGATATTTTACTTCTACTAATAATGTTCTATCGGTCGCTTGCTCTATATTTACTACGCTTCTTCCTACATTTTTTCAATATTTTTGCCACCTCTAACTGGATTCCCTCCCATCCGCTGACTATAATTTTTTTACTATCGCTCCAGTAATTCTGGCTATTCTTCTACCTCCCCTTCGAGAGCCCTCTGTATTTTTTTCCCCATCTTCCGCTTTATATTTGAAAATTTCCTTGTCCTCAACATTGTCCTGAAATTTCAAGTCTCCATTGTAATTGATTTAGGTTCTCATTCGTGTTTTCTGTGCTACTGCCGCCGATTTCGCTTCGCAAGGATTTTGTGAGCTGACTACCAAAGAAGTTCTGGCTCTCCCGCTGCCGGTCATGAAATAGAGCACATCGGGACGAGTTCTGCAGTTGCTATGATCCATCCTAATAATCCTGTCCATCATCGGGTCATGAGATAATAATTGAGGTGATTTTCCGTTTAATTCTTCAATATTGTTTTTACGCAGATACCATCACTCAATGGCCACCTTACTGCGATCAGACACTACCCTTCGTCTGGCTCCTAACCTTCGACCTATCTGGTATTGGTGACCATACCAGGAGCAATTGTTATTGCTCCTGCCGGCATACGAGCTCTAGGGGTCATCGGAACGCACAAGCCATTCCACCACGCCAAAGTTCTACTCCAATTTCCAAGAGTGTGAACTACCAACGTTTATCTCTTTCGGGATAGGCGTCGGTGTGACGCAGAAACACTGCGTGGAAAGTACGTCAGTGTTCTGATAGGATGAGATTCATATGCATCTTCTTGCCTGCTCCGTCTTCCTTGTAGAATTAGGGAATAATGGCAAATGACTGCTCTGGTGCGAGTTTTGTCTTTTTATAAAAATAAAAGAGAATTAAAACAAAAGACACAGTCGTAAACGAGTCCTTTGACACCGATTGAATAACATTTGTACTAATTCCTTCCTTGCCCTCGTCAAAAAATTATGCTGAATTTTTTTAGTTGCATTATAGTTCCTCTCGTTGATTTGAAATATTTTTCAACAGCAACGCATCTCCGCACTACGTATTCGAAGCGCAAAGCAGCTTCAACCATTGGTCGGCCTTAAGCATCAAATTTAGCGTTGCCGGCATGGAGGACAAAATATATTATGTTCAATTTTCCGTGAATGCGGTCGTGCGAAGAGGCCGTTCACCCAATCAAAGAAAGGAATTCGCAAGACAGTGCTCGGGTGCGTCGAAATCCTTCCTCAAGGGTCCCGTTTCTAATCTCCACAGGTCCATTTAGAAGCCCCATCAATTTGCGTACACGGTGTCTCCTGAAGGTGATAAGTGGTGCATCCCTTGTTTTAGGACTTGCAAATTGGCTTGTTAAATTATAGAAACATCTTTGGTCGGTTGAATGGCCGCCATGACAATGACTCCCATGCGTTTGCTTTGATACTCAGCCTTATTCTACCACCGAAAATCAACGAGTAATTCAGCTAACACTACTTCATACAACATACTTGTACTAGAAAGTACGATGCAAAAGTAGATGCGGCCACTATATACAGAGATAGAGAGATATATATGTATGTAGATAGATAGATAGAGATATAGAGAATAGATATAGAGCACAGGCGGCAGCGAGTGGGGTCAAATGGCGCGGGGGGTGGGGAGGGAGGTCAAAGTGCCAGGCGTTGAGAAGCGTTGGCTCACCTCTTCCACGGCGGGGTCCGAAGATAAGAGGCCCCGGGGGGGCGGATGCGGGGGCGAAGAGGAAGCGGCGGCGGCCGCCGAGGCCTCCTTGGCCCTCCTCAACCTCTCACCGGCCCCGTGATGCGGCCTCCGTCGGGGTGGGGACACGGCCTCTCCGCAGTGGCGGCAAAGGGCCCCGCCCTCCTCTCCTTCATCCGGCCCCAGGGCCTCCAGGGCCTCCTCGTCGTCGTCTGGCCCGTCCGCGTAGAACACGCTGTCGCTCCCCGGGCTCACGGAGCGAAGGGACTCGGCGCTCAGAGCCATCAGTCGTGAAGTCTCAGGACTTACGACCGAGGATACCTGCAAGCGGGAGGCGTTCGTCTCTTTTTTTTTGGTCTGACGCGCTAGAGAAGGGGAAGCGAAGCGTTTAGGGAGACGGGGTCCATGGTGGTCGGGGAGAGTAGCTGGAGTAGCCTACTCCGGTGACCCCATCCCTGAACTGCGATAGCCTGGAGTTACAGTTGGCGACGTCCGAGGAGTTTTATTGTGTATTAAATCACCTGTTTTCAACGAGAATTCATACCTAAGTACCAGTTTCTCACGATTGCAGCATGTACTTTCCTAGAAAATGCATCGTTAAGTAAACAGTGACGACACACCCTAAACGAACCTATCACGGCGTCCGTTTCAACATATCCTGCGGTCGCTAACACATAGGTCTCGCGTGACATCTTCGCCAGCGCTTTAGGCGCAGAATGTTACCATTAGACAATTCTTTAGAAGATACAGTCATCATCAGGGAGAAGTTGAAGTCATCAAGTTCCCTCTTCAAGTAGATCCATCTTCATAATTTTTCGATAAGTAAAATAAATGAAGTACGATGCGATAGGTCTGAAACATTACGCGCGGTAAGATTTAACTACAGCTCATTCGCATGCATAAACATATGTACGATAAACATTTGGGAGTGCCAAAATTCTTTTCTTTAGACTGAATGTCCCTGCTAAGACATATGAGAGTCAATTCAGTAGTTAGTTTATATGATACAAACTATTTGGTTTCAGTAGTGAAAATGACCAAAACTGTTACATAAATTGAAACTCTCGTGTGTATTAAAGTTCACCCTGATAGCAGGATTGTTAGCTGGGATGCCTCACTTTGGTGCTTTAAAGTTCGTTGTCCGAAGTTCCTGAAGAAACCGCGTCATGTAGGTATGCGAATTGTCACGCGCACCTTCACGACAGAGCTAATCCTATTTATTTATTACTACAAATTTATTTCACTATTTTCATGAAGTCAAATAAAAAACAAAAGGGTGAATGAATGTATGGATAACTTGGATGAATGTATGAGTGACAGTACTATCGAGTAAATGACTCCGTGAACATTGAATGGGGACTGAATGATTGAAATCATGCCCGACTGTGTGAATGTGACTGTGCGAGTGATTGAAATCAGTTATAGTGATTATGAAAATGAACTAAGAAACTGAATTATTGAGTCAGCGAACAGAGAAGAGATATGAACAAGTGTCGTCGTAACTTCATTAATGAATAGATGCATGAATAAAATACCTCAACTCGGGATATATGAACTAAATAGTGGCAAGGAGTTAAATGAATTCCCTACTTTCCTATACTCTTTTTGATGATGTACCAAATAATTGCTCATAACCTATCATTTAGGCAAGCGCACCAATTCAAATTTCCAATGGCAGGCTTCCGTTGTAAAGCAGTTTTAACTCGTGTTAGCCAACCAATGAATGAGATAACTTTGCACTATAGCCGTGGTTTAAAAGCATACGCAATGAGGCAAGCGCTTTTAGTCTGGTATTCACTTGCTTATATAAAAAAGGGTGGAAATAAATAGCGCGGCATAGTTAACTAATACATTTTATCGCTCTCCTTTGCCTGTCACCCAAGGGAGCACATACGTAAGCTATCTTTTAACTTTTAGGACTCATATTTTGAGTCTCAGTTTATGAAAGCACAGTTTTGCAAGGAAAAAAACTGAATTCCAAAAAGTCCACATTTTGGTATTATTCTGCTCATATATTTACCAATACTTATCGTATATTTTCGAGCGTACTTTCACTAAATGAGCTTTGTTCCAGTTAATTAATGCTGCACTCTCGATGAAATGAAAATAATTAGCGGTAAAAAACTAATTACATGTGAACGCACGCATTGGCTTAAAGATAATTATTTGTATTTACCAGAGTTCCGCGATTATATAATGATTTACAGCCACTATCACAGCGGTTCTGTTGTACTTGCACTTCATTATTACGCATATTTTGCCTAAAATTGATCCATAAACATCTAGAGCAATTAAAATTGGGGCGTTGGTTTCAGCAAATTATTATATCTACTATTTCAATGATACATAATGGTCTTATTGATATGAAAATCCTCCCAGGGAAGTATTTTAATTGAATTACCATGGAAAAATAATTTTTTTCACATTAACTTATAGAAAAAAATTTTGAAATAGCATTAAAAATTTATATGGCGGAGCAATCACGTTAAAAATAAACTATTTTGGCAAAAACACAATCTGAAGGTGACAAATGGGAAAAAAAGAGAAAGACACAATGCTCCAAATAAAATATTTATGCATTTTAAATTTTTTTAAAGCGATTCAGAGTACGTGAAAACTTAAGAAAAAGTTTTTAACTGTGGTATGAAGATAAACTTGAAAAAATTATGATTTTTGTACAGGAAGGAGATTGCATCGAAAGCGAGATCAAAACAAACATCAATCACCCAGAGCTTGGGGTAAAAATATGAATTCAAACTCATAGTTTTGATTTACCTGTCTACACACTAACCCGGCCGCCTCAAGCAATTAATATAAGTAGCGAAATCATTGTTGATCATTATATTTTGCACGGAACAATGATTGAAAATATGTTTAAATGATGAGTCTTGCAGTTTGACTGTATTCTAAGGATCATTTGCCAATGCACTCTAGTTTACAATCACTTTTGGATACTAGTACATATTCATTAAAATAATATTAAAATGCATAAAAATTTCAATACATATAAAAGCAAAGCAAAGCGTAAATTTTATTAATAGCATAAATAGTCGCTTATATGTATTCCCTATGCTACCTTAAAAAAATAAAAAAAAAACTATTTAACTAAACAGAATATGAGAACAAGATGTATTGAATTACCGACTTTTCCATCGTTACATATTTTAATTTAGACCTAGGAAAACACCTGAGCTCTTAGAAAACCTAACTTTGGGCTTATCCAAAAGGTAAGAAAACGATCGGATCCTGCGTTAAGGCCTAGGATAATTCATTTTGTTTCCAGAGAATTCCTTAATGTGTGACGATCCTATGTCATTGGATAAGCGTCACTAATTTTCTTCTGCAAGTTGCAAAAGTCCTCTTCTGAAGACCGAGATCGAATTGCCCACAATGAAGCCTTCCTGCTGTCTCAGATCCCCGTCACCCGTTTTGCAAATCACTGTTTACAAGCCCAGAGCAAATAGTGACATGCGAAGAAGGATGTTCGAAAAATTACACTACCCAACACGCAAATACTGGCCTACGTAAATACCTTGCGAAACTTTACAGAAAATAAAATACCATGCATCATCTCGTCCCACTAATTACTTAGGTACTAAAGAGTAAGGGAAATGAACTGTAATGACTATTCATATATACGTGAGTGGGTATATATGTATATATATATATATATATATATATATATATATATATATATATATATATATATATATATACACATACATACAATATATACACACACACACACGCATACATATATATTAGAAAAAGATATTTTGGAAACGAGACAGATGTCATTACCGAGGGTAGTAGGATAGAAGAGAGAGATATATATGCATTTTTAGAGAGAAAATTGACGACAGGATGACGCGGTCGTATCGCGCACCTTGGTCCCATCGTGTTGGCGGGGCGATCCTTTCTGGGGGCTGGTCCTCTGTTGCCCCCTTCGCCTGGGGCTGCCCCCGGGGCTCTTGCAGAAGCGGTGCGGGCTGAGGTGTGCCGAGGACTGGGTAGTGGGGGCCCGGCTCCCGTTGTGGCTGGGAGGGGACTCGGCCGTTGGCGGCGAGTGACCGGGGTCGATGCTGCCGCCGCTCACGAGGACCCTGAGGCCCGCCTCCGGGGACGGCTCGTCGGCGGCGAGGGCGGACGCCGGGGAGCGGATGGCGGCCGCCGCCGACCTCCGGCGCCCCAGGGAGCCTCCTTTCTCCTCCGCCCCAGAACTCCTCCGGCGCGGCCTTCGTTGGGGAGAAGGAAAGGTGATGTTGTGAAATAAAAAAATGATAATTTGACACACGGTTTATTCGATTGGGTGAGTTTAAGGAGATATTAGAATGGTATGGTAACAGTCGTTGCGCGAGAATTTTCACAAAAGATTTTTGACGGAAAGTGCAGGCAAGGAAAATTAGCCTCTGCATGTGAGAATGCCTGACATATGTCAACTAATTTTAAAGTTCCCATCCCTCTCTTAGTTGCACTTAAACGTAGCGTGGTTTTATACAATGTAAAAATATGAGCACTGAAGCAATATGGTAGGATTAGAGTGAAGGCTTTTAAGAGGTGAATGCAAAGAAATGGAAAAAGTAAAATAGATTGAGACTAAAACAAACAAAGAAAAGAGGAAATTGAGAAGGAGCTGCGGGAGGGTTGTTGGGAAATATGCAAAGGAGGCACAGAGAGCGGATTCACAGCGTTTTGATTGGCGATGGAATATAGATAACACAAGGGAGAAAATTAGTCGAACTAGGTTGAGGTAAAAAATGGATGATGATTTCGGCTTTAATAGGGGAGAAAGTAGCATTTTGGAATGAAGAATGGTTTATTATACATGTATGTAATGTTGATGTCAGTTGGAGTATTTTTAGGAAAGGCTTAGAAATTTCGTGGTGTCCAGTTTGCGTCTATTCAAAATCTACTTTATACGACAGACTATGAAATAATAATTCTACTACATGATTTCCAATAGTTTTACGGCGACATTTTTGTCTGGAATATTTTATAGTTAACATTATAGTTAAAGATTATGAATGAGAAGTGGTATCTCAAGTTTAGCCATCCCATTTTATGAAGCGAAGCAAAAAGTCTTCATATTCCACATATGTGTGATTTATTCTCGAAATTTTTCAGAAATGTTGGCTATATATGCGGAGAAACGACCCTGTACCTTTACTGTTTCGATCTTAAAAAATGAGTAACATTCTTTCATTTGTACATACTATTTTCTGGTATTTATTACTTACGATTGAAAAAATGGTGCGTGACAAATACAAACTTAGAACTTTCACTTACTCTACACTAAACTCTATGACCCCAGAGGATATGCACTATTTATCTTGACTTAATATTTTCACTCACTACTTTACTATTTTCACATGACTAGATACGAGGTACACATGCTCTTAAATACTGAAAATAATCTCCTCTGCAGTAATTCGCCGACTCACGATTTCTTCATTAAAGAAAAAAAATACTGTAGATAATAATGCCAAGATGATACCATTTGCTTACAATCCCACTAAACCTTTCCTCATAAAACATGACTAAAATTAAAAGATTTATTCTACTTAGCGATCCGTCCGCATTCTGATACCTTACCTTTCGCCCTTTCCCTAAATCAGGAAATAATCCCTCGGCAAAATCCCAGTACCGTAATTCAGCCCCACAGAGGATCAATTAATGCTCCTCACCGTTTCTCTGCAACCCCACTTAAATTCCTTTCCAACACTGAAACAAACTCCGGACGGGGTTCAACCGACCTGCTGAGCCTACTCGCCCCCTTACCTGCATTAATAATAACCACTGAACAAAACTCAATAAACTTCCTGCGTGATACCAAAAAAACCAAGTCTTCTATGATAGCATTAAAACTAACTACCTCTATGAAACAGCTGCATTTTATTCTTTCCTGATCACACAAAACAAAATTTTATTCCGCGTTGAAAAAGAAAAAAATATTTAAAAACCCGTTTCGAAGTAATTTCATTCCACCCTCATTTATTCATGAAACCGTTATACAATCTTCTAATCCCTGCTTGATTACATTACTTCACTCCCTAATCCCATTTTTTAAAAGGCGACTACAAGAGAACTCAGGTCTGTGGGAATGTAACTATCTTACTCACGTGGCTTGTTATGTTGATTAAACTTTTTTTCTTCTGAAGCGAGATATTTTAAACGGGAGTACTTTATATTATGAATAAATGAAACTTGTGAAACCCATGAGCGCATACCTACTGCCTAATAGAGTGTTTTGTGAGCCTGATATATATACTAAAATACATATAAAATAAAGAGATAAGATTCTAAAAAAATCAGTGGAAATAAGTCTAAAGAGAATAATTGATGACCTCATTGGACTCATATTTAGATATATATATGATATGGCATGTGTTACATCAATAACGGGAATACGAGTTACCTATTTGGAGAGAACTTACGTTATTTGTATATATAAATATTATCCCCTTTGAAGTAGCCCATCATTAGATATTATAAACTTATGCAAGAGCTTTTTCCAATCCTCGAAACACTTTTGGAACTCAATCTTTGGTACATCTTTGAGGTCACTCAGCGATGCGTTTTTAATCTCATCTATGCTTGCGAAATTACGGCCATTTAAGGTTCTCTTTATTTTTGCGAACAAAAAACTGTCACACGGGGACATATCTGGCAAATGTGGAAGCGGGAACATCATTGCAGTGCTGTTCTTAGCCAACACTTCATGAACAAACACTGGAGTGTGACGAAGCAGCATCATCGTGGTGGTGCAAAGACCCTAAATTGTTTCTCCACAAATTCGTGCGTTTTTTTCGTATTGCTTCACGCAAACGGCGTTCAACTTGTGATTAATAATCCGTCCGAGATGCTAATAGAAAGATATTGACAGAAGGTGAAGACATTGGGAGGAGATGGAATGAATACATTGAAGATCTCTATCAAGGACCAAAAACAATTGAAGGTGACTTAATTAAAGAAGAATGCGTGATAAAAGAAGACAAGCGGGGCCCGGAGATACTGAGAAGAGAATTCGACCGAGCCGTTAAAGTTTTGAAAAACAACAGGGCACCGGGAGTTGATAAAATAAATGAAGAAATTATCAAAGCACTCGGAGCCAATGCAAAGGATACCCTATTTGAAATAATGAAAAATATCTATGGCAGTGTCGGACTACCTGAGGAATTCGTGAAGTGTGTAATGATTGCAATACTGAAGAAACCTGGAACAGATAAATTCCAAGAACGCAGAACATTGAGCCTGAATTCTCACGCATCAAAAATACTAAATCGGATAATCAGCACACGAATAAAAGGAAAGGTAGAAGAAAGCCTCTCGGAAAACCAATCCGGATTCAGGAAAAACCGAGAAGCAAGAGAGGCAATACTCAGCTTGAGGGTTCTTGCCGAAAAATTGATCCATGTAAACAAGCCATTTTATGTGGAATTCGTGGACTTGGAGAAGGCTTTCGACAATGTTGCACGGAACAAAATGTTCAAGACACTAGAAGCGCTTGGAATGGACTAAAACGACAGAAGAATAATCCATCACCTCTATGAGAATCAGGTAACAACCATGCAGATGAAAAACGGAAGGAAAATAGAAGCCAAAGTAAACGAAGGAGTTCGACAAGGATGCCACCTCTCGCCAGCATTATTCAACGTATACCTAGAAGAGGCAATAAAGTAAACACAAGAATTGGGCATCAAAGGAGTCAAGGTGAATGGCGAAGAAATTATTAACGGTACGCAGACGACATCACAGTAGTGGTAGAGACGCGAGACGACCTGCAAGCAAACCAGAATACTGGGGGAATATAATATGAGCATCAATAAGAAGAAAACGAAAATCCTTGTATATCTAAGAGAGAAGCTGAATACAGATATCTCAATTTGAGGAATGAAACTAGAGCAAGTGGAATCATTCATCTACCTGGGCAGCAGTATAACTTGGGATGGAAGAAGCTCAACCGACATCAAGCGAAGAATAGCCCAAGCTAAGAACGCATTCATGAAGAAGAGGCAATAACAATATTCAAAGAACCTGAGACTGGAAACAAGGAAGCGATTCGTCGTGACTTTCGTGTGGAGCATGGCGCTCTATGGTTCCGAGACTTGGAACATTGGAAAAGTGGACCAGCGAAGAATAGAAGCCTTTAAAACATGGTGCTGGAGGAGAGTGCTGAAGATTAAATGAACAGAAAAAGTAACGAACGAGGGAGTATATAGAAGAGCAGAAGAGAATAAGATCATATGGAGAACTCTACGGCAAAGAAGAAATAGATGGATCGGACACATTGAAGTACAATGGATTCATTAGGAAAATAATAGAAGGAACAATAGAAGGAAAGATCCCGCGAGGAAGGCCGAGAGACAAGTGCATAGGGCAAATTAAGAAAGACGTAAAACAGGGAACCAATCAGAGGGTGAGGGAGTTAACACTAAATGGGGAAGAATGGAGGGTTGCAGTAAACCAATATTAGGATTGAAATACCAATGATGATTGATCGTTGGACCTCGTGGCAAAAACTCATGGTGTACCATGCCTTATGCGAAATCAAAAATTGCCCGTTACATGTTGAGCACACCTTGTATATAAAATACAAAATGAAATACATAAAAGAGAAGGATTATGTAGACAAAGAGGTCAGTCGATAGCAGAATTGAGGGAAGTGTTTCGTCAAACCAATCTCCGGTTGATGGTCTCTGTGATATTGAGGTCCTTGAAATAAGTTAGTAGAATAAAAGGTAGGAAAAACTCCTGATATATTTTAGAATAATTTACAAATCTTTGTAAAGATGAGAAATATCAAACACGAACAATAATCGGATAGAACGTAAAGGAGTGAACAAGTAAAGCAAACCAGATATGAGGATAATTTGAACGAAACTTATTAATCACAAGTTATGTAGTAATGGAAAAATGAGGGACGCCCCAAGGGTTAATCATCATGTTGGCATGATGATTAACCCTTGTTAATCACTTGTTAATCGATGGTTGTCGCTCTCTCTTTCCCATTTACCATGCCTTCGCTTGTTTTCCTTTTCCTCCGTTTTATTTTCTTAGCAATTATCATACTTTGCACAAAAGATAAACATAATAATTTCACACACAATTGATAAATAATTTTTTTTTCGTGTGACGAGCATTGACGCTAATTAACATCATACAAAATAAGATAAACGACGAAATCACGAAAATATTTTTTTAGCATTATATTAATTTATATTTTGCGTGATACCCTTTGCATTGACTGCATCAGGATCTGGTTGTCAATCGGTCAACATCAATGGAGAATAGTGCAAAGTATGGAGGAGTTTCCGTGGCATACATATCAACCACTCAAATGACATTATAATCGGAAATATACCATCCTGATTATAGAACGTGCACGCCCGCGTTTGCCCCGTGACAAATGAGGGCGATTGGGGGCGCACGAGCTATGCTGCCTTCACTCTTCCTTGTCATCGACTTGGTGATATCACTTGTAAGAGAGCGGATTCTAGCGGGGCAAAATGTTCGCTATCGCGGACGTGAAGGCGAAAGCCGATTCGACGGCGACACGTATCAATTAAGCAAGCTGCCTCGGGTGTCATCCTGATGTCTATTAGTTTGGACTGCAACCCTTTGGTTTAATATTTTATACATGAAGTTATTGGATGCCGATTCGATTCCTGGAGTCCTACTACAATTGTATGGTTTAGTAAACTGGTGGCCGTCAAATAATTCGAATAGTAATGAAAGAGCCGACGTGCTGTGCTTAAGGATTCATCCTATTGACGAGGCCTAAAATATTTCATCATTTCCTATCGAATACATTTGTAACTCCCCTATAGGTTACAAAATAATATCCTCATGAATCGGTAAATTTCTTACCCATAATGAATTTAAGCTTAAAAAATAATTATAACGTCCGAAATTTTGGGAAACTCCGATGAAATTTCCTTGAGAAAAGGAATACCTACTTGATACACTACATGCTTACTGTAGGTCGAAAAACGCACTTTTCTTTTTCATATCCATAAAAATGTTATAACTTGCACCTAGAATCTTGAAAATATTCAAAAAAGGTTAATAAAATTCATTATCAGTTCATTTGAAGTAGATAGCTTGCGGTACAGTTTTCATCTACTCTCCAAAGATCATTTTTTTTAGAAAATCCGTCTCAAATTTTGTACACTTTGAAAGTTCCATTAACTTTATCATTAGCGTCAATATGACAGCCATTGTTTTTTTTCTTTCTTTTCATCATTTGTTCTTGTTTCCAGGGAGCATGGAAGTACAATAGGCAAGGTGATTGACTATTAACCGGAGCTTCCAGGTTCGATTCCGGGTGATGCCACTGGGTATCCTCAGCATTACTCAAGGTGAGTGATTTTTCAGGTACCAGAGCATGATGGGAAACCGCAGGCGGCACAGGGAAACGTACTCGCCCCACTACACGATGAGTGAACTCGATGCGTCGTATTGAGCTTAGTACAAAGTGAACTCTACCCTCTGCTATCAAACTAATCTCAGAGTTAATTCCTGTTAGTTTTATGCTTCAAACGAATGGATTTAATCAACTTTTTACTAATTCCTCTTATTTGTCGAAAATTACGGAATCTTACGACCATGTTCGTAATACAGGATTTATATTCGTAAATCATAGATGTGATGCAATGTGATTTAAGATTAATTAAATTTAATTATTATAATTAGGTATTCGACTACTATTTTTTCTGGCATTAAAAATATTTTAAGACACCTTAACGCTCTAATATCTTATATTCAACATTTGTCGACGGATAGTAGAACGTGTATGTCTAGGGAGGTTTTTGAGTTATGTTTAATTAATTTTTATTATTGAACTGATTATTCTTTTTAAACATAAATGCCAAATTAAAAACCCACCAGATATGTGCGAACAAACAACGTGAAATAAAAAATCTCTTCCACATTTTTTTTGGAGTATTTCCCTAATATTGATTTGAAGCATTCAAGTAGAAACTCTTATTGAAGCTCTGTAGATGCGAATACAATGTTTTAATATGTTAGGTTAAATGCCAGGGTGATAGACTAGTATTTTACTTAATCGGCTATTCTCGTCTATTCATCCAAAGTCAGAGGTATAAGCATATACGGATATCTTTTCCCAAGAAATGAAATCTTGTGATTTTTCCAGACTTAACTACAGACATCACTCCTGACACCAAGGACTAATAATGTTGAAATCGCTGGATAGAATCTGTCTTATTTATTTCTTCCATTGCGGTAGATAATGACCGATTAATTCTTGAACAATTAGACCCTACTGGTTACTTTTTAGTTATTGTCATTCAGTCAAATGTGACAAAGGAGAAGAAAGATTATGATTTTCTTATGGATAAAAGATACTACACTTACAAAGTTAGAACTTTATTCATCAGTGCTTACTTTTATTTGAGGCAAAAGAGAAAATTGAATATCCAATCCACTACTATGGTTTTATTTATGCTAGTTTCTATGCTATATTTCCGGAAATTAGATTATTTTCAACCTTTTTTGCAACATGATGGAAGCGCGTTCAAGGTAGAATAGTTTCTTCCTTAACTCCTAATTTTCTCTCGTTGGGCTCGGCAAAAAACTGTTTACTATTATTCCGTCGAAAGCCTATTTTTCTATGTCCCTCAGAGAGATAGAGTTCTCCTTTCCGACTTAACGCGAAGGGAAACGTGAGGACAGATACAGATGCATCCGCGTTAGTTCTTGCTGCGTTCCCAACCGATCGGCAGAATGGGTGGATTGACGGACCGTCGGCGACTGGGTCGTTACCGATCGGCCGACCGATCGTGTCGACGGTCCATTACACGCGTGTCGTGCGCATCGGCGGCCGAGCCTGACGGACGTTGTCTCCTTCTCCCGTCATCGTCCCCTTGCCCAATTGGCGTGAGGCGGGCCCTGGCGCCCGTCACAGTGACAACGGCGACAACCTCGACGACGGAAAAACAAATGGGAGCACTCTGCGGGGACCCGAATGGAGTCGCTCGTTCCTCAACCCCCACCCCTTCTTATCCCCCCCGTACTCTACGGATACGACGGATTCGCACGGAATCGGTGGCTACAATCGGTCGCATCCGCTCTCCCAACAGAGCGTATGGTTAGAGGGACGTGGTGGTGAGTGCTTTTCGATTTCTTCTCTGGTCAAACCTTCCGGGAAAACAACTTTGATTGAACAATTAGGGAAGATACTGGCTCTTAAATATTATATAGCGACGTAATTTGTGCCCAAAAACCGTTTCTCAAAACTACAACTTGATTTTGAAATCTTCTGGAGATAATCTTAATTGTGAAACATAAAAATCTACATGCTATGCAAAGTAGACAAGTAACAAGTCCTGCATCATTTTTACCGACGGAAGGACTCCGTATTTGCAAGTTATGACTTGTAAGCTGATTGTTGGTTTTGAGAAACGGACCCTTAGGTCGTTATAATATTGATCAAGTGCATGAGATGAATTTATTTAGGATAATGAATGCTCGAAGGGCCCACACATCTTATTATTGATCCAGATCCATTTACTTGGTCTGTTGAAGTTGCATGCGTAAACTTTAAATACCTCCGATTTTCTTTATGAACCTTTTTGCAAAAATAGAAAGAGCCAATGGAGCGAATAAAATTGGTAGCTTTACAGGGGATAAACCGACTTAACATCTAAACGACACAGTATCCGTAAACGCCACACTACCTGTCACAATTCTATTTTAATATAAAATAAATCTATAATTAAAAGGGTTCTCTAGGCCATCATGAAGAGCTCTTACGAGAAGGAAAATGTAATATTAAAACAAAGGGTAATAAAATTTGAAAAAGGATATTCTGCCTCATGATAATTGTGGCAAATAAAGATCATTGGAAATAGTTACGATATTTACAGTCAATCATGAAAACAATTTTTTTAAGAAAAAATACAATAGCATTTATGCATTCATAATAAAATCCGTCATATATGTCCAAAGTCATTTTTTAAATTTACTTTTTTACATTTTGAGAAAGGGTTTTAAATTTCTACAGAAGGGGCCTTTCACTCCTCCACAGCCCTATTTTGGAAAGCAAATTTTCCCTTGTCCTTTTTTCCTTCCGCGCTCTTAGTTTTTATTTAATGTCATTTTTAAAATTTGATGAGCTTTATGAAACACAAGAGTATTTTTTCCATCCTTTGGCTTTGGTAAATGAATTCAACAAAGTTGCCAGTCTCTTTATTCTCTTTCACGCCACCTTACTTTCTCAGACCAAATATTTTAACATTTATGACACGCTATCACCGCTCATGTAATTACCTAAAACAAAATTACTTGCTTCCTTTTGAATTATTTTCAATATCTTAGTCTGCGTCCAAGTAAAATATACCTTAAACGGTAGACTCCCAAAAATAAAACATCATTTATTCGAGGAACTGATCGCATAGTGAGAAGCAGATAAAATATTCGGATGGCTGACTAGAGAACAAAATTATGGTGAATGTGCCCCCCCAGCTCCATGAACCACAGATTTTATGAAACAGTATCTCCCAGGAGTCATATCTTTCTGGGAAACCACGGAAGTCACAGGGAGAGGAACTGAATAGCACTGTGAAATTTACACGGCGTGTTAGGGTCGGTACCGAGTTCCTAGACACCCAGCTGTGACCTCAATTATCCAACCATCCTTCGGATACATTACAGCGATTAGTGGGTCCCTCAATCCACATGAGAAGCATATACACGTTGACGACCCTCCTCCGTCTCAGAGGACTTACCTCTGCAGCGAGGAAGATGAACCGGGGCTTCGTCCACCGCTTCCGCCCCCGCTGCCCCCGGACGACCGCCTCCGAGGGCTCTCTCTTGGGGGCCGCCTCGCCCTCCCGCCGGCCCTCCGCCCCTCCTCCCCACCATCCTCGTCGTCCGTGCTCTCGCCTTCGTCTCGGAAGCCGTCCGGCATGGCGGGGCTCCGCACCATCCCGGCCGCCGCTTCCTCCGCCCGCACCTTCCGCGCCGTCGGGCCCTTCGCCCCGTGGACGAGCAGTGAGGAACGCGGCGGCTTGGGGCGGCGGATGGTGCCGCCGCCCCCCGCGGACAGGTCCACACCGGCCCTGCCGACGCCGCGCCGCCCCTCGGAGTCGTCGCGCCTCCCCGACTTGGAAGACTTCTTGCGATACCCTGAGGTCACGTAGAAGGTGAATGGCGTCATTTATTTTGACAAACATATCAGATCAATCTTGACGCCACAATACAACTCGAGAATAATATAATGCGCACAGTTACATCTTCATATAGAATCATTTGACATTGTGAGTACGCTTTCTTCTTCCTATGTTAAAAGTAATTTCATCGCCATTTTAGCCATTTACCTTTTTCCCATTATTACGAGTAAGATTTTTCTTAGAAAAGAGACATTAAAGCGTTGATTTCAATGAACTGATCAGTCCGTCGTCAGCTTTATTACCGGTTTTTATATGAACCCTTAACTCTGGAATCAGCTGAAACATTCTTGCTACTCGTTTAAATAAACACAGAAAGCAGTCAAGAATTGAAATTTATAACTAATCATTATAAGCAATGCACATTATACTATTATAGTCAATTGTTGATAATAGCATTAGTATTTAAGAACCGAAAACCAATACTTAATCATAGAAACTATGATCCTCTCTCTTTAACAAATTCAATGTGTTACATCGACTGAATGAGTAGAACTACAGTACAGATACAAAGAAATTGTGTGAAGTTTAATACATGTTAATTTCTTGCCAGCACATGTTATGATATGTGAAATACTTAGTTGTTTACCGGTCCCACAGGGCAATAAAAGTTAAAATGCTTCGCCACGTTGATCTATGGTACAATACAATAAGGTATCAACTGAGAAAACAATTTTTATTCAAAAATGTTTAATTGCGTGATAGAATGGATATTGATTGTTTCTAGGTCCCCCCTGGAAAGGCAGTAAGTAAAAATTCTTCAAACCGGCTGATAAAAATAGTCTACATTTTTGTAGACTCTGTGTGAATAAGGATTATGGGAAAGATATCGAGTGCTGGCTTGCGGGATAGACCGTCGCTATTCTGGGAATACGAGTATTAGCGTATAAGGTGATTCCAAATCTATCCATCTATTTCCTCGTCTCATCAGAAACAATCCCATCCCCAATAACTATGCTGTGACCCGGGTGCACTAAAGATGTTGAAAGTCGTGGTTGATAAAATCCATCGACTTTCAAATCGATCGATTTCATCGATCTAACCAACTCTAGTCCTTCGTGCGAATAATGGTTGCCTGTAGCCCACGGCTCTTTCTAATCCATTGTCTTTGTTTACAAGGATTAAGAAGACTCTCCGATACTTCTTTACCATGTACAAATGCCATGTGAATTTTTCCTCTTACAGATCCATTTCCAACTTTATTCATCAAGTTCATCTTCAGTAACTATTTTTATTTGGCACCAGGCTTTTAAGCTTCTGATTTCTCAATTTATTGTTAAATATCAGCCTGTAGATTCTCTCTTATATTTTCCATGTTTTATTTTATTTATTTTCATGTTTTATGAGAAAATTCTCCTTTAAGGATACCTGAAAGTCTTTCAGTCTTGTAAGCTGGAGAATTCCACCCGTTATGGAAGTGAAGCGATAAACATATTGGGAGTTCTTCCTGCATCTTCGGGTTTTTCTTATTGAATTTTATTAATTTTTGAAAAGTTCTTTGCTTCAGTGAATAATTAAACAAATAATTTAATTAATTAAAAAACTACCATAAATAAATATACAACTCAATTTTTATAACGCATCAAAGAAAAACCACAATTTTCGCAAAGGAACCGAAGAATAACTTATCTTGAGAAATCAACAGTTGTACTAGAACTTGTTGTACTGATTTTAGAATTAGAGACTGCCAGTAATGATTGATAAATATTTCTGTATTTCCATACCACTGGGGTTTTTATTCTTCAATGAGGACCAAAAGCGTTGATGTAATTCCACGCGGGATTTGATTCCAGTTCACCGCCATTTACGGCATGAAAGAACTGATCAACATCCTTAAATCTTCGCACCCATATATCTCCGGAGACAGGCACCATCACTGACACCAATAACTGCGATTCTGACCCACCAATGACCCGAAGCCATTGTGGACATGATCTCTCTTCAACATCAAGCCACGGACGAGACCATCTACAGTACTCGGCCATCGGGTAAACAGAATGACATCGGTCCAAACATACTGTTACGCGCAGATTCTCTCATCCATTGCAAACATCCGAAAAGTTTCGGAGGTCATCTAGAGTATCCGGGGTAAATAGCAAGGATCGCATCAATCAGGGAGTGGACTTAAACTCAGCGATGCCTCTTACATTACGAATACATTTGAAGGGAAGGGGAGAGTGGGACATGTCTTTCAGAAACTTTCAACACACTTGGTAACAAAGCACTCAGGAAGCCGCAGTTGACCATACGGAGCTCAAATGTGTGACTGATGCCTCTGTCAAAAGCTCAAGATCTAGATTACAAAGTATGGTCAACTTGAAAAGTACACCATTACCAGACTTCCACACTATCAAATTGCAAAACTGAGAGAATATTTTTTTACATGCTAGACAACAAAATGATGTACTTATTCATTTCATTGCCAAAGTCATTAATTTAGTGGAAAAATAGGTAAATCGTTCACAAAAGTATTGTACCACTAGGTTATCTATGCTGTAGCATGTTATGTTCACTTAACTTCATGTTCAGAGTTTCGGCTTAATTTTTTCCGATTAAGTCACGTACTCTCCATTCCCACTGACTCCCGTCTGTTTGGAAATTGTCTCCTCTCCTTCCCCTCGGTTTTGAAGCCATTCGACAATCAATGTACATCCAATGAAGTACAAGCAATGAATTTGACAGAATTGGTCACCCACTTGGTGGCAGTAAAAAATATTTGGTGAAATCAGCTGTAGCTATTTTCACTTTTTCTTCATTGGTTAACAAATCAGTAGTTCCATTTGGGGCTGTTGCATCTTTCCGTAAGTTTCTAAAATTATCTAGTCTATATCCACACAGGTGACACACTCAACATCTTCCATCCTCTACTTCACGCTATGATTCTCTCCATTTTCACTAATACTGTTTTATATAAACAGCGGGTTTTATCAACAATACTTTGTCAATCTAAACAAGTACAGCTAACTCGTTGATATATTATGTTATTCGGATATTAATTTCATTAATCAGGTATGAACATATTATTTCAGGTATTCAGAACGTAATTCAGGTATCAATAGCATATTTAACGCATGAATAAAATTATTCGGATATTCAATTTTTATCCAGATATTAATTCAATTATTCAGGTGTTTAGTAAATTATTCAACTATTAATTGCAATTCATCATGTGTTAATTACTTCATCCGGCTTTTGAAGTCATAAGTGAGGTATTATTTGAATTAATAATGTCATAATTATGTGTATAAAGTACTAGCGACGTAATTCAGGTACATATTACATATTCATGTATCAATTACACCATTCAAATATTAATATCATAAATCATGTATTACTTGCCTACATTAGGTATGACGTGCATGTTTAAAAATATGAATAATATTATTAAAGTTTAATTGAAATTATTCAGGCATTGAAATTATTCTTTAGGCGCTAAAATTATTATTCAGGTATTAACAATATTATTTATGTTTTCAAATTATTATTCAGATATTAAAACTATTTGGGTCATAATGAAATATTCAGGGAATATTATTAATTTCAGGTATTAATTATATTAGTCAGATATTGATTGACTTGTTTAGGTATTAATTTCATGAATCAAGCATTTAGTATCTAATCCAGTTATTACATTTATAATTGAGGCATTGATTATAAGATTAAGGTACTAATGATATATTCAGGCATTGATTATTTTATTCAGGTACTGTTTGCTTTAATCAGGCGGTCATTGACAATGCAATGCATAAATGGGTTTGTGAAATATTATATTTTTAGTGAAGATGGTGAAAAGTACATTTTACCCAACATTGAGGCACGCATAGTCATGTTACGCCGAACCCATTGATTTGCAGACCCCGCTACGCTCCTTCCTCGATAGTTGCGGACACTGTCCCGTAGACGGAGTCCGCATTGATTGGGGTAAAGTGATTTACGCTTTCGTCCCAGGTGATGGTGTTTTCTTTTTTTACCGTGTGACTTCCGTCTCCTGGCGTCCCCTTCGCCCTCCTCGCCCCCTTCGTCCCCGTCCGGCCCCTCCCCGTCCTCCTCCTGCTGGCCCCCCTCCCCGGGGGACGAGAAGTCCAGGCGGAGACCTCTCTTGGCCACCCGGCGCTCCTCCTCGCTCCAGCCGCCGCTGCAGGAAAGGGTGAAATGGGCGGGGTCGGGTGGATGGAGGAGGAGGATGGAAGGGAGGAGGGAAGGTTGGGAGAGGAGATGAAGAAGAAGAAGAAAGAGGAGAAGAGAGAGAGTTCGCTTCAGTCAAAGGGGTCGGAGAGGTGAGGGGACAGATAACCGCATGCCACACCCACACGCCACTGTACTTGGTGCTACATTCTCAAAAGCTCGGGAGATAAACATGCGAGCAAGCGGGCGGACAAGCGAAAGCCATTCAACGCATTCTCATCATTATGGGAGAGGAGACGAAGAAAACAAACCACCGTTCAATAACCTCTACCCTCAAGCTCAGGGAGGAAATGGGGGGAAAGATTTCAGAGACGATGAAGTCGCGGACTACATCGTGACCGTATTTCAAGAACACAGTACCACAGCTGAACGAACACACTACGCTCATAAAAACAGTACATGTAATCAGCTTCAACCAGTTTCAACACAGTGGTGACATTATCAGGCCTATGTGTCGAAGATTATGGTACTGAAATGATTTTACTGTTAAAATGCACTTTGTTCACTTATTCAGCGATATTGAATTTTCACCGAGTCTTGAGAACCATTGAAACCCTTAACCACGCTGGGAAAGGGTGTTTTTTTTCATTGTTGTTTTTATTTCCTGAAGCGGTGCAATTGAATTATGAAAAAAGAGATCCGGTGTTAGTTTGCAATATCAGAATAGGACGTGAAACACATTTTTGACTTATGGGACCAGCTTTAAAAATATTTAATAGCCATTATGACTTTTTACCACCCCCTTTACCTTTTATTATAAAATGTTTATTGAATTCAATACAAATAGCAATAGAATTCAATCCATTACACTCTTACATTTTCTATTGGGATCATTTTAATAGATATGTATCAAATCACAGTGAATTTAAATAGCAACAAAATATTTATAAACAATCAGAAAAATTAATTAGGTGATAATGTTAGATTTAAATTGTTGGTGACGTTATTTCTGCTCTTTTTACAAATAAAATTGAGGTTCAGATTTCTACGTTGAATGGATGAAGAGTGCATTTTGTTTAATCTTAGGGACTCGTCTATTTTGTGAATGGAGACAGAAATGTCTTTTTTTAATATTTGATTCACCACAAAACTAACTTGATACAAGGTGAAATGGTTTTTCTGTCAAGCAAAAGAAGAAAATATACGACTCATGGAAACCTCCAAGTGCTATAGTGTAAATATAACAAAATTTATGACATTCTTTTAACCATAAGGGTAAAAGAGAGGCCATTGAAGGCAATACATAGCTAACTCCCATTTTTTGAAATCACAAACGATAAAGAATGCTCCTGGCTGATAAGACGATTTAGGTTAAAAGCAATGGTAATACTGATTCTAAGCTGAGAATAACATGCAACTGAACTCAAAATGCATTCTGCACTCAACGCACTTAACAAATTTACAACATTCCCCGCATGCAAAGACTATAATTTCATGCATAACTTCTCGTAGTTATACTAAAAGGGTACGAGTATTACTTAAAATATTGGGAAGATTAATAATAATGTTTATTACTGAAGTAACAGATAAAAAAACTATATGCATAACAAAAACGTAATTGAGATTATATTTTACTGGAAAAAATAGACCGATGGAGAGAATCGTCATTAAACTGGGAGAAAAAAAGACGAATATATTTACATAACGATTGAAGTATTATGTTAATTATGATTGTATTTCCTAACCAATTGACCTTTAAATGATCGAGATTAGCAAATCAATAAATTTACACAATTCCTCAGTTTTGACTAATGATCGAAACACTTGTGAATGTAGGAAATCACATTCTACATGAGGTTCTTCATTTAAAAATCACTAACCATTATTTCACATCATTTTTCATAATCACCTCTATAATGCCTGCAAATGTAGCCAAATAAATAATTAATGAAACATATTCTCTTGTCCATTTCCTACCTTAGATAACGGTGTATGACTTGGGAGCTATGAGACAGTTATTGTAATATGGAAACTTTCCATACTTAAATCTTAATTCCCATTTCACCACGGCACGTTTTTTTAGCCACAAGTTTTAATTTAGTTTTACTAAATATATAGATACGATTCAGAATAATTAATCATTATTTGAAAAATTGAAAAATATGCGTTAGCTACGAAGAAAGTAAGTCGCGAAAAAAAGACTTAGGTGAAAAAGTATAATCATGTTTAATAAGTACTTCATTTCTCGTGAGGAAATCCTTTCAACGTTACGATAATGAAGATGAAAATATAAAATAGTAATCAAGTGATTTGGTAATGTATTCTTCGGTGAATAATTGCAAAACTAGTCTGAAAATTATAATAATATTAATCATGGATATAATATATATAAAATAAATATATATATAATATACATATATGTTATATATATAATATATATATATCATATATGTATAACATATATATAACATATATATAATACATATATATAACATATATATAATACATATATATAATATATATATATATTTATATATATATATATATATATATATAACATACATATAACATATAAATATAACATATATATAGCATGTAGTTATATATATAACTTGTAGTTATATATATAATATATAAATATAATATATATATAACATGTTGAGGGGCTACACAGCAATATGAAAATAAAGAAAACTCGGAGTAAAGGTGAACCATAGTTGACGCTTGTATAAAGCATGCGCGTGCCAAAATATTACAGGCATGCATTATCTATTTAAATGACACAAAAATCTCAATTTTACTTTAGTTTTTTAAAGTACTTCAAATTAATCAGTTACAAGTTTAAAAGCGGATTTTTGAATATTAACTTCCCATGACTATTCATTCAGAAAAAATATTTGATTACGTCGTCTGGTGGGTTAAGAAAGTGTTATATCAAGTTATGAAAAATTAATTATTAAGGACCCTTATTCCGCACCAGTTCTTAAGAGCTCTCTAACAACTACTAACTTGCCCATGCACTATTTAAATATTCCTACAGCACTGCAGTAATGCCACGCCTCATGCATCGATTGCTACGTCTTTCTCTCTTAGGCGAAAGATTGTTTAATGAGGTATGTTAGCACTGTTATGTTATTAAGTAGACAGAGAAGTGTACAGCGCATATGGAAGAGTCTTTCATCAATAGAGCAAACTACTGGCTTCATACTGAGATACCAACTTGCAGGCAGAGCCGTTGCGGGAACATAGAGGAAATTTCTACGGAATTGTAGAGCCGTGCGAGTTTCCTACCGAGAAAAGTCAAATCAATGAGTGTCAACACTTTAAAGTTTCCCTGCTTGGAAACATTACACTTATTCAGTTGTTTCTGAAGCCACCTATAGAATGCCCTTGTGCCCTCTGTGGCAATGAAAAACTTTAAGCAACGATCATTATCCTCCCTGATACTTTTTTACAATTTCTTTTTCAAAAGTATTTATGAGTAAAGGCATAATTTCGAGAATTTAAACGAGAACTACATTATAACATTTATTTATGCATTAAATAATATTAAATAAAATTCTTCCAGTGTTCCTTCCTTCTTCTCTAACTAGGTGCAACAAAAGTACGTATCTAATGCTCGAAACGAATAAAAAAATGACAATTTTCAATCCTAGCACATTGGAAATGTACGTCATCAGGTTAGTTATTATTTCCTGTCAATGTATTGTGACGTAAAAAAACACACAGCTTGCATTTATAACTATTTTCCTTATTCAAAAGTCCCCCTATGCTTCCATACAACTCCGGTGGTTCACCTCAATTCTCATTCCATGATATGTCCATTCTATTTTAATCTTCTGATTGTCCTGGAGGAAATGACATATTTTTTCATTTCATCATTCATCTAGGCCCAACCTAAGCAAAAAATATTCGCATATTCATTGATATCTTAGGGAGTAAATTCCATTACGTAAACGGAAGTAGAAACTTATATTCTTTCGAATACGTTTGGCTCTCTTGTCATGATTTTCCATTAATTTCAGTGCCTATCCAGAAAATTACAACTCGCGTTTTGCTGGTCTGTGAAGGGCTGGCCAGCCTGGATTTGAACTCGGAGCAAGTTCGCCGGTAGCTGAACGCTCCTCGCATTAAAAAACCGGAGGCATCTTCCTGAAATCGAGTAATTTATGTAATATTTTTATTGGCTTAAACACACCCGTATTTTTTCTACTTGATCATAATTCATAATTGTTTTTTTTAATTTTTGTTTTAATTTTTAATAATTTAAGTAAAATTTGAGTGTTAATAATCTAAAATTTGGATACATTATAAATTCCATACGTATTTCCCTGCGATGAAATTTCTCTCAAAGATCAGAAATTGTCGTTATGGCCACTGACTTGTCTTCTCGAAGATGGATTGATCTCGTTATTTTTCACAACTGACAACTAGGTGAATACGTGAATTTATCAAATAAAAATCCCATTATCACAGGAATACATCATTGATGTAAAAAATAATCGACCATGCTGAATTCATCAAATGTTATCGTACATATTTAAGTCTTTTTTAAGTATTGCTCAAAACGAAAAAAAGTGAAATGAAAAAAACACAATACGATACTTCCAATCCATAATACGATAATATACCCTGGGAATGGAAAAAATGTAACGAAAGCAGACATTTTTCACCTTTCTCCATGAATCCCTCATCTTGCATAAAAGAGAATTCAAAAAATAAGGAATGAAATGCAATAAAGTTCACCGGAGAAGAACAACATTTACAATCGGGAATACCTTTGAACAACAGGTATAGGAGAATAGAGTTCCAGGCGGAACTTTCGCCCATATTTCAAGGCAACTAATGACCTATCCGACTAGTGAGGAAGGAAAGCGATGAGATCCTGAAAAATTACCTAAATAACCTCGGAGGAAATAGATTTCATAATTCTTAAGGGAAACGCTCAATGCAGGGAAAGCACCACGGTTTCCGACCGATCCATCGTCAAGCTTCAAAAGCGACGAACGCTCTCATGCGCCTGCGCAAAACAGGAAGCGTAAATATGATTCCTCCATTACGACGGTTACTGAGATCAAAGGGAGTACCCTATGATAAAGACGACTTCCAACATTGTTGACTCGTTTTGAGTAAATTTGTCAAGTTCCTACTCAAGATACGCGCGTGAGATCTCACCGAGGATGGAGAGCAAGCCAAAATAAAACAGCACACGGAGGTATTATATAAATATCATGGCCGTCAAGTATTTCAATCCGATGAATTGGTGACCTCAGCCCTCTATTTTTCTCTTGCTAATGCCTTCGATATCCTTCACACTCCGATAAGAATTACATCCTCCCTACAACATATTATCTCTTTGATTCAACAAACTATGATATCCCATATTCTACTATAACCAGAATACTGTAGACAGTCACTAAAACGCTGGCAATTGGGGAAAGGAGAAATACTTAAGTTAAACTAAAAAGTTAAGCCTGAAACTACACGGTTCGGGAAAAACTTTGTTATTCTACATTTAACATTTCAAAGTTGCTTGAGTTGTGATACGTCACTCTGTGTGACTGGGGTGTCCGAGAGTCATTGAGTGCCAAAATAACGCTGGTTTTCGCCTTCACCTGATTCTCGGCATGAACTTGATTACCTTTAGGCTTTTGGATGCGATAGTACCTTCTTCCTCCATGGTCTTCCCCAGGGGGTCTACCACTTTTACTTAAGTCCTCATAAATGCAATACCTGGCTTAGCGTGTGCCCAAACCACTTGTTCTTTTCTTCCTTATCGTTTTATACATGATCTCTTTTACCTTTCCGTATATTTTTTTCTTCCCATTACATCCGTCTGTTTGATATTCAGCCATATCTTGCAGCACCCGGCTCGGAATTTTTCTATTGCTGGCCTGATCTCCCATTGGTCCCTGTTTTTGATCCACTCCAGAAGTTGTGTAGCTAAAAATTTGAAGCATGACTCTCAGTAGAGGAAAAGTTATTGGTGATATCAGGAAAAGCGACGAGGTTCTGTTCCCAGCTATACGACTTAGGAATTCTTAATGTACGTAGCCATGTACCGTTAGCTGCTGTCAAATATCATGTTGATTTCTGATATGTCTAGTTGATAGAGACTTTAAGGGATATATTTAAGTTACAGTTCCGATCAAATATTTCAGATGGAACTATAAAATATTACTCCATTCTCATGGTATTCACGACACCACACGTCGGTATTGGTCTATGAAAAATGAGTATTTTTCACTTAAATAAATCACAAGCTCAGATGTGATCGACGGATTTCATCAGCTCTTCAATTATTTCCCAAGTTTTGTAACTCCCCACTTAGAATTAAAATTTCAAACGACTCTCGTTGGTGTAAAACCAACCTCAAAACTTGACGGAACAAAAAAACCGCGCAGTTCTGCTGCCTCAAGCGTGAAAAAAACGCTCCGAAATGAGTCAACGTGTAGGGAAGCCCTTATCGCACCCTTGAGCAACGAAAGGAAAACTTTCCGTCTGACTCCCTTAGGGATACGTCTTCGCCACGGAACATCACAAGTACCGTTGATTTTTCTAAATTCTCGCACGGCTCCACAATAGAAAGTAAGGGTGACAGAAGAGAGAAAAGTGGGGGAAGTTGCGAAAAGAAAAATGCCTCCCCCAAACTACTCGTAAAAAAGATGTAGATTCCATCAAGGATAGCTCTATGATTTTCCGATTGCAGAGAGTCTCTGTTAGGCCATGTCCAAAGGATGAATATGATGATGTCGATCCCTGAAACGCGGACAAGAATTCATGCGGATACGACGAACGCAATCGAATCAATTCAGAAGTATAAAGATCAATATTATTGCCAATTTCCATTAAGGATGCATTATGCTGCATTAGTATAAAAAATATTCAGAATTTTTTTTGATTATGTGACATATTTGCATACAATTAAATTTTGCCTTGCTCTTTTTTATAAGGAATTCAATGAAAGCGTACCATCTGGAAGTTTTCGTGAAGGTTACCGACATAAATAAAATGCAACTAGTAGGATATTCCCACGAAAAAACCGCTGACACGTAGAAGTAATATAGTCAATCAAAGTTAGATGTGTTCCAATGAGTGGAGTACCAATCAACTGGAATATTGGCTCATACAGCATTAAAATGAATATTTTCAAGATAAAATGCGCATTATTACATTCATGTAAGATACATGTATATCACTTGTAGTATTGGAGAGGGAGGGAACAATATTTTCAACATGAGAATTACCCACATAGTAGGCCAAAAATATTGATAATATTTTTACCCCGTCATTACAGTTTGATGGAAAAAACAAGGTCAATAGTTTATGGCTCGGTATTTATTGCAAAAAACTTCGTTTACTATTCGGTCGAGAGGATTTCTCGATTGAACTGAGCATTATTTTCCAAAAAGCTTCGCGGGTCGGATAATGCCTCGGTGGGAGCACCTCGGGAAAATACGCAGAGCTTTAAATATTGTTCTTTTCGCCGCCTGCATCTCATCCGAGTCATAAGAGGCGACACCATCCTATTTCTACACATGGCCCGTCAAGGACTGAGGAGAAAGAAGGAGAAGACTGATTTGTCTGAAGCTTTTTTGTTGTCATTTTGAGCACTTGACCCATTCATTCTCTCCGTGCAATGTGTGCGTCTGTATGCTCTTAGGCTTTTTTTATATTTTCTTTCTAAAAAAAGGGGATGCATTACTCCCGTTTTGAGTCTCTCACCAGGGGTCGCCGTCCAACTCCTCCTTTCGGAAGCGCAGGGTGGGTGGGAGGACCCTGCCCCCCTCCGCCGCGAGTTGTGGCGGCGGGGGCACGCGGAGTCCAGCCCCGGTCCCCCCCTCGCCCCCTCCTCGCGCCACCATGACGCCCGCAGCCCCAACGTCCGCCCTCCACCTCCGACCGCCCCCGACCGTCAGCAACCCACCCCCAGCCGCTCCCTCCTCCTCCCCCTCCTCCTCATCATCATACTCCTCCCCCTCCCCCCCGGAACGTGCCCCCGCTCTCGCCCCCCGTCCCCTGCGCCTCCTCTGCCGCCTCTCTGCACCCCCCCGCCGAAGAAAGGCCTCCCGCCCCGACACCACCAAACCGGCCGCCGCCGCCGCCGCCGCCCCCACCACCACCACCGCCATCCCCTCCTCCTCCTCATCCTCCTCCTCCTCCCCCCCATCGTCCCCCTCCTCACCCTCATCCGCCTCCTCCAAGCTGTAGCTGCAAAGGGGGACACGGGGAGGGGGGGTGGTGTTGGCATTCTTTTCCTCCTCGTTCACATCAGAGCACATGTGACTTAGGGGGCAACACCGCACCTAGGCGGTCGCCGAGGGCCGGACACACCGTGACCGGGGACGTGATTGGGGACTTATTGGGCGCAATACCTCGATTTCCCTCCGCAGCGATCGCGAATCGGATGGCGCAACTTTCCAATGGCTTGTGTAAGCGGGAGGAATGGTGTTACACGTGTATCGCGTTAAAAGAGCAGTTAAAAAAAAATATTCTTTAAAGCCATCGCGTGAATGACGAATTACGGGCGAGCGTTGAAGATCCATTACCTTGCCCCCGTTCGTCTGGATCCGTCACATCACCTGAGACCTCGGATAGGGATATATTTCTCTTGTGTGTTGTCGTTACTGTAATCGATAACGCGAATTGTGGTACGGTTAGTGAACTTGCGACCCTCCTCCAATGGTTCCCTCTTTCGAATCAAACGAGGCGTTTGATAATGTGCAAAAATTTGAAAAAATCTTTTCAAATTTTTCATTCATCGAATATTTAACAAGATTAATAATACACACGCGTTATGAGTATTCGTGATCGCCTCCCTGAACTGTTACGAAAGCGTGTGAGCTATAACTCCATACCTTGTCTACCACAGCTTTTTAACGAAACCTAGTCGCCACCAAATAACCGCGTTCTCAAAATCGGCTTGATATTTTACCACACAATGACCTTTCGCTTCCGATATAGATACAGCAATGTAGTCACATCTGCTTAAATTGTAGTTCTCTGTACTAGTTATCATGGAAGAGGAAATCTTATTGTTAATACAGGACATTAAAGTACAGCCGTAGCCAAGATTTTTAAATTGAATGCATCAAGTCAATAATCATCCAATATTTGAAAACAGGGTGGAGTTACCTTAAGCCGTCCTTCTCAGCTTAATCCTGCGGATTTGGAGCTTATTTTTTAGAGTCAAGGACGATTGATTTCACGATATGCTTATCAATCATAAGTACCTTTCCTAAGCTAGTTTACCCGATTTTTTTCAAAAAATAAATTTCTCATATTCTACATCACCACGCCAGCTCATGGCACCATATTTTGTTTATCCATATGCTAATAAAACAAACCCATGATCGCGCAAAGGATACTGTTCGGAAAGATATCTGATTACCGTAAAAGGGTAAAATGAACTGAGTAAAATTTATAGTGATTTCTGCTAGCGCGTTTTTATATCAGGGTGTAAGTCGGTAGCATCAGTTACATGAAGAAGTAAGCCACACTGGCAATCATAACTACAAAACGCTTCAGCGCTTCTAGATTCTGCTCCTGGTGAATTTGCGCTTTTTTCCATCACACTGATCATTAAAATCAATCTTTAGGAACTGTTAAAAAATGATAAGGTATCAGGTGAAAGACAGATTCATGACAAACTTAGTGTCAGTCGCGACGACCTTAGTTGTTGGTGTGGCCGAATTTTCTATGCATGGCTTTAACAGGAAACTAGCTACTAGTTCTATCCGTTACTTTCCATTGACAAAATTTACCCATGTAACTGCTTCGGTGCAAATAGAATTTTGTAAATATCGCATTTGACCTACTTTAATACTGCAATAAGCCTTTTCCGAGAGCGGTGATTTTTTTTTCATTTCATTGCGTTTTATTGTCAGAATCCTTGTATTTTGTATAGATATTCTTTAAAGGATTCCTAGTTAATTATGCAAATAAAACACTAGCAACGTTTAATAGTTCAGATGTATTGTACTGTGGCTTTTCATGTACGCATCAAATTAATTATTGACGTAATTTAAGCTGAGATTCCTGAAGAATACAAGGTGTGTTAAAAAAATAACGGGAATTAATTAACTTCGCATTGTGCATAGTGCACCATGAGATTTTGTAACTAGTTCATGCAATCAATTAAGAGAAGTACTCTTTAGTTCAAAGCCGCTTGCATGAAACAATGCGAAAAACGCCCATATTTGTGGTGAAAAAATTCACGGTTTTTGTACCACCACGATAATTCACCTGCTCACTGCTTGTTTGTTAATTTTCAGCCAAATACAGCACTATACTGATGATATCACAGCCTCCACGTACGCCAGACATGGTCCCATGTGACTCTTTTCTGTTCCCAAAAATAAATAGAGCCTTGAAGGGCCGTCGTTTTGCAAGCATAGATGAGATTAAAAATGCATCATTGTGATAGCTAAAAGCTATGCCAATGATCGAGTTCCGAAAGTGTTTAGAGGGTTGGTAAAAGCACTTAGTGTATCATATCTAATGAGGGATCACTTCTAAGGGAATACCCTTGACATAGACGAATAATTAAACTTTTTTAAAAGTAACTCATGTTCCCTTTATCTAATGAACACACCTCGCAAAGCGCAAATTATGGGGTAAAAATATACGATGCATTTTGTATTGCTCTCCTGCAGATATAAGGAATATCAGACATGTACTCGTGTATAAAAAACATTAAAAGTACTAATCTATATTTTTTAAACAAGCTTCATGGCTTCAAGATGCTTCGGCTACTGTTAGTTTCCTTTAAACGTTGAGGATTGGAATTTATGATCCATTATCAAAAAAAAATACGCAAACCATCTAAATTTTACATGCAAAATTCTATTAAGCAACCTTCAGAAAAAATCGGATATTCAGTTGACAATAACAGTACAACCTTTAGATTTTTACAAAAATATGGCTCAAGGTAGGAAATAAGGAAGCATAAAATAGAAAGTTCACCTTTATCGACGGAAATATTATTCTTAGCAGATTACTGACATTACTTAAATGAGTACACATATCGGCTTATACCTAGCGTTTAAATACTGAATACATTATTTCATACATTTTCATAGTTGATCCACAGTACTACCTGGTACAAAGAGTTCAGTTATAATTTGGCAAAAGAAATGTTCATCATAAGGGCACAGACTCGTTTCTCTATTAGGCCAAACATATAATTGAATTTCCCAAATTATCCTATGTCAGTATCAGTCACAAAACAGCTTTATCAAGGATGAATATTTCCAAAAAAAACCTCCATTGGAAAAAATGAAATACCAGGATTTTTTAGCAAAAATTATTGCCAGCCTGTCTCCATCAGACAGGATTGAATCGTTTTTTGTAGATATCAGCTTATTCATTAAAATGGTATTCAAAAATGGACACCTATAAATTCTGTTCCTTTTAGAGAGCCGGAGAAAAAAATTACTTCATTCAATTTATTCTCCCTCGGGGCATTGGAAAAACGATTTTGCTGTATTTATTTACCGACTGAATTAATGTGACCAAATTAAAGGTTATTCGGAATATTTTAAAGCTGAAAACAAGATTAATACCAGTAGGGAGGGATTCCGTTAATATATGACGTTACATAACAAATTTAATGGTAAAATGAAAATAAGAGCTATAAATTATATTTGTCATTTTATTCAATAAATAGTTTTTTAATATGGTACCATCCTGAAAAATCAGGAAATTATCTTTAATTAATATAACGAACAATATCTTCCTATCATTACCCTGTAGAAATTAAAAAATATACATATATATTTATTCATACTTATATATAAATTTTATTATATATGAATTGTTTAACTTCCCGTATTTACATATGAATACACCCGTTAGCGAAAAATCGCATAGCTTGGGTAGAGCTGCAGGTGCCCAGAGAGAACCCGGACTCAGGCCCTCCGGTCAGCAGTCCAGCGCTCTACCTGTGGACTACCGCAACTCATATATATGTATATATAGGTAAATATATATATATATATATATATATATATATATATATATATATATATATATATATATATATATATATATATATATATATATATGTATATATATATGTATATATATATATATACGAGGGTCATCCGGAAAGTAGTACCCGTTCGTGAAATAAAGACACAAAAGTAAATATTAACAAACATAAAAAATTTTATTTGAAAGAGGATACTTTAAACTACTTCTCAACATAATCTCCAAGCAAATTAAGGCATTTGTCATAACGTGTGACAAGTTTCTGTATTCCTGCTGCATAGTCCTTCGCCGCCAGCTCATTGAGATACGCGAGGGACCCATCTTGCACAAATTTTTGCATAATGCAGATGGTGTTTAACAATTTCATGAACAATTGTTCGAGAAACATTGGGAAAATGCTCACAGATGTCATCAATTGTGACGCGCCGATCGTTCCTCACGAATTCGTCAACTGAGCTCACCAGTTGGTCTGTAATGACAGACGGTCTCTCCGAACGCTCATCGTCGTGTGTGTTCCCCCTCCCCATGTTGAAGTTGCGACACCACCGCCGAACAGACGACTCGTCCATTACATTGTCTCCATA
Source organism: Hetaerina americana (assembly GCF_022747635.1). Classification (NCBI taxonomy): domain Eukaryota; kingdom Metazoa; phylum Arthropoda; class Insecta; order Odonata; family Calopterygidae; genus Hetaerina; species Hetaerina americana. The sequence goes on from NW_027287316.1 coordinate 55,420,647, forward strand.
CACCTCCTTTAATTGGCGATGAATATCACATGGGCGAACGTTTCTTGCATTGAGGAATTTAATCACTGCCCTCACTTCACAACTGGCGGCGTTCTCAATTTTTTTAAACATTGTAAACAATCACAGAAACAACACAGGCAATGCTAGCGTCACGCAACTTGGCTCAGAGAAGGCAGACAAGCCACTGAAGCTATCTGACCTCGTCCAGCGGCTACTCGCGTCGTCAGCACTTCATGCGGCACGAACGGGTACTACTTTCCGGATGACCCTCGTATATGTATATGTATATATATATATATATATATATATATATATATATATATATATATATATATATATATATATATATATATATATATATATATATATATATATATATATATATATATGTGTGTGTGTGTGTGTGGTGTGTGTGTGTGTGTGTATACTATATACAGACAGAGAGAGAGGTGTGTGTTGTCACTGGCGAGAGGAAAAAACATAAAAAGATCACCCAATTTTGCTTTATGTCAATATGCTTTTGGTGTCAAAACTACCTATCTCTCTTCCTTGCGATAAAAAAGGTGATCATCCCTCCGAAATATAAAAAAATAATATTGGGCGTGTCATTTTTTGCATCAAAATTTCTCATGATGAAAAATCTGCGCGGCGACACTCACATTTAAAATAAACTAAAAAAATACTGCTTGCTAGGGAATATAATGTTCTGGACTAATCCCTACATGAAGCTAATTATTACACAGTGGTTGTAAAACTACCACAGGTATCATGATCGCGAACGGGGAGGCCCCATGAAACTTCATGCACTGTTGTAAAACTCCTTGGTAACCCATCCGAAGCACGAAACGGCATTTGAACTTTGGAGGTCACGCCTGGGTGCATTTTAAAATACCCGATGCAGCACTATATTATTTCCCTAGCGGAAGGAGTGAGTACCGTTCGGAAACTTCGCCTGCTATATATTCGGCTGCCACACCCGGCGGAGAAAATGAATGGGTATTCCGTATTTTGCACCATTGCGGACAATGAAATGGGAGAAGGCGTAACCCCTAAGGGGGAGGGCTACCAACCGACCGGTCACCAAAATGTGGAGGAGTCAAAGGGGCGGCCGCGGGGGAATTGGTGAAAAGGGTGGCCGAAGAAGGGGGAACTACATCTCGTGGGTAAGTAGTGGGGGTAACAGGGGTAGAGGCGCCACACTGGGAAATTCTCCCGGGAAGTGCTTGAGATAAGACGCGAGAATTTTGTGCCCGGGGTGACAAGGAGGCATTTTTAGGTGAGTGGGTGTTCGTTGGGGGTGGGAGAGGAGAGGAATGGCGTTGCGACCCCCTTTAAAGCACTGGATGATTACGGGAGTGTGCTTGCTCCTCATAATGCGGTCCAAGGAAGCTTTTCATTCAGTTCTTTCTTACCTCGAGGGTTCTGGAATAGACCGCGTTGACGGCGAGGCAAGAAACTTTCCAAAACTCATTCCTCGGAAGAGGTTAACTAAATGCTCTCTTGGGACCTTAGTTTGGATTATTTCACATTACTGTTTGAGAATAGTCTCGGTTATAGATGGCAGGCACTCGTGAGTATAAGGATTTTAATGGTGAGGCTGAATGGAGGCAAACATCAACTAGAAAAATGCTAAACGGGTAACATTCATTTAAGGTTTCAGAAACTTACGTATTTCGTCAGCAAAACGGCGTGACAATTGACAACCACTTCCACAGCAGGGTTGAGGCATACTATATTTTTGTTCAGAACCGCGTGTCAAGATAAATATGGCAAGCGCTATAATATTTAGCCAAACAAATTCTCGACAGTGATTTCCCCAAAATGTCAGTAACTGCTAATATTTCCAAAACTTGATCCAAGAATGGCACTGTTGTGGACTACAGTGAGGTTAAATAAGATCATAATTTCTTCAAATTTCCCCTATAATTGCTTGTTCCAGCAATTCATTTCACAGCAATTAGATATGCTGTGAGCCAAGCAATTTGCTACAGCAAAAAAATAGATCCTTATTATATACTGTATACATTAAGCTTTCACTAAATTTAACTCTACCAAAATTTTTTAACAAAATATATACTGAAAGTACTCAGTAAGTAACCTAAGAACGATACAGATAAATTTTAATTATTTTTTTAATTTTTTTTTATTTAGACAACTATGGAATTAAATAATTTAAAGGGTGTAAAGTAATGACCACACATAAGTTCTCAATTTTATAACAGCCATACATGAATATGACCAAACATGCAATCACATCATTAACGTTCGTGAACATCTAACAGTTATACATTAATAAACATGATAAAGAGAAGAGAACAAAATAACAGTAGGAGATATTGAAAAAAGAAAAAGAAAAAAAAATTCAAACCACTCGCTTTAATTTCCAATCTATTGGAATTAAAAACTAAAACTCATTGGCTTGAATATGGTCGGAAGAGAAGTAGATAGAAGAATGGTCTTAATTTTAATATTCACGTTCGACTCAACTGCATAATTTATCAACGGGTACGGAGGGGGGGGGAGGGGGAAGACGACTGGTTTGCTCGGCGGAATCGAGGGAAAGAAGGCGGAAATATACATTCTTTATTTATTTGAAAAACAGTGATGCTTGATGTGAAAGTCGAAAACAACCGAGAGTGCTGGCGATGAAAATAAATGCCCATGTGTATATAATTAAAATGGATTCCGAGAACATTCTCCATAGCTTTATATTGATCGGACAAGTCTTGAAATAGACCGCGCAATACGGCGCTTGTTGGCGTCATTAAAGATCTTTGCCCGCAGGAATGTAGCCGTGGGCAGTTAATTACAATCGGGAAATCAGCAGAAACATTCTTGTTTTAATTTCCACAATTTCTGAATGATCGCTCTTCGCTCCCAATCACATCTGTATGAACCATTGAATAAATTCGTTTATTATAAATTACATCACGCCTGCGGGCAATTTTAACCCTTTACGTCCGTTGATTCTAAATGTTTAAGACAAATAATGTTTCCTCGAAACTGAAAATTTCGAATTTTCTCACTAAATTACTAAGTAGGATGGGCTAACTCTGAAATTTTGGGGGCTTTTCAGGAACAATAAACTGTGACGAAATACCTTACATACAATGCCACAGGCATTCGCCATGCGCACGAGCGATGCTTGTACCGTGGCGAAGAAGAAGTCAGGATGAAATACTTCTGACATATTATCCGTTAAATAAAAATGAATAGAGTACTACAGGGGCACATAGAGGAGTAATAAATTATATGACAGGGATCAATGAATAGCTAACTGTCATCTCAATTATGAAATGACTATCTATAACACTTAGGTAAACAAAAAAGTGAAAATTGATATTTTAAATGTCATAACAAATTTCAAACTGTAATCCTCTGATTGCTGATGCATTCAACCAAAAAATTCGCAGGTTCTGATTCGTTGCTTACATGTTTAATGGATTATATTGATAGCCAGAATAGTATGTTTCAAAGGTGTACGAAACAATTTCTTGGTTTCGGCGCAGAATTTTCGAACATTCTTCAGTTTCCGGCTATGCTTGAATGTCGCCTGGAACGAAGTGGTGATAAATAGGGGGCGCCTTGCTGCGGGATGTTTACGAATTGGCGTTGAAATGGAGCACGAAGCGAAAAAAATACGCTGAGAACGGCGCTCGAAAATCACCTCCATAGTCATTAGGGAGCCCAAAAGAGAACTTCTATGGGCAGTTCTGGCCCTGAATTGGTAAGCGGGCATTCAAATTCCGGCCGTTTAGCCGCCATCGACTCATTACCCGAGCACCTCGGTTGCTTTCGACTTGGCCTCCTTTATCGTTCATATAAAAAAATTGAGACTTAAGAAAGTCGACAGAGGGGGAACGTGCTTTGAATAATTTTTCCGAGGGTTGACGTTTGAGTCGACTCCGCTGAGCAGCACCGATGCCGGACTTACCTCCCTGAGCTACTGCTGCGGCCCCCGCTGTGCTCCGGGCTGCTAGTCCCACCCCCGCACACCTGCGTCCCCACGTTGGCCGTGAGGGGCCGCGACCCCGGAAGGGGAACGACGGTGGCCCCCACCGCGGCGTGGTGGCACGGAGGTGGGGAGGGGGCGGGCCGGGGCGCCTGGGGGCGGGACCGCGGTGGTGGGTGGTGGTGCTGCTGCTGCTGTTGGTCGGGGGGCGGCGGGGCGGCCGGGCGAGACTCGGGGGTCGAGTCGTCGCCCTCCCCCCCGCGGGGGCTGCCGCCAGCCGCTTCCTCCTCGGCGATCGCCGGCGGTGATACGGAGAGCTGTCGTGTCATCGCCCGGGGCGGGACCCGAAGGGCGGGAGTGGGGGACATGCGGGGGAGAGAAAGGCAGAGCGTGACGCGTCAAAGAGTTTAACAAAATAAACGATGCGCGGGAGAGTAGGAACAAGGAATTAAAAAAAAAGACAAAAGAATTTTTCCTCACGTTCGCGGAAAAGGAAGCAAAATTAAAAATTATTTTCGAGTGCTTTTTCGTGAGATAGCGAGTTTTTACTCAATGGTCGTCACGTACGCAAATCAGCAGTTAAAAGAGTTTTTGGCTTGGCTAAATGTGTTGAAGTGTTGAAAAATTCTTGGCACGTTAAAAATGTAATAGTGCCTATCACGGTTTATAGTTTTGATGCGCCTCCAGCAATCACACTTTCTTTAATTTTTTGATTTTTAAAGTTTCGTAATGAACAATGTGTCTCTGGAGTTTCATATCGAGCTTGCAATCAAGTCTCACAGTGTCGTTAGATATGTCTCAGGATAGGGCTCTACTTAGAGTTCTAGAGCACATAATATATTTTTCGTAACCTACATGCTCTCATGGCAACATTCGACATCAAACTTTCATGATGGCAGCATTTGCAGCGTTCTCTCATTTTATCCCTAGCCTCTTAGCACTTTCGTCAGCTGTGGTTAGTTAATTTGGGCAAAAGGGAGAAAAAGCTAGGGTTATTATTATTTCCATTGAATTTGACAAACTGACATCAAATTTCCATAAATTCATTCGAAACTTTGTTAAATATTATAAAGTTATATTGATGATTAAAAAGAAATAATTTTAACAAACTCAGACCTTAGTTATGTGTACATTGTTTGCATTAACATAACACCACAAAACAGCATGAAAGCGGCCTGAACAGTGATTTCCACAAGGCACAGTTTAAATTTTGAGGGGTGCGCTACCGTTTCATCTCCCTAACCAACTTTTGGTTCCATGGCTTAAAATTATGGTAATATAAAAAGCATCTGCCCATTAGCTGTGATTAACTACACCATCCATGATATTAAGAGGTCTGGAAATGAGAAAGATATCTTCTAGATATGGAAGCCCTACCCGAATGTTAATCTGACTTGTGGCCGTTGATGACTGGACAACCATAGTCAACAGATATTAAACTATGAAAGAAACAGGACTAATTTGAAGTGCTCTCCTCACACATAATTTCAATACAAGAAATGAAGCCAAAACATGCACAAATTATATCGTTATATATTGCAATCTTTGGCTTGAAAAGGAAAATATTAGCTCAGTGGAAATTTCTAAATAAATTCGTTCGTTAAAAATGTATGCGGGCGGATAGAATGGACCAAAGAATGGGCGTCAACACTCATCATGGGTACCTCTTAAGACATCGATATCAAATATAATGCTTAAATAAATAATAAAGTTAAAAATTTACGCATTTAAAACTGAACCCAAGGTCCACCTAATTTTAATGACATTGGTAGGCGAGGAGAAATAAAGTTATGAATTACGGAGGATACAGGTTTCTCTTTCAATCCATAATCCGGTTTCACCACAATATAAAAAATTTGCACGATTATTGAAATTGAGGGGGAAAAAATAAAATTACTTTATTATAAATTTCACGATAAAATACAATTTACTATTAATTAAAGAAAAAGTCAGGCTTACTGCCGCATGTCTCTCTAATGGGTTGCATGGTAATATGAATCTGGGAATTCTAACCAAATCCTTCAACTTTTGAACCTTTGATACACGATCTACAGCCTTCCGATTTCTTTGAAAACACATTTGCTGCTGTGTTCCAAGAGCTTCAGAAATGTTAGCCACAACCAAGTAACGGTTGGTAAATTGTGAATAAAAAATTGGAAAAAATATCAGGTAAATAAAATGGGAACTATTCATTAATAGAACCTCAAAGGAATAGCCGTACAAGAATTTGAATGAAAAAGATTCATGCCTAATAAATTTTGCCACTCTAATGCATATCTAAGATTATTTTATGAATTAAAATTGATTTTAAGAAAATCGTTCGAAGTGTACACCATGATAGCTTTTGAAAATTCATCATTAAAATATAATTTATAAAGTTCCAATTATATCGGTTACGTGAAATATTTTAATACTTGTAGACCATTGCAAAACTCGATAAAGGATTGGTAGTAGGAATCAAGGATAGTAAAATAACTTTTGGAGAATGGCAAACCAGCATTCAAGTTATGAATAAGCCTTATGGTCCAATGCAGGGTTGAATTCGAGATATTGAGCTGACTACATGTAAGTTCACTTAGAAAACCGAGTATGTAGCTGTTCATCTTTCTTCATATAAGCTGGTCACTTTCAGCAATAAAAGACTAATAAACTTCTCCTTCATCTGAGATCTATATAAAGCACACAAAATAATTCTACTTAAAATTTAACGCCGAGTTTAGCATCTTGGTTTCTCGGCAATCTAATTAGTGGATAGTGACCCGACTCAGACTTTGTTCTGTACGCAGATAATAGGAGGAAAGCTATTATTCCCCGAAATAGCAAGGCTGCTAGCATCAGCATTTACTCGGTACTTTGAGAAGAGATTGTAAGTAGCATTTGGGCAGCCTTTTCCGTCGAATATTTCGCGCCAAAAATCTCAACAACTTTTCACCGCTCACAAAATATTTTATCGATTTCGATACGGGGATCACTATTTTTTTCGACTTCCTTTTGCCTTGAGACGTCGAGACGGAAAAACAAGGACAGTTAACAAGCTACCTTAAAGCCTTCCTTTTTTAAATTCAATATACAATTGTGCTGGAATAAACTGATGGAATACTAGCAACTATGAATAAATGTATTTACAAGAAAGCGTGAATATAAAGGTAGGCACTAATTATTTATACCTAAAGTGTTTCGTAAAAATGTGAAACTAGACTAACGACTACTTTTTCTAAATTAAAGCCTAATTTTGTGACATAATATATGCAACCAAAATTTTTTTCCGTTCATTTGGTCTACATTTTGAAGCATTTTTATATGCATAACAGTGTCACTAAGCGTGATTTATCGGGACATTTTAACTAAATAGCAAGTCAGAGAAAATTATACTTACGGGTTACCGCTGAGGTTCTCTGTAATAATCCACTGTAGTAATTATAAGATGATGTCTTAATGCTAAAAATACTATATAACTGATATAGAACTTAATTTTCCTCGAAAATTGTGATCATCAAAAATATTTTAGAGATTTCCTTCAAGGAATTAAGAGATACTGAATATATAAATGAATACTTCCGAAGTCATAAAATTAATAAATTTGATAACGAACTTTGAATAAACGGTACATTTTCGCCAGAAAAACATGTGGATTTTCATAAGATCAAAGTTAGTCAGGCATCAAATTTATTTATACAATCAGAAAAATTAAAATGAAAGGTAATTTTTTAATAAAAGTTATTGGCATAGAACTTGACCTGATGAGCTAATGGCCGTTTTTAAACGTTCAACCAGCTTTTGTTATGAAATGAGCTCGGCTAATCTATCTTATTTGATACAATTGCCTTATTTATTTATCCAGTTTCTTTCATTATTACTCACATATAGAAATCATTGAGTTTTCGACAAACTCAATAAATGCTAATTTTAGGACTAACTGTATTTAATTACCTATATTTTATGAAACTGTTCTTTTGATATAGGTATAAATCGAATTAATTTTATAAAACGCATAAACGTTCAGTCTTTCCAATTTGCAGTTTCGTTCCATTTCCCCATGGACACGTTTTGAATGTTATCACCAGGTTTACATTAACTGAACTAAGCTTGACCCATACTGGGTAATTTGTCGGGCACGAGGTATTTCTTGGAAGTCACTGACGGCACAAGGAAAGCATTGGGCCCCTCTTACTAATCTTTGGGAATTTTACACGCCGTTGGGCAAATTAAATTTAATAATGGAATTTTAAATACCCTCACGTATCAAACAAACCATTGGGTTGATTACTGTGTGTTTTTTAAATATACAGCGAAGAAAGAGTTGATGAAAAAATTACAACTTTATTAGGGTAAAAATACTCATTTTCATCGCTAATAATCAGTTTTTTAAAGCTAAAGCTTAAGGAGGACTTCGATGAATTTAAATTTTGAATCTTAGATGGAACTTCACCACTAGTTTTAGAAGTAACTAGTCCAGGTCGCAGTTCCATTAATTATTGGAAAAATGGCAGTTTCTCTTCCAATTTTCCACGAGAACGACAAATGAAAACAAAGAAACGCATCATCCACAAAGCAGTGGAATGAAACCTCATATATCATGAAAAAACACGCATTATATTTAGGCCATCGTTTGACGGCCGTGTGAATAAGATATCTTACTATTTGTATAGGTGCTGTCCATATATCATATCACACGCCATGTTGGCCTTTTTTAAACACAGGAAATGCTTCGTGATAAATTTCTACCTCGTAGTCCTGTAGTTATGCTGATTCTTACCACCGACACAAATATTAAATTTTAATCTAATTTATCAACCGTAGAATGAAAGGAGAATAATAGGTATTTTCCATGCCCTTTCTATTCGGTAAAATTAGTTTCGGCGTAAACGCGTCATTCTCAGGTACTCTGAAACAGCAAAAAAAAAAGAGTTGTGATCATAACACCAACTGGTTTGGAATTAGCGGGGAGGTTATCATTTATTCCAATAGGTATAGGAAGTCAGTCATATAGACTGGGCCCTATTTGCGTGTCACGATGTGGACAACTTACGCATTAATCATCACCAGACATGCGTACGAACGTATGTCGGAAGATTACGTTACGAATTTATGATACTATCCGGAAAGGAGTATTTTTTTCTGTAATTACAATAACATTTCTTCCATCGCAAGACGGTAGTAGCGTAAATTAGGTGACAGCAAAGAGCCGTATCTTGGACAACTCAGTTACTTATCACCATGAGACATGTTTACCGGTACATTTCACCGGAATGAGTCACGTTCATATTACTTATGCGGGTGAGAACACACGTGAAGGCTACGATATCATCTTTTACTTCGGATGCATGAAGGTAGTCGGGAGATCCTAGCATTGGTAGAAATTAGCTACTTGGACAACTGCCTGCGATGTGCAATTGGCCGAAGCCGGCTACCTGGGATTCGTTTCTGAAACGTACAAGGCGATTAACAAGTCAAGTCATCCTAAAATAATTTAAATGTAAACTAAAACATTGAAACTGGCATACTCTGCAACCGACACTATTTAAAAGTGCTGACACATTCATTACCAACAGAAAACTCCGTGTATGTAAAGTGAAAGGACTCGTGAACTTACTTGCGACTCTGAGAAACTTTCCCTTGGAAGATACCCCTAGGTGATAGCACAAAGGACGCTAGCTGCAATCTTAAAACACTTTCATGGCTTGGGCTTTTTGATCTAACGTAAATTCACATATTATAAAAACGTATATTTGGAATAGAGTCATGTTCATTTCATTGTAGAAGTTAGTACCTGTAATTTAACAAATCTGTTTACTTAATTATATTATTCTTAAAGCAAATGGACATCTCAGGATGTAGGAGACTCGCGAGTGGCGCAATATAGCTATAGTTGTCGCGTATCCTATGTCACTACTACTTCCCTGAATTAGAAACGACCTTGGCCGTGTGGGTGAGGTCGTATGGACAGCACCTTGAGTGCATATGTTCGTGTATGCGTGGGTGTTGGTGTGTGAGTTCGAAGGCGGTCACCTGAACCGACTCCTCACTGAAGGCCTCCCCGCGAACCAGGCTGTACATGGAGGACGCGCTCTCGAACGAGCTTCCGTCGCCTGCCGTGGTGGCCGCACCTCCTCCCGAGGAACCACCACCTCCACCGCCTCCACCGCCGCTGCTTCCTCCCCCGGCCGCCCCCGCCGACCCGCCAGCTCCCGCTAGCTTTCCGCCCCCGGGGACGCCCCCGCCGCCGGCTGATCCCGCGCCCCCTCCCACGCAGGCGCCCCCGGACGACTCCGTCGCCGTCACGTAGTCTTCGGATGTTTCCGAGCGATCCACGTCCCTCTCCTCCTTTCGTCGCCGTCGTGGAACGGGTATGCATATATTTTTGCCGACAATGGAAGGGAAATAGGAGAGTGGGGGAAATAGAGGAGAGATAGGCGGGCGGGAGAAAATGGGAGAGAGAGAAAGAGAGAGAAAGAGCTCTTTTAACCCCTAAGAGTCGTCCCTCGGGGAGAGAGGGCGCCGCCCGAAGAACGACTCATTCGACGGCATGCATATTATGCATGTACTATCGTTTCCAAAAGGCTCCATCCAGTCAACGGCGCACCGTATATAGGGGAAATTGAAAACTTTCATTAGGTTGGCGTTCAATGATTGGAAGTCACTTTGGGCTATTAGAATTACGTAAAGCTAACGGAGCCTAAAAGCATATTGATCACTGAATGCCAAAATAACGGAAGTTTTCACCTTTCCCATATTTCTGACGCCTCCGTTACTGTCCACAGACTTTTGAGTAAGATAGTACGGATAAAAACAGCGAAAGGGGTGGGAAAGCAAGGAAACCATTTTTCCTCCGCCAAGAAGACACTATATCAATCCGGGAGATAACTCTAAACACTAAGCAGGCAGTGGTCATAAAAGAAAGAACCACGCAATGTACAAGCTAAAAACGGACTCGGCAGGCCCTCTGTTGCGGTTCGCATATAAAATGTGCAAGAAACATTAGAAACGAAAGGGTACACTAAGACGGAGTAAAAAGAAAGGGGATATAGCACTATTCTAAGTTCCGGGGTGAGATCAAAAGCTTAGAATGAGTGCAAAAAAATGTGCGGTGCAGCTGCATATAGGCTCAGGCTACAGACTCAAGTGATGAGGGGCTGGTTTCTAAGAGGCTTGTGCAGACGACAATCATTTTTGACACACTGATGATTTAAGCCTTTCCGTACCGTCATGCGAGACACATGAGATGAAGAGTCAAAAGTGATTCCATCCAAATGAAAAACTCAAATTCCGTGATCGCTGAATGAAGGCTGGTGAGCCCACTCTTCACTTGGGCTCTATTCGATGGACACCTTCGAGGAGGGAGGTGAAATTGAAAACATGTTCCCGAAAAATAAAAACTGGAAAAAAAACACACTGAAAAGATATATCTCTTGGAACTCAATTACAATATTCGTGACCTGAACTTCATAATGACATCCGTTAAACTTTCTCAGCCTTATAGTTGTCAACTAGGGAGTCACACGAATTCTCAAAATTTTAAATAGTCAAATTTCCAAAATTAGAGATGGTATTCATGCATTGAGGACGTCGAGGTTTTAAAGGCTCTCTGTGAATAACTCATTTTGCAGAATACTTGCATGCCCACACGATAGTTAAAACATTAAACATACAAGTTTTAACTTTGAGAAAAATGAAAAAAGATGGCCGTGAAATAAGTGTAATATTTTCTTGTCAAAACACTGAGCTAATTTTTATGTTGGTAAGTAACTTATCCAATATCATGCCAAGTTGATGGAGCGAAAGACCGCCAGGGATTAGTGACGTCAAAGATTGCCAAAATCCTGGTTAATTGGGGTCAAAGGTTGACCCCAATTGATGGCCCAACCCCTTTCCTTCCCACGATATGTGAGGTCACTAATTGACAGCCCTTATGCTCTGCGAGGTTAGGAAAATTATGGAATATCAATGGCTGTATTGTACACAATGATATTGTTTAAAATAAGTATAGGTGAGATCAACGCTCGGCAAAAAATATCTCCTGGTAGCTAAGAAATACTAATGTACAAAAGACAATTTTGTTTCATAAGATTTTAACGATACCTTAGTCGTTACTGTCAAATATCTATTCTCGTTCGTGGCTTTGGTGAGTGAAAAAATATGTTTCTACTAATCTTTTAAACATAAAGAGAAGGCTGACAGAAAGACTGACTGGTAGAACTTCTAAATATTTTTTTATTTAGCATATGTGTTCAGTAGTGTCTCACTTAATGTGAATGATATGCGCCCATAATTATCTCTTCGAATGGAATACCTTTCGCAGGTAAGATTTTTATAGTACTTGTGATTGTACATTTAGCTCCAACGGCTAAAATGAAGAGGCAGTATATGAGTGAAGATCAAAAGAATGGATGGCACATACCAATCACAAAAAATAAGGTTATTTTGTGCTACGTTCATCAGTTATTATTTTTTTATTTTAACTCTGTAGCTCCTTTTAACCAAATACTTAATTTTATAGTGAGACGAACCACTGAAACATCATAATTAAAATTGCTTTTCCCAAGTCCAATTTTAATTTCATAAATTAAGTAATCAATTCATTTATAATTTTCAATACTACTATAGGCTTATGTTTACACTGAAATGTTGACCATTAAGGCAATGCCAATGTATGAAGTTAATGGTGCAAATGCAGACGATACGAAGCGGTAAGAGTGAAAATTATTTATCCAAATTAATGGATATCAGTCTTAATTTTTTGGCGGGGATCTTATTATTCATTCAGCAAATTACTCATTTTTCGGAGCGATGGAAGAAGGAGACGAGGAAAACGAAGAGGAGAGCACACTTAAAAAGATTTGAAAATTCGTCGGAAGACAAATAATGCAAAAGTGAAGAAAAGAATAGGTAAACACAGAAGCCGCTACACAGATGCTGCAACTCAACTTAAACAATGAGCACATCAAAACTTCACCCGGCGGACAAGGCCCCTCACAGCGTGACGAAAGGATTTGGGTCCTCCAATCAAGGATCAGCTCTCGTAATCAGAAGCAATGAAGCAAAAGAGAAACGATATCACAGCCATCTGAGAACTGGGCCCTGATTGGTGGATTGAAAAATCTCAACTCATTAAATTTGTGAGTTGAAACGGAAGGGATAGAATTTGGAGGTGCGGCTCCGAAAGCTCAACGTCGCCTCACACTTTAGGACGTACCTTTCAGTTCTCATACCAACGGCGGACCCAAGCCTAAAACAATGACTAGGTTAGGACATATCTGCAGAGATTGGTGATGTTGGGTTTAAATAAAGAACGTAAAGCTGAGGGACGTAACATTAGGTGTTTTAGAAATAACAGGTTAAAACAGTAGCAGAGGGCTAGCTTAAGATCTTGATTGTATTTACCTAAATGAAAACTATTTACCTAAATTAAAAAGTGAAATCGGAATAAAACTAAATAATAAAATAACCTGGCCGATATGAACCTCTAGCTTAATAAAGTAACCGTTCTCAAGTTTAAGGAGTTTTAAAATAAAATAAACCGTTAAAACCACTCTTGAATCCGCCGTTGGGCAGCACCATAATTTGAAACCTCCAATACCTTCGGGATTTGAACCCGAGACCTAGTATTCTATCAAACCCCCAAGTTAATACTGTTCCGACTGGAGTAAAGACTCCAAAGTTTTTTTATTACTCTTCTATTTCAGACGTCCGCGGCGTTGCAAATACCGTATGGTAGGCTTACGGGTTACGTTTCGGGGAGAACACTGCAATTTTCCGATTCTGTTGCACAATAACACTCGCAATGAAAACATTCTCAAAGGAGAACGTTGACACAAATTGAAAATAAGATTTTCCAAGTGGACAGGATATATTTTGGAGACGGCGCCTTGCTTCTTTTCTTAAAAAAATATACTACTATCGGCAATGACGAAAAACTTCTTCATTCTTAAGGAACACGTGCTATATTAAAACAATTAGCAGTCAAATGAAGATGATCAAGGAAACAGCTGATCATGACTTTAAGGCGCAAACAAGTGGCTTACAGGCTTAATTTGTTCGGGACTTTCTTTAGAAATTGAAAATTTTTTAGCATCCCCGAATGCTAGATGCACTGGATGATTGATGAAATCGCATATTTTCTCGCAACTCACTGAAGATAAAAAAATAGATATTTTATATTTAAGGAACCACTAATCTAAGCTTTGAAAGGAACTTAGTTCGAGGGTTCTATCCCTGGATTTGAAGATAAGCAAACGACCGTGAGTAGCATCTAGGTAGTTATATCTAAAATGACTCATCTATGGACCGCCAATCTATCTAATAAATCAACGCAACGGAATCGGAAACTTGGACTCACATGTTTTCATAAATCCAACTCTGCGTTGCTCCACCGCGGAACCATACTTCACAGATGTCCTCTGTCCTCTTAACCGAGGTCAAGTGAAAATAAAAGATGATGGTGACCGATTTTTTTAGAAACAAATTTTCCAAGCTTTTTACGTTGGCGGTCTTCGTGCCGATAGGTTCCGCAGCATGCGACAACACGGATTTGGTTCCGCGAACGTGTGGCCAAAAAGTACTCTCCATGAAACGAAAACCGCACACCATTTTTCAGATTGCGTCCACGCCGCAAGAGTCGTCGAAGTCCGCTGTGTGGCGGTCGGCCACCGAGTGAGAGGCAACCCGTCACCACAACCCCTCACCTTGACGTCCTCCTTGGAGGACGTGACGGCCGACCCCGGGACCACGGCCGTGTCGTCCGCCCCCGCCTCCTCGTCTGCCTGCCCGCCCTCCTCCTGCGACTTGCCCCCCTCCGCCCCACCCAACTCGTCCTCGTCATCCGAGGACTGCATCGCCATCCGCCGGGCCTTGCCCCTCCTCCTCGCCACCCTGGCCCTTGTGGGCCTCGGCGGGGGCGAGGTGGTCCTCCGGACCCTCCCATCACCCAGGATCTCCCCGACGTCCAACTCCGGCTCCGGGGACGCCGCCGCCGGGACCACGCCGTCGCTCTCCGAGTGCCTCTCCTCCTCCACGTCTTCCGGGCACACCTATCATGGGGGGAGGGGGAAGCGAGGCCCTCGATATGTCGCTCTGGCTGTTCCCGAGCGAACACACTCCCCACCTCCGTGAAAATCTCCCCTACTCCACCTCCTGGACGTAACTTATCCAAGTGAGTTCCAGCGAAACGCGGTACTAGTGTGATGCATGTGATTATCTGCCTGGGGCAATTAACGAAACAACTTGAACCAATTGATGATTTCAAGTTTCCGAGTTCGCCCCGTGAATTAATACAGAGTTGACTCTAGCAATTCTGCTTGCGTCTCAAGTCGAAGGGTCGACATGATTGAACGGTCAGGCCAGGGTTTTCAAGAGACACATTTGACCTGGAGACCCTAAGAGTAGTGCAAATGAAACTGCTGTATATTCAGGCCAACAACCACCACGGGGACCCCAAAGCATACTCAACTGTTAAACACCGTAGAAACCTATGCACGGTTGATCCGGTATGAGAATTCTCGTGATATTAATAATACATAATCTACTATTGACCAATATCCAGCATTAGCATTGACAGTTTAATTTGTGGTGACCAATCACCGCCATTCAAGTATCACATAGGGACCTCTTAGTCCAGTGATTAGAGCGCTGAGCTACTAACCGGAGGTCTCACTTCGATTGTGAGTAACGCTTCCGGGAACCTTCAGTTTCACTCATGCTATGCGATGTTTAGGCCACCAGATCTTCAAGGTAGAACAGGAAAATGAAATGAGCTCTCTGTCTAGTTGCGCAAGATTTTCACGCTTTACAGGGCTTAGTATTAGGCAAGCTCTCCTCGCACACCGAACCAATCTTTGGGATTACTAATGTGGTTTTGACAACGCAAAAAAGTTTGCAAAGATTTCAAATGCAAAACATTTTCAAGTGGCGTAGAATATAATTTTTTTACGCGTCAGATTTTATCAATTTCAGATGTTAAAATATACCAAATTGATAACACCTACACAGGCAGTACACACATTATGAGAACGGGGGATAGAGACTGGTCACCCGGCTGCAGTATACCAGGTCGGTATATCATTGTATCTGCTGAACTTGTGACCAACTAAGAATAGCTTTAATGCGTCCGTGAAATTGATGAACTGAAATTTGTATCGAATTGATTAAATGAAATTCGTATCGATCGAACAAGAATCTAGCCCTCTCAGAGCTTCCTCGATAATTCCGCTTTTTATACATAACATCACCGATTATTTCTGTAAATGATGTCGAGCTACCTATTTGCAGCGAATATAAAAACGGTGGCATTGTATATACTTACAAAATGGCATTTCATACACATAATATTTTGCAATTACAGATCCGAAGTTGTATAATTACGTTTCAATTACATCTCATGAATTTAAGGCAAGTGATATTCGTAATCCCAAAGAGGAGACTCCCTCGGTCTTTCATTTCATTGTTCCCTTAAAAATCAAGGAAGAAATTTATTTTCTAGAGAGTTTTTATACCGTATTTCCAATTAACTCGAATGTGAACTATTGCGGTAAGAGTCGTTTCCTCGCCCTAGTTACACTCACTCCGTCTATCCTTCCTCCTCACCCCCAAATCACTCCCGTTTTACCGTGTCCCGCTCCAAGTCGGGTACTGCCAACTAAATATCGTACTTCTCATATATATATATATATATATATATATATATATATATATATATATATATATATATGTGTGTGTGTGTGTGTGTGTGTGTGTATGTGTGTGTGTGTGTGTATCGGCTTCTCCAATTGGAAACCTTTAGGGTGATAGTTTAATGAAAAACAGTATTTGTGGAAATATATTGGCAAATTCGTGGTATGTGCCACATTGAACAAGTAACTAACGAAAATTCACGTTTTCGTATTTTTGTAAGACGATGATAAGGCTCGAAAAACCATTCAAGCTCTAGCAATAGGAAATTCCATTAATTTAAAGTTCAAGCTTTGGAATTCACAAAATATTGTTAAGTGCAAACCCACAGCAAAATAAAACATTATAGCATCATAAAAATACTTGAGTTTCCCAATGGATGTTGGAATCTCTCACCGGAAATGTTACTGCTATGGATACCAGCATATACGAGTAAAACACTGCTGTATACCAGGTAAAACACTGTCCCATTCGCAAAATGCACCGACTCATTTTCTACCTGTGCATGCGAAGAGCTTTCCGTTGCCTAGGAACTAAGGAGGTTCGATCATTTCTGCAAAAGTCAATGTGTCACCTTAATTCATGTCTTAATTACGAGGGATAAAATGAAATATAATACCCATTCGTGCGAATTTTAAAGACAGATATGATATCAATATACAGTTTTTAGGCACTCTTAAGGGGTTCTTATTGCTCTAAAATTTATTTTGGACTATTATCAAGGCGTCAATTTATTGAAACTATGGGATTTTGGTATCTTTTGACGGAAATCAATTGATATTAACTTACAAAAATGTGGTAAGTTTTGCTATGTTAGCACTATTAAAATTCTCACATATCTGCGTACAGGGTACCAATTTTTCGTGAGAACGACATGTATTTCAGCGCCATTAATGCATATTTACTATGGTATTAGTCCTTCACTGGTGTATGAGCATGCATAAAATCTTGAAATTTTTATGTTAATTTGAATGAAAACTAACATAAAAATAACCGACGTTATCATTATCATTTGATGGACAGCACTTAAAACTACAAACACAGGAAATATCATCAAAATGACAAATAATTGACATCATGATGAAACAATTAAATTCCGTACACTCTCGTATTGCACATGGTCGTAAATGTCAGAACCCACTTAGCCAGAAATATGTCAGAATTCCGAGTATCACAATAAGACACAAAAAAAAACCCAGGCAACATTATTAGGGCATTAAAAAAATACAAAAATAAATTGGTCACAAAGAGAGCTTTTTCCATCAAAAAGTTTCGCGAAATAAATTTCTCCAATGGAAATCTTCCCCCGAGACCGCCTTTCCTGTTTTTCTTGAAAAAGGGAGGAGAAAAAAATCTCGCAAATCACCTTAAGAGAGCTTGATCGAATCTATTAGGTCAAGGGTGAGAATTAAAAAAAAAATTAATTCAATTCGCAGGGTACCGTTTTTCTAGCCTAAAACTGGTTAATCCAGGTCCCTACCCGGTAAAAACTCAGACGACGAAATTGAATTCCTACCGAACAATCCATTTAATACAAAAAAAATTGGAACCAACCAACACACACAATGACATCGTTTAAAATTAAAATGAGATGAAATAATAATTCGCGTTTCATTGAATTAAAGTGAATTAGCTATTCATTCCGCGGTGCGAAACGCGTGCGCAATCCTGGTCAACAAACCTGGGGCCACTGCAACAACTCTATTTATTCTTGATATAAAGAATGAAACTCACCGTAAATCGTATGGTAATTCAGTTTCCCTGTAAATTTAATTTGAAGAGGCTAAAATGAGGCTTAATCTCACAAAACTCTTTTATTTCCTGTCGTTTCACGCCATCGTCATGTATGCACGCTTTTGTGAACGAATTGGAATGCAATGAGCAAATATCGGTAGTGTGGAATTCATGAGGTGAACTATTGACTCGTGTGGATAGCATGAAATACCTCCAATGTCTACTGGAGTATTTTAATTATTCACATCACGTGTCCACAAGACCAATATTGCCCGCACTCACTCTTCGGTCGTGGCGACAAAAAAAAAGAATCTTGAAAACAAACCATCTGTGTGTCGCTTTATTATAAAAACGAACATTTACTTAACTCTCCTCTTGTTTAAACTTTAAAATTGAACGTGGTAAGTAGCCAAGCACGGGTTTTCAGCTCCGAAAAGGGAATTTGATTCATTAGTGTTATTTGCGAGAGATGCTGCGAATTAAAAGTTTCGAACCAGAGTTGGGAATTCTCGTAATTTCATTAGGCTGAAAGCATTGTGAGCAGGAAAATGCGGGATTCTTTCATTTCTCAAGCTGTCTTGAATATCCCTGACGTGTGTCTCCATGAAACATGAAATGGCCCCCGAAAACGTCTCGCAATCCATTTTTGGAATTAAACTACAGGAGTTTTTCGGGGTATAATCGAATTTTATGAGTTAGAATACACGTTCAGATCACTTATGACGAGATTAAAGAAAGGTGATGATTAATGAGAGTTTTCAAGGTTTAACATTTTGGTGGAACGCCATCTCATATTGTGAAGCCTTTAGAATCCCCGGTGATTGAAGGATATGTTTGGGAATACCCTTTTCTTCATGCATCACTCTAGCTTTTAGTCATTAAAGGCAGAATTTTCAGTAAACAATTACTTAAAATGGGGTATGATTAAAATTACTGCCTGAAACTGCCGACGCATTTGTCTTTGTTTAAATATTTTATCATGTGCCACCAATAATACCATATTTGATCATGATTTAATACTCCTGTGTATTATAGAAATACCTATGCAACACTCTTACTTACACGCCTTACTGCTTACGCTTTCAGCTGGAGGTATTTTATTCATATTAATTCCTCGCACATGGTAACTTTGACATTATATTGCAATGAGAGGGCTTTACCAATTAAAAGTCAGTGAGTAATTTTACAAACAAAGCAAAATGAGCTCGTGGTAGAAATATTATAGAGACCTCGCTCACATATCAGCAAAATATTGATCAGTTATACTTAAGCGATAGATCCAACATGGGAGATTCAAAATGTCACAAGGCGTTCAGGTCTTTGTAGGATAAGGAGATTAACCGAGTGGGAAAAATCACCTCACCTCTACGAAGGGCAGACAATCCGCCAATTTCCTCCCTTAAGCTCCAGCTATTTCAACATTGCACGTTCAATTTAAGAATATCTACGTAACTCAAGGCTCTCACCTCTGTCCAATTGGTCTAGACTTTTGGCAGAACTTCTCCGATCTCGGCCCTAAATCGGCAAGCAAAACCAGCCTACCGCGACGAGTTCCTTCTCCCCCCCTCCCCCACGCACACACTACGACCTTGACCTGTACCCCTTTTCTCCGGCGAGGAGGGAAGTCCGTTGGACGAAACGCGGTCTGTTCAATTTCGCTACATTCGCATCCTAAACGTCCCGGGGAAATCGGCTCCGTTGTGAACTTGTTGCCGGGAGTAAAGGCTGCCCTCGAACGAGATAGAATTTAGACCGCACCTTACTCCGAACTTCTCGTGAGACTGAGCGCTCACGTTGATTGGATTAAACTGGGCCCCCCGGGGAAACGGACGTGCGGCATTCCTGGGGCGGGTGATTTATCCCTCCCTCCGTCGGATACAAGTTGTTCCGCTTGTACAGTACAAACGCTCTCGGCGAAGAATTGAATTTCATTTACGGGGCCTTTAGCAATTTTCAACTCAAACTCTCTGAAATTGCTCATCTTTCGGTGCGAGAAGACCGCCATGAGGTCTCCTGCTAAAAAAAATTCACAATCAACAATGGTTTTAACATTTATGTGAAATCATTGAACTATCTTTAATTTACAGTTATCCGCAAACAGAGTTTTGTATATAAAATAAGGAAAAAAGCTAGAAAGGACACCTGATATATATTTTACGTTTCCGTGGTCATTACTCCATCTGACGAGCAAGAATCCTTTGTTCGACAAAGTTCAATTGTTCACGACTTTTCGTGACCGTCCTTTATATTAATGTATATCTATTAATGGTGTTTTTAATATGTTCTGTTTTGTTTTTTGCTACTGTTCGACGTTTTATCTATCAGTACATGTGTGTGTGTAAATATATATATATATATATATATATATATATATATATATATATATATATATATATATATATATATATATTACTAAATACAATAAGTTTAAATGATTTAAGTTTATTAGATATACGTATAATGTAGAACCTTTTGGTGTTTGCATTATGCCCTACATATTAAGGAAAAATAGTTCAATGAATCCTACTATCGTCAATGCCATGATCATAAATTCGTTTCAATTGGCTGTTAGTAGTAATTATCCTTATTCAATGTCAGAAACTGAGAGAAATAAAGTAGAAATAATTATTAAAAATATAATATGTTGGGCACATCTCGAATACATAAGTTCTCAATTAGAAAACAAAAATAGGTCGGCACATACAGTATCAATTATTATTATTTGGAATATATTTATTCGAAATTACACTCTAAAAACGACGGTAAAAGATTTTTTGAGATTGTTGTTAGACAACCGGTGTTACTAATTTATAAATGAGAACTTAAAGTGTGAATTTGAGGGCGTGACAGTAACTATTAATGTTTGCAGTAACTATATTTGATTTCGACAGCCATTGAAATATATTTTCTCTAATTAGTTAAAATTGTCAACATATATATAATGGGTACGTAAAATATAAGCCCAGGAGTAGAGGTAGCGCGATGTTGAAAAATTCTTACAATTTGCAGAATAAGTCAGGGAGGTCCAGGTCACTATGTACCATCAAAGGACGGTGCTCGGTGGAATTTACCACAAGAAATTCCAAGGAAATATCATTTATTTATTCGTCTTGATGATGCAGGAAAACCCTCCTAGGCAGGAATCCAACCAGCGACCATTGGGCTGGTAGGTACTTTACCCCACCGATACCGGGACTGACTACTCTCCCCACAATATTATGTTTTACATGTAACATATACGCTTATTATGAGACGAATTGAAAATTCTCGTCTCCTCGCTGTGGAGTGTTCTAGACTGGATCAGATCCAGTGATAATGATGGATTATGCCTTTTTCCCATCTCCGGAATGAATGTAAGGCAAACATTACGAACAAAAGGTATCTTTCTAATTTGTCCTCACGATGTCGTATCTCATATGCATAAAGTAGTACGCAATTGATGATTAAAATGAAGTCTTTTCCTCATCAAAGTAATTCAAACAGTCCGAAATATCACGGAATGACAGGAGAAAATGTTAGTGATCGGTTTAGTTTCCCAATAATTTTATTTTTTTTATAATTCAATATTTTCAATATCCCTATTAAATATATCATAAAACCCAAGCCACTTTTCATTATCAACTTAATTGAATCAGGTGTGACTTGGTGGAAATGATGGGTATCCGTCATTTAAGCAAAGTTTTGTAGTTCCACACGTTCCATGATAAAGAACCCGGTACAACAGGTTGCGTTGTGCCGTAGCATAATCACATGCAAAATCATGCTCACATGAATATGCTACCGTGTATTCAAACGGGATGTACCGTATTTGATCTCATTTAATGTGTTGAAACTGTTCAGTTTTGATTGAGATTATGAACTCTCATTTAAATTTTAAAATTGAATAGAGAAATTTCAGAAACATATGTTATGATACAAAACATCGTTAAATATCTCGAACAGTGAAAGATAGATATTCTGGTGATGTCGTTCATAAATTATTTTTTTCAGAATGAATTTCATGGACAAATATTTTTTCCAGATTACCAATCAACAATTACAGTTAAATGTGCATGCAATAGCAACCTCCATGGTTACTGATATATATATATATATATATGTATATATATATAAATATATATATATATAATTATTTATATATATATAATATATATATACACATAATATACATATATATATGTATATATATATATATATATATATATATATATATATATATATATATACATATTCTTTTTAAGCACCATGCAATAGTTTGACAATGATTGATGCACGATGAAAAATCAGTTAGCTTAGCCGATAGGCAAAAATACTGCACGAGGTACTTGGGAATTCATCGGGTATAAGAAAAAACATTTCCCTTCCAGGGTAAGACAGGGAGAGGTAAATGTGTTATCCGTTCATAGCCAGTTCCCAATTGTTCCGATCGCGCGTAAATGACCCCTTAATGACCAATATCGCATTTAAATATTAAGATGAACGGAAGAGTACATGACTCAGACATCTCATAATCGGACTTGGAAAGAAACCTATGAATAAATAGTGCTAACCTAAAAACCATTATTCCAAGCATCGTTGATAGTAACATTGTGATTCAGAAGTAAATTTAAACTTTAGCTGTGAATGGAGTATTTTGTGGCTCGTCGCTAATCGAATATCTTTAGGAGCAAAGAGTTCCTTCTGTCCCCTCGCTTTCAGCTTCACGGAAGAGCGCCGAGGGAACCACAAAGTGTACCAGATGGCATCAAACTCGATAGCATCTCTGCAGTACTTATGACCTACTTCTACCTACAACAAAGAGCCCATAATCTGGTTTTGATTTATTAGAATAGACGGTACATTGAGTCAACTCTCTTAAGGATACTGCCTACGTGATATTTCCAGTTTTTCGCGAATATGATGCAGTAAAAAACAACAACAAAAACACCACCAGTGTTTTAGATTGGATTTTGTAAAAACGGTGGAGCAGTAGTCCAGTGGTCTGAGTACTTGTCTACTGAAAGGATAGGACATGTCTAAATCAAAGGAAAGACTTTGGCCCCAACCTGCGTCATCTTTTGGTAACCAAATTTCAAGAGCAAATTACAGGCGACCCTTGGAAAAGTACTGCCCCACATACTCTGAATACACAAATTTCAGTAGCCTTAGGCCTGGGATTTTAGTGAGCTCTATCTTGACCAATAAAACCAAATTTATTACGAATAACCGTGTCTGCCTTTGGTTATCCAAAAGGAATTGCACGGAATAAGTCATCAAGCCAACAGTTGGGTAGCTCGACTTAACACGTGCACTGACGACTACAGTGTAATGTCATAAAAGGAGAGATTTAACCCGCGTCAAGTGAGGGTAGGTCGTGAGATGTAGCAGTTATGTATAGTCCGTTCATATAAAGCCGGGTATTAGAGAGTCGTTAAGATAATGGCTCTGTGCGGCATGACTTAACTGTTTCATTATCATATAGCTAACATGCAGGACCTGAGTACGATCGCTCGGTGTGTGCCGGGCACGACGTGAGGCCCCAGAGCGGGACCCCGTTCGCTACCTGATCGGCGCTGGGCTCCACCGCCACCACCCTGCCCTCGTCCCCCGGCGGCTCCTCCCCTGACGGGACCAGGTCCTCGTCCACGGACACCCCCTCGTCCTCCAGCGCCTCCGTGTCCACGCTGCTCCTCTGCTGGTGCTGCAACATTAGCAGCTGCCTCCGACGGGCCGACGGCGTGGATGCGTTGTTGCTGCTACTGGAGGCGGGGGCGGCGGCACCACCGCCCCCGGGCCCTCCCCCACCACTCAGCTCCGAACACACGCTGGCCAGGGTCCCACTCTCCGAATCGGAGAGGGTTAGGGTCGTTCCAGCTCCGGGGCCCCCGCCTGCTCCTACGCCCCCAGGTCCCAACACACCCGCCGCCGAGCAGGCAGAGAGCCCGCCGGCCGACGATGAGGTGGGAATGGCCGCGTGTAGCACCTGGACAGGAGAGAGGGTCATTTGTTAGTAGTTATTTGGACCTGATGGTTGTTTGGTGGACTATCGCAATTCCCATTTTTCCATTCAAAGATAAATGTAGAGATAATAGCTTTATTCATATTGGCTGTGAGTTGGATAGTTTTAATTAGGTGGACCAGTGGATAAGAGCCAATTTAGCTCTATCGGTCAGTTATTTTAATTTTAAATAGTCTACCCAATAAAAGCAGATTCCGGACAGTTCATAACGTCTTTAAGATTATACGTTCCTCGTGAACTTCCCTTTGTATTGCTATGCACCATTATCTTCTCAGTTTTTTGGGCCTTCTATCTGCCATCTTGGTGTCCAAAGCTTTTCAGTCAGTTAATCTATTTCGTTTACCCAACAACCTCCCTTTTGTTATAGTCTTCAACATTCCACTTGCTCTCAATACATCTAGGGATTTCACCTAAGAATTCTAATAATAATGAAATAAAAAAATAATCTAACACTAAATAATAAGGAAACTGGCAAAACTACTTGTTCGTAGACATTTTTGCATGTGGTCTTAAATATACTTTTAAAAATGCTTCCCTCTCGTTGTTAATGTAATTCTCACCTTACTTAATGGGAATGTTAATAGCCTTACTAACAAAACCGCTTCGTCACCGCAAAAGACCTAAAAGCCAGAAACACTTTCGTCATAAGTTACTCGAGATTGAGTAAGAATTCTAACGATGCCCCAATTCATTCAAACCGGTTAAGTCGCTTGGCTTCTACAGTACAATAAAGAAACTTACGAACCATGAAAACATTTCTTAGATCTATTGGGCAGTCTTGTAAAATATGATGTAAACTAATATAGTATAACAGAGAACATCTTTATTTTTAGCACGATTTGTCAATTCAGATCGGTGTTTCTTTTTTAATTTACCTCTCCTCGTTCTTGTCATTTTATAAAATATTTAATTCAAATTTGATTTTTTATGATATACATTTACTCTCTCGAGACTGGTTTCTATGGAAATTTCTTCCTAATAACCCATTATGGAAATAGAACGACGACTTTTGAACGACTCGACCAAATGCTATTGATTTTTCTTGTGTTGGTGCTTCGTATTATAATGAAAAATTAAAAATTGTCTTCTCCCATATGAGCATTACCTGTTTTAATTGAAGAAATTATAACAGAGAGGAGATTATCAATGTTCAATTAGAACCAGTAACTGACTATAGTCATTGCCATGGACTCAGATGAATTTCATCGGCTATTTCAGTTAATATTTTTCCATTTTTTAATAAATTCAAAAATGGGGCTTCAATGGTGATAGAAACGGTATTTATGTAATATACGTGGAGTACGTTCCCACGCGAATCTTGGTATTCTACATCTACATCTACATAATACCCCGCAAGCCGCCGCAAGGGCGTGTGGTATTAAGCTTGTTCCACTTGTGGAAGCGCAGCTGTACATCATTTTGACGCCGGCAGTGAGCTGCTACCTGTTCATACATATAGACGATGCAACGATCCAAGGTCGTTATGGAGGAAGGATGATGCTCGCGCACGGGACAATGCGAATATCTTTCACGGATCCTGACGGAACGACCTCAGTATCGTCCTACTTGCATGCGTGAGAATTGACATTTATAATGAGCACCTTCCGAAAATAATGATCCCAAAATCGAACTAAGTGAAGAAAAAAACTACCCGCTTCGATCACAAAAAGAAGGAAAATGGAGTTCCAAGCATTAACTGCGTGAACTGAAAATGGTAGCCCTAGGAAAATCTCAAGACTCTACACTAGATAAACCCTATTAAGAAAGTGTCAATCACACGTGTCTACTCGCCACATGACCCAAGTTTCCCAAAAAATAGGCAGGTAGCGTGACACTAACGGAAACATTTAAGAGGCATGTATACCATCCGACGGATAAATTCTAGGATTTGCTTTCCTTCCGCATAGTAAACGACAGCAAAAAAGGGAGTTTGCAAAAAATTGATGCTGCTCTTTAAGGGTCCCCTTTCTATTTTCATTACGTCCTTTGTTCATTACTTGTAACCCTCCATGCGTCCTACCAGGGTTGCAGAATACTGCGCAGATGTTGATTTATATCGAAGAAAATATCAACGCAGCAGCTCATTTTGAGTGAGGAAAGAAAAAGGGAATTACGCAAAAAATTAGATTGAATTGTTTTGCATTCATTAGCTGGAAATGCCGACGGCGAAACTGAAACAGTTGTACAGCCGGAGAATGTGTTTTCTTCTTTGGTTATGTGCACAGCGGAGAAAATGAGACGCGCTGCTTAATCGGAATGCTCTCTTTAAACCAGATTCTTAGGCTAAAACGGTGACTGGCAGGTGTTCTGAGCACCTCTGTTAAAGGGATAGGATTTCATAATTTTGTTGTTTTCTTAAAAATGCTTCGATCATATAGCAAGTCCTGATTGCGGAAAAAGTAGGAGTTGCCGCAGTTTTATTGGCTATGAAATGAACTTCCACAATCACGTATTCCTTTTTCTGATCAGGATATATGGTCGTAGTACGAACAAACTGATGGAACAATCAATTGAATGTAAACCAGTCAGCTACAAAAATTATTCCTAATTTCAGTCTTTGATTATCTAAAGATTTGCAATGAATATCCGCAATAATCCATTATATTGACAGTTTTCAACCTACACTTTGATTTAATAAAAAAGAGAGGTTTTGCTTCATTTTGATTCGTCCGCATTTAAAGCACGTGGCAAGCATTAGGCATCCATAGAAAAAACGGTAATCGAGGAGAGTTCAATGATTCAATGAAAATTTACTTAAGCTATTGAAATTTTCTGCGTGAAACGAGTAAGCGTGATGGGTGTGGTGAAGGGATTTGGTTGAGAGCTCTTGTATTTATGAAGAAGGCAAGTACGACTAACACTCTTTGGCAAACACGGAATATATATATATATATATATATATATATATATATATATATATATATATATATATATATTATTAGGTAATCTACCGGTTAAGGTAGGTTTTTGGATGGACATAATTACTAATTAAATAATTTGTGACCCCTAGCAAAACTAAACTATATATATATATACATATATATATATATATATATGTATATATATATATATATATACATATACATATATACATATACCATATCATAAACAGTAATCAAACCGAAGGTCGGTTTGGTAGGTGATTGTAGAGATGCCCAGAGTGCCTAACCCGGGAATTGAACCCTGGCCCCTCCGGTCAGCAGTCCAATATATATATATGTATATATATATATATATATATATATATATATATATATATATATATATATATATATATATAATGGACAGGAACAAACAATATAGAAACACATAAAAAGATCAATCACACGTTATTTCTTGATCATTTCGACGGAATTCTGCTCCGTCTTCATCGGAAGACGGAGCAGAATTAGTACTTCTCTATCTTCCGATAAAGACGGAGCAGAATTCCGTCGAAATGATCAAGAAATAACGTGAGAGTTATCTTTTTATATGTTCCTATATTGTTTGTTGCTGTCCAATTTATTATTCGGTACTTCCGTGTTCCGTCGACAAAATCATCTATATAAATATTATATATATACATATATATATATATATATATATATATATATATATATATATATATATATATATATATATGCAAGTACATAAATATGTGACTATCCTTTCCTTCTATGTTTTTAAAAATCTACAGCTGTGTTTTTTTATATTTATGTGGGTCGCGGTAGTCCAGGGGGTAGAGCGTTGGACTGCTGACCGGAGGGGCCCGGGTTTGATTCCCGGTCAAGGCCCTCTGGACACCTGCAGCTCCACCCAAGCTATGTGATTTTTCGGGTTCCAGATCTTCCTGGGAAACCATAACCGGCACAGGGAAAGGAACTGGCCCCCCTACCCTGATGTGTGATTTTCACACGCCGTATAGTGCTTAGTACTGGGTGCACTCTACCATCACCTACTAAGCCAACCTCCGGGTTGATTACTGTGCTTATGGTTTATATAGATATATATATATATATACATATATATATACATATACATATGTATATAATATATATAACGTTGTCTCATAATAATGCCTAGGAGTTCAAACGCACTGGTATATATCATAATAAGTAAGTGGGCACTTCCAACTATGTTCTTTCTTTTCACACATTGCCGCTACAACACGCTAGGTAGGACAAAGCTGAATTTCACAGCATAGTAATGTAGTGAGTTTAACGTTGGTGGTAGTTTTTCCGACATGTACGCTTCCCGTCAATTCGCAGCTCGAAAATTCAGAGCCAGAGTAAAGAGAGAATATACCATTATGCGCATCCATATCCAGGATCTCAATGGGAAATTTTATTTTGAAAATATTACAGTTATCTCCGTGGGATCTGCCATAAAATCTATTTAGGTAGGTCTATATCTAGTAAGATTGTGATTCCCATTTTCTTTTTTTAAATGTTCCTCATAAAAACTTCATGGAGGAACTAACGACAGTATTGCAGACAGCGTATTTCGATTTATGGCAATATTTAGGTTAGAAGAGTGGTAAATATTTCCTTGTTAGAACTATGATGTCGTTTTCTAAAATCAGCTAAACACGACGCCGTTTCATACTTAACAATCTGGATCATTGGAATGGTTTATTCTGGGTCGATTGTGCGTATAAAATTAATTTCACTGTTGAATATCGTAATATAATTGATCATTCAATAGTGGAATTAAACATTTATTTAATAATTTACGAGCCGTTCACCAAGTTTTGATATCATTCGAAAAATTTCTTTTTTTGGTTGCCACAAGTGACTGGATTGAAGCTTGGATTTATGCTTAACCCTCGTACTCACACGTCATCATACGAAAAGTACAATACTCGTTTACTGGATAAAATAAAAACGGTTTATGTCCACTACTGATGCATATGTGGTTCTATTGCTAAAAGAACAACTGGAATTCAGTACTTAAGGCTCTTAATGAGTAGATTACCCAAGGAATTACAATAATGTACACCATTTCCGGGTCAAAATCTTAGATACGCTACGTCGATGAAAATTGATGAATGCACAGAAAGGATGTACAAACTGTTAGATGTTTAGTTGAATATAACGTACACAGATTCTAATCACAAGTTTCGGAATTATAAGAAAAACTCCAATTATTATCTGAAAACTGATAATCAAAAGGAGATAAACTCAGCACTCGGTAAAAGAATAATGACACCAAACGTTGGAGGACGACAAGAGAAAATTGGCCATTAATTTCGTCCAAGATAAACGTAACCATTTGGGCGCACTTCCAATTACGATGATCGTCTATCTGGCGAAATCTTTCACCTCTCGAGCAAACTAGATAAATATTTTGCCATCAACGAGAATATGCGCGTCTCATCCTCTTCCCCACCTTCCCCCACCCCCCCAATTCACCTCAGAACATTCCCTCCTACGTATCCGCTCATGCCATCAACTCTCTCTGTATCTCTGATTCGACCGAAGATATAAGCACCCTTAATGACCGTGATCCTCCGCCTAGAAATAAGAGATACCGTCATCAATTCCATCGCTCATTTCCGTGGAAGTAGTCCTAAAGAGAGACGGGAAGGAGGGGGGGGGGAGGAGAGAGAGACCTTCTCCCAATCGACCGCTTTGAATTTCACATTACGGAGGAAGATTATTGGACCGATATTGACGCTCTTCCTCGCCGTCCCCTTGGGCACTATGGGAACGGTACGGTGAGGAGACGGAGATAAAATTAAATATGGAGAAAATTACACCTATCACGATGCCGGAGATAGGGTTAAACTGTTTGGCGACAGGTTCATTTTTTTCCGCGAAATATTTGCTATCTCACGATTGCAATTACTCCTCCACGCAATCTATAGAGGATTATTTTTTTAGCACTTGGATATCGCTTTAGGGGGTAAAGGAATATTCCATTTCATGTACATTCACGCTGATTTGATTGATTTGATTGATATTGATGAGGTAAGTAATCCTATATATTCTTGAGGGCACACTGAATGAAATGCAAAACTCAAGGTTGCATAGTGAATGAAAGGCTGATACACACGTATCAAGTTTTTTTTCTATTTAGGTTGCTAAAAAGGATAACATGAGACGATTGGTTGGATCTTTACAACCAAAAAAGAGGTTCTACAAAGAGATGAGGGGAAAGAAATCTCATGAGAACTCGATAACCAATTCCATCAATGAATGTATTTATCGAATGTAATTTGAGACATTGCATGATCTGCTGAACTCATCGGTCTGAGGGAAAAGTGAACAGGAAAGTCTGCAGAGGAAGACCCTCCCGTCCACTTTGAGAAGTATTACATACTTAGATCCTGTTTTTGATGCATGTAGTTAGCATTATCTACATTATTTTAACTGTTTGATGTATTCCTTTTAACAAGAAGATAGTGTGGCTGGTGTTTAATCACCCCCTACCACAAACCCCAGCGGTGTCTTT
Source organism: Hetaerina americana (assembly GCF_022747635.1). Classification (NCBI taxonomy): domain Eukaryota; kingdom Metazoa; phylum Arthropoda; class Insecta; order Odonata; family Calopterygidae; genus Hetaerina; species Hetaerina americana. Next base: position 55,451,426 of record NW_027287316.1, read on the forward strand.
GAGCGTCTTACACCAGTTTGGTCCGCTAAAAGTTCACAATTTGGAAACGTTTCGTGAGTGAAGAAATTGTTGAACGTGAGTTCAAAGCGTGGATGAGACAAGAACTCAAAGACATCAGGTATTGAAAGACATCAGGCATTGGGAAATTAGGACATGAATCAGGTACCATAGCACCAATAAAGGGACAAGACAAATGCATAAATTTTAGTGTAAATCATCTACAGCAAGAGACATGATTTTCTCGTAATTATTTTACTGAACATTTTAATTCTACTCACAATTGATTAATCTGCTGAATTCCTTTCTTAAGAACCGTATGTTAAAACCACAGTGCTGTTTTTCGTACACCATCAGGTTTTACCTCGTGCAAGACGTTGATCATTAATTGAATTAAAATACTGATTGTTCAAGCTGACGTAATATTTCATCCTCTTGTTTTAACATAAGAACACAACTCAGAGGGCCCAGAATCGAATCTCGTTCAATGAGAATGGATTTTTCAGTCGTATCCCGATCCCTACTTGGGGTGCTGTTTGGAAGTTACTCAAGTGGAGTACACCGTCCGTCAGATTGGCCGTTAACCTGTATGACCCATGGGCACCTATTGTGTAAGAGTAGACTAATGCCGAAAATGGATTACTCTCTCCACCATTCATCCATCCCCTGAACATCTCCACCTACTAAACTACACAAATTACTTCAGCTGCCAGTTGCTTCCTCTGAAAATAATGGTACTACTTAAGACATGAATGTTGTTCTTTGAAAAACACGAAAAAAAAACAAGTAATTCCAATGGATCAACCCGGGTGCCTGGGCCTCGTTCAGTAACTATACTCACGATAACATTTCCACAATTATCGAAATTATATCGGAATAATATGTTATTGTATGCAAATTACCTGTCCCATCATTTCACACGGTTCTCTAACGCCCGATACCTGGTTTTGCTGTTAGCTTGAGCAGACGGAATACATATATTACGGTTTAATGGTGGTCCCTCCGCGTACTCGCTGCCGAGGACCGCGGGTAGACCGAACGAGGCTTGAAGTCGCGATGGCCGTCGCTCGGGAGGGTGGGAAGGGAGACGACGGGCGAGCGAGACACCGTAGAACCAAACCGTCCCCGAAAACTCGCCAGTTCCTCCCCTCCCCCCATATCCCCAGGCGATGAGTCACCCGTTCACCACCCGCCTGGAATTGACTTTCGCCGGGAGGCCGAAACGGTCGTCAGGGAATGCCCTTCGGCCGCGGGGGTGAGGAGGGATAAGTGGGTCGCAAACGGGATCGGAAGGGGGCGGGCCGCCATTATTAACGATGGGCCGCGCGCGATAAAGCGGAGGGCTTGTAAATCTCGCGGCTCTCCACGGCCGACCACGACGGCCGAAATTGCGTTCCGCCCGAGGTTTTTCTTTATTTTCGGGGCGCGCTCGCACTAAAGGACGTCGCGAATAACCAGAGGGCGATGCCGAATCGATAGTGCGTCGGAAGTCGGGTGCACGTTGCAGGACGGGGGAGGACTTCAGTCGAAATTACGGCGACCCTCCAAAGGATGAGGTAACTGGATCGGTTCCGAAAAAAGAAAGGTGGTGAAAATAATCACTCACGTGAAAACGAATAAAATAATTGAGAAGGGTTTTATTGCAATGTAGGGTCATCGAATAACGTGATCATCCAGCAAGGAATAATGATTTTTGAGTTTGAAGAAACTGGCTAGTCAATGGACACGCAAAAGAATATTTTGTTCTTTCTTGACGTCTATCATCAATGCTGTGCCAGTAAGCATCTGATATCACCATTTAACATATTGATTCTTTTGCCAAACAAATATCACCCTTTACGCTCTGGGAATATTTTGAAGTGAACTTGATAAATGCACGTAAAATTGAAAAATTGACATCAGCAATAAGAAAAATCAACAAAACGAGTCAAGCATTGAAAGACGACTGGCAGTGAATGCAAAGTTAGGTAACTTCTTATAGCCAATAAAAAGAAAAAAATCATCGACCTTTGCGAGTCAAGGGTTGTCAATTACAGATTAGCGCTGAGTAATTCAAATCCCACCTAATGAAGGTAAGAGAGATATTTTACCAAAAGAATATGGATGACTATAGAAAAGATTAATTGGACTTGATTAAATTACTGCAATTGGTTACAGAAAAGATTTTTTTTAAAGAAAACAATGTTCGCCGGAATTCTGCTTGAACCTAAGTGTTGATAAAGCTATCAGAGTTTATCCTAGAGTTGCTAAATTTGCATATTACAGCGGTATCCAACACAAGGACGTATCTTTTCCCATACTAAAAATGATTGCCTCTTTTAGAGGAACAACAAAATATTACCATATGTTGAAATGATATTTGAATTGCATTTAAAATGACTAAATAATATTCTCGGTTTCTCGAGCATTAGTGAAATGTAATTTTGATCAATCAGTCTTTAAAAGTTATAATTTTCCTGAAAGGTCATCAGCTAATGATATTTATGTATAAAAGTTCCATTGCTATGTAATTTTAAACGTTTTAATTTGAAATATAAAATACACGAAATGTAAAGGACAATAAAAAACACAATCGCCTTCTCGGTATCATTACCCTATCTTCCTCGCCGGTCTATGAAATTCTACAATTCACCCATTAAAAATTAAATATGCATATATTTTACTAATGATGAATGTTAAGAAAATACAATCACAGACAATATGCTATTTCGCCGATTTTAAGCAGGATTAGCTTAATGTTAAACACTCATTTAAATCACTTCATTTCAGCGCTATCTTAAAATTCTCTAAAAAAAGCACAGTGTGTAATAGAAAGTATTGGGTTTTATTTGTAGAAAATAATGAGAAAAAAATATTATTCCTTTAAGTATCTCAAGCAGAAAATAAATTTCAGGAAATTAACGCAATACGTTGGTAAATACACATCTATGTTCAATCTTTAAATGAAGCGGCATGCCAGTACGCTAACAACAATCGCAACCGAAAGAGTGAAATTATCAGCAGATAAATACAGCGATAGTGAAAATTTATAATCAAACAAAATTGGAAAAAAATACGTACCATGAAATATCAAAATAGGAAGTAGTTAATGAAAATGTAAGAATTACACTACTGCAAATGGCCAAAATAAACCAATATTACTAATTTTAAAATAAAATAATGTTAGATGTCCACCACAAAATATGATAACCATGAAGGTATATTTGCAAAATCTTTTTTCTTTGAAATTTTTAGCCTACAAAAACTATACCTATGAATAAATTGCAAGGAAATAGGTGCGGATAATAGCCGTGGAATAACTATGCTGGAGGGAGGGGATCTCTGAAACTCACGGTGGCCTGTGATTCGTTCCATATGCTGTCGCTGTGATCTCTACCGTCTCCGGTCAGGGAGTCCATGGACGCGAACGGCGACGTCTTCTTTCCCAACCCCAGTAACTGCGAGTGCCCACCCCCCGGCACCACCCCCGCCCTCCCAGCCTCCGCCTCCCGCAGGATCTCGTCTAAATCCTCGTCCACCACCTCCTCGTCCTCGTCATCGCCCCGGGCCACCACCCTCAGTTCCGGCTCGCTCCCCCCTACGGAGGACCCAGTTAGGGAGGCCGGGCCCGGGGCGAAGCTGCCCCCCGACCCTCGTTTGCCCGCTCCATCGCCGACCCCGTCCGCCCTCGGCCTCCCGCCCCCCGCCGCGCCGCCCCCATCCGCATGAGTCTCCGATGACGACGACGTTGGCGCCGCCGCGTCTTCCAGTGAAAGACTCCGCTTGCGGAAGAATCCGCTGACTACGAGGTTCTCGTGGAACTCGTCCTCCTCCAGAGTCATGGTGGAGTCGGCGTCGGATGGCGCCTGCACCAGCGGGTGGTGGGATCTCCGCACGGCGCCCCCGGGTGAGGCCGCGTTGGCCAGGGCCGGGTGGGAGCACGTCGAGCGGCCCTGGATACTCCGGGGAAAGGTGGAGCTTGTGGAGAGGCCACATGGTGCCGAGGCGGACGTGTAGGCGGACCTGGGCTGCGGCTTGGGACGGGGGGGCGAGTAGAGGGGCGTCTGGGGAACCTCTGCGGACGTGGGGCTGGTCGCGTGGTCTTCGTCCTCCGCGGCTCCCTGCGCCCGCCTCACCTCTCCCTCGCTCATCGTTTTGTGGAGCGAGGACCTGGGCCCGGGTCCCCCTGGGCCCGCCACCCCTCCCGCCTGCGGCTCGAAGTCGATGAGGATCTCCCGGCTGCCGCTGCCCAGGCGCCGGCGGCCTTCGACGCCCTCGCCCTCGGAGGCCGCCCGCTGGAGGGGCTCGTGCGGCGATGGAGGCGGAGGAGGGGTTTGCGGCTGGGCGATCTGCTGCTGGGTCGCAGAGGCGGCGCCGGAGGCGGTCGAGTGCCTCGGCGCCGGTTGCGGGAACTGGCCCGCCTCCGAGAGGCTCTTGGTCAGCCGCCTCGGAAGGCCGTTGGTCTGGGCTCCCTGTGACACCATCTCGACCTATGATCAAGACACCAGTTAACACAAATTTTTATTTTATTCTGAAGTATTTCACTAAATCTGGTTGAAGATCCAATGAAATATTCTTAGGTCAAAGTATTATATCATGGTCCCTTTCCTAACATATCAGTGTGTCACTAAATTTTATCATGGTCGAGGTTTGTTGAATGATGACTGATCATGTATACATTATTCGCATAATGTACTTTGCAAAAATTTGAATATAATGACGTACATGTATATGGATGCTGCTGACATAATACTGGAGGCAAATCAATGAAACTCTTACTACATGTACATTACACATTAAATACGGTTTAGTGAAATTGAATTTTTGCACAGTTAATTTTGCGAATAAAAATATGATTACTATTTATTCAACAGCACTCGTAGGTATGTGGTCAGAACTTTCTCAATATTGTTTGAAACCGATTTGAGTTCCAGTTTAGCTAAATATATTTTTCAAGATCAGGGGTAAAATTACTGGTCCTAATAATTAAGTAAGGATATAAAGTCAGTACAAAAAAGGATCAGACTAGTCTTTCTACACGCAAACTTTTTAACGGATAGCAATCAGGTGTCACCTCCTAGCGGCGTCTGTGAGATATAAAACACCATCTTGCTCGTACCATTATCTCAACTTTTCTCCGCACAACACCGATTTTTGTCTGAGTTTGCATACGCTTACTGTACAAATTATTGTGTCATTGAGATGAAGGTGTTAAAGAAGCAGCGCGTTTGCATTGAATATTGTTTTATCTTCAGGGAAAGTGTAACTAAAACTTATGCAATGATTCAAGAGGCATTTGGCAATTCATCTATGAGTCGAGCACAGTGTTTTTGTTGGTACAATCGCTCTCAGTCTAGAAAAACGACCGATGAAGAACCGAAAAGTGAACGACCATCGACGTCAATAAACGACGGCCACGTCAATGGTGTGAATGATACAGTGCGTACAAACAGTAGAGTAAATATCGGGGAGATTGCTGATGAAGTTGACGTTAGTGTTGGATTGTGTTTCATCATCTTGACAGACATTTTGTGCAGGCAGCGCGTCAATTCCAAACTTGTGCCGCGAGTGTTTACAAAAGAAGAGGTGCAAAATCGTCTTGACAACAGCTAGGAATTGGTCGATCGTTAGAACGATGACCAAAATCTCTGAGAGACAATAATCGTGGTCGATGAAACCTAGGCTCATGGTTATGATAGAGAAACAAAAGCCCAATCTTCACAGTGGGCCATCTTTCGCACGACCCCAAATGCTCGGATGCCGCGATAGAACGTGAAGGTGAAGTTGATCGTTTTCTCGACCGGGAAGGAATAATTAATTATGAGTATGTCCCTTGTATAGCAATTTTCTACAAAATAAAACTTTCTTGTACGACATGTGTTTTGGCTCACAGAGCCATCCTCAGGAACAATTATTACAAAAATATTACAAAAAGTACTGCAAGTATAGTAAAAGGGTGGGAGTAAAGTATCCGAGGGAGTGAGGAAAGCATACTCGTAAATTCAATAAATTTCTTGTATCTATCTTTCCTACCTAAGGATGGCTCTGTGAGTTAAATGCGCGTTGCACAATTAAGTTCTATATTTTGGAAAAGTGCTATATCATTACTTTAATATAAATTCCTTCCAATAAATCAACCCTGGAAGTGATTTTATTTCTGATCCTGAGTATGTCTAATTTATAAACATAGATTCTTATGATGTGAAGAAAAGATACCCTAACAATCACTCTAATGATCCTGAAAGTTGGCTTGATTGGTGAAGTATATGATATGATCATTAGCAATGCGAATCAACCCATATCGTATATTGACTCTGTGGTATCCAAATGAGTTTACCACCAATACGAAAAGTGGACTTCTAAGATGGTTAGACCTAGTAGTAAGAAGCTGAAGAAAGACGGCAACAGTATCGGGCGGGTGAAAATAAATACTTGAGGAACTATTATTAGGAATGGTATTAATTTTTGCACCGACTGTGCAAACATACTAGAAGGTCATAAAATATAAATGATTTTTTGCCTAGAAGAGAAAGGCAAATAAAAAATCCTAAATATTTTCATTCAAAATTTTCTTGAATACAAAATGTACACACATTATTTTTTTATGAATTATCTATTGTGTGCATTACATAGCCCACTGAAGCGTACATGTTTTTAAGTTCCGCTATCCATTTTATTAGTAGTCGCTACTACGGAGTTGCATACACATTGCTTACCACGATTTGGATTGATACACATTTCTTGTGGTAAAACATGATAAATTGATAAACATGTATATTAAATGTTTATTCTACAGGTAAGAATTAACTCTGCCATGATAAACATTTTCAAAAACGGGCCGGTAAAAATGATGACACCAAATAAAAACTACGAACTTTAATCTGAATAATTGTGAAAATTTAACGATTACAAAGTTTAGAAAACCTCAATTCCCCACAGAAGGTCCCTTAACTGCAGATATGACCCAACATGCTTATTAAAACAAGTAAATATTCAGTATTACGCAAAATATTTTCTACGAACAGCCAAGTACTCATACTATACTAGGCAGTAAACGACACACCTATAATTAGAGATATGGGAACATTCGTTAATTACGCATTCACTGGCTGGTAGGTACTAAATAAAAACAAACAATATTTTCAACTCTTCCCTATTCTCGCCGCGCCGCTAATTACTAGCTGAATTTAGGAAAACAAAATACGTCAACTTCAGGATACCTCGTAATTAGTTGATGTTATTCTCCCCACAAACTTTAAGAAATACTTAATGAGTTTCTGGATCACTGGAGCTATAAATAAATGTGCGGGAAAACTCAAGAACAAGCACGATTTAATGAACATGGAACATTCACAAGTGGTAACACACAGCTGACCGATTGGCCTCAATAATTTGGGTAAAGGGACCAGAAAATCAAACCTCTCCGAGCAGAAAAACATAGAATTAATCGAGAAAAAATGGGGTCGCCGGCTTGAGTGCCTGCCGATAATAATATAAGTATAAACTGATTTCAAACTAATCACAGAGAAAAGAACACTTACAAGTCTTTTCCATCTCCATAACTGCAAGAGTACATTGGACAAGCTCTTCTAATTATATTTTTAAGGGTTTAGAATAGCTTTGGAAAAATTGTATCTAGCAATCATCGTCTTTTTAAAAGATTGAAGTCAACGCGATAGCCGACTGGAGCACAATGAATGGAAATTAATTTACCCCGGTTCCTGGCGTAATAAAAACTTCGAATCTCGGAATTTACCACGGACAGAAAGCTCATTCCGCTGGAAATAAAAAATCCATAAATTAGTGAGAAAAGAACGTTTTTATCAACGCTCTTCACGATCAACACAAGATTATGCCGGTGAATAAATATTTTCTACACCTAATTACTCTGATTGGCTCTGTTATTTCATTTTTACCATAATTGGAAGCAAATAAAGAGTTACCTGACAGGAATACCACTTATTTAACTTATAAAATAAATGTTCCGAAATTAAATGCCTCAGTGTCGTTGGATTTATACTAGTACAACGGACAGGAGTTTTGCAATTAAATTTTTGTAATTACAAAACAATTCAAGCCTCTCTAAAAAATTTCCGATTGCCCAAAGAATTTAATTTTTCAATGCCTATTGCAAAATCATTATTTTGATGGTATCAAGACTACGTCATCATAGGCTGATGCAAATAAACGGAACACCGAATTCAGCCTCTGCGGAATTAATCGCGAGCAATTCGAAATGGTGGACCGACTTTTGAAATTATGGAATTCTCCGAAAGAGCCACTGTGACAAAAAATGTCAATATCATTACAAAGTCAAAGAAACTGCGGAAATGCCTCAAGAGTAACTTTTAACGGAGTCATCCGCTAATACGCATAACACAGCAACAATTTCAAAGAATAAAATCAGAAAGGCTTGAATTTTAAATTTATCCATTATGGAAAGAAAAATTGCAACTTAGTTCATTCCACTTAATGTTTGAAACTTACATGGGATCTTACGCATCAGATTAAAACATTAAGTGGAGCCAACAAAGCAGAAATTTTTCTTTCCGTAATTTTAAAGAGTAAATATCATTCGCCTCGATCGGGATTTGAGCCTGGATCCCGCGATGTTCGACCGAGTGCTTCAACCAGTAAAGCTACGGAGGCTCTTACAGTCGGGGACCAGTAAATTTTCCGAATTAACGCAAACATCGGTTAGGCACAAGGATTTTCGTAAATTATTACATGAAAGGACGGTGTCCAGAGAGTTCGTAGAGAGCTTACAGATAAATCTGCAAACGTGGTACAGCCACTCGGAATCTTTTGGAATGAAGTCTTCCTAAAATCTCTGCCAAAAATAGCAAATACCAAAGTGGTCCAAAAGCCTCGGAAGCGATCAAAAGCTTCATCACAATTAGTTTCCGAAAAATATTTTTGGAAAGGTCTAACTTGAAAATAAAGATAATATGCCACCCAAGAATTAAACAATTGCAATATAAATGTATTATGAATAAATACAAACAAGCCGTAATGAGCCTTAAGTACATTTTTTCCAATATTTTTAAAAAGTTTTTGTACTTTTTAAGAGTTCAAATAATGCGAATCGAGGAAATTCTATTACATTTTGATATTTTCCATAATTTTAAAAATCAAAGTGGAGTGAACGAATGTCTGTCATATTGGGAAATAGCATCATATCACTAAGGAATATTTTCTTATTTTCTTGAAAAAATAGTCTCCTTCTTTTAGGTCAGATTTTATAATGTCTCGTTAAAGCTTAAGGCATAATTTGACCTCCGGTTAGTACGTTACTATATGTCTAATACGCCTGTGAAAGTATCAAGAAATGAGTTTTTCTTAGTATTATGATCAATAGATACTCTTTTAAGTTAACAAATATCAATACGACGGATTAAGATTTCAGTGTGACTTTCACTAGGAAAATTTTACACTTTGCAAATATGAAAAACTGAAAATAAGCATTTGATATTTATGGGAAAGGAACGGCCGATGACCTCAACTTCTATTTTAATTCGGTCTCCTCTTGATAAAATTATACATTCCATATCTCACCGGCAGTTCATCATTTTCAAACGGGTCTCCAAAAAGTATGGCAAATCCGACGATCTAGACGTTTCTGCAGGCAAGGCATTGAGTTATTTTAGTGGCAACATTTTCTTCTCGACAGCGCCACCTAATAATGTGTGCACCATTGCCAAAACCATGTTCCCTGCTTTGGATAGGACTCCGGGGATCAACAGGTGGTGGGGAAAGGGAAGGAGACGGTATAACGTTGGTTGAGGAAGGATCGAGCCGCAAGTGGCAAACGATGACAGGGCTGGGTAGGGGATCCAGGAAAATTCCCTGGAAAAACATAATTCTAGGGTTAAAGCAATAGGAAACTTGTTTTAAACTCTGCTTTTAGAACATTTCATCAAAGATACGGCGTAGATTTTGACCCGTTCTTTTGTGTCTGAGTATGCTGACATTCGAGCGTATGGGGAATGCGTAACTTCAGATCAGATGCGGTATCCTATCCCCGGTATCCCATCGATTCATGGATACGACTTCCAGTTATCGAAAGCTTTCGCATGGAATGACAACCACTTTTCCGCATTTTTAGTGCAAATAAAGACCTACTTCTTCAGCCATAGGCTATTTGGTGTAGCATTTGTCAGCATTAAACTGCTTATTACTCGAAAATTGCATCGAACGTGTCGGTAATATATGCCTAAGCAAACAAATGAAAAAATCTTGTTTTGGTGCCTGGAATTTCCGCAAGCAAGATTTTTAAAATAAATTAGGTGAGTTGAAGAAAACTGCCTTTGAATAATAGTCTCATTCGTATAGCTCTCTTACGCTGGGTTAAATAATGTTTCATTATACTTAAGGTCAACTTTAACCTCCGGTTAATCCCTAAGTGTAGTTTTAAGCCCACTAGTTAATTTTGAAACTTACCGTTAAGTTAGTCAATACCTGACAGATCGTTTTAAACTATGGTTACAATGCTTGCATTCAACAAATGAGTCTAATTGGTTTATAAAATCGGACTTGTCAGTTTCGTCACGTCAAGTAAACTTTCAAATTTACTATAGATCAGACTTAATGAAACATTTTAAAACTAGACCGTAGTGTTATATCATTAGCATATTACCTTTATTACTGTTACATAGTTCTAACATTAGCATTCCCACCATTGAAATGTACCTTTAGGTAGAAGTCTTATATTAGAATTGATATAAAACTAAGTTTTCTTCTAGTAACTAAAGGCAGTTGGATGAGGGATCGCGATGGTGCGGTGGCTAATGTACAGGCTTCCGACCCAATGGGCCCGGGTTCTAATCCTCTAATCCTGGAGACAACACATTTTTCAGTGGTATGACGATCCCTACTTGAGGTGCTTTGTGAGTTGAACTTTTAGGGAGTACGACGCCCGTCGGATGGGACGTTTAACTGCGAACCCATTGGCGCCTTTCGACGAGAGTAGGCTAATACCGACGCCGGGTTTCTCTCCACACTTCATCCTTCCCTACCCATCCATAATAATGGCGCCATGACCTTAGCTGTCGGTCAACTCCCATAAAAACTGCTACTACTACTGTTAGATACATAACTTAAGAAAACTCGATGCTTGGCGAAATCGATTTTCATTTTCACGATAAATTATCAGTTTAATGATGCGCTTGCATTGAATAAGTACATTACCTTGGAAGATGACTTCTTATTAAACATTTTTTTGCGGCTTTACACTACATCCAGTTAAATGAAACGAGTATTGTGAAACTTTTATTATTGGTTGATAAACCCTTAAATAATTCGGAATGAGTTTCGTTTACTAATTAGCCACTACTAAGTACTAATTAGCAGAATTTCTTCTTTGGTGACGCAGAAAATTAAAACTACTCATTTAATAAGCATTAGATTAAACAATGTAATTGAAAACCTTACCTAATAATTCTCCTGAACCATCCATCCCTCCAAAAGTCATATCTAATTAAAGGACAAGTTGTGGTTGAACTAAGCGATTAATAATTTTTTTTCGCATAGAATAAGACTACCTGATAATCGAATTATGCACATATCACTGGGTATTTTCACACTCCTTCTCTCTAACGCGCTTGGTCTTGTGCGTGCTTGATGGTCTTTATTGCAGACATATCCACTTCACCGGAATTCCAGTCCTATCCCTGCAGGAAACGAGCAACAGTATGCTCGGCCTGCGAGTTTGAACGAGTTTGGAATTATAGGTTGTTGTATACGGCATTCCTGATAATGTGGCATGAAATGGGCGCGGAGGGATTGAAAACAAAAACGTTCTCAACGACGACGCAGCCGCTCTCGAAAGCCACTGATAGCAATAATCAACGCTGCGAAAACCTACGCATCAAAATTGAGTTTTGAGTTTGGCAAGTTTAAGTGCTATTTTCCCGGAGAAAAATCTGCCGAGTTTGGCCGAACCTCCACAATGATGGTTTAATAGAAACTAAAGCATCACTTGGATCTTTCCATCCTTTAATTAAGCGTTTCATTCGTCTGTTTACGGGTGCGACGGACTAAAAATAATAAAATTTTAATAGACACATTTAAGGGGAACTAGTTAACCGGAATAATGGCTGGCTGTATCAAATTAATTGATTACAGGGTACGGAGAGCAGAAAATGTCTACTCCTCGCCCGATGTATGTGACGCTGTTCCTATCACTGCAGTTTTTCAAATTCTTTCAGGGATATCAACGATTAAAGCGAGATATCTGTCCTACCATGATATTGGTAACGGAAGGGTTATATTTTATTATTTTAATCCAAATCCCTTGCACAAAAATGAATTTTTTACATTTTCTGCCTCACTTACTGTAAACTCACATTTTGTAGTTTGTAATATGCTTTGCAGGACCCTCAGTAACGTTTTGGCGCGTAACGGAAAGATCATTACTGGGATATATAGGTATAATATAGCTGCAAAATTTTGAATTATAATTGAGATCATGTCGAAATGAAAAAAAATTCGATGTGTTAGGAAATCAATTCTAAGAACAAAAAGTGCATTTTGTGTAGCCCCAACCGGTTATATTGAATTTATGACTTCTCCTTCGCCTCCAAAATTAATTATAGCCACAAATATGTTATAGCCCCGAAAGCCTAGGTTTGACTCGCGGGGGAGGCAGAACTATTCATCGGTCTCCCGATGCCCAATAGGGTGCCATGTGAAACCCAATTTTACATTGTCACAGTATTAGCTTTTGCAGAGGAACAAGAGGGTTATCAATTGCTCTAGTTTATTTGGTGTCTTGATATTTTAAAAAACATTCTTTTAAATAATATCCTGTTGTATGACATAATATAAATTTGCGAAAAATAGAATTTTCGAATTTTTTCCTTAACAAATGCGATCTCTTCCCCCTCCGAAACCTAATTGGTTTGGGAAGATGAGGGGATCGGGATGGTGCAAAGGCAAACCACCTGGCTTCCCACACCGTGAACCCGAGTTTGAATCCCGGAGGCATCCGGGTTTTTTAGTGGTATTCCAATCTCTACTGCAATGTGTCATATGTAAAGTACTTCAATTTAATTGGCGTTAAATTGTACATGGCCTTTCGGCGCCATTTGTTAAGAGTAGGGTAATTTCGACGCGGGGTTTATCTTACCATTCACCCTTCCCCCATTCCGCGCAAATCCTTCCTCTTCCGAATTGCCCACCTATCCCTAATGACGTAAACGACCGCAGCTGTTGGCATTCTTCCCTTATAATTAGGACCACTATTACGGCAACCTACTCAACAGGGATTTGCAAAAATATTACTATTACCATTGCCATGCGGGGGTACTCCGTTTTAGATAATATTCCACCATGTGAAAAATGAATGGTCTATTGTATCCTAGCTTTCATTCCGAAAGAAAGGAACTAACTCTTCAGCGAGGCAAAAGTCAAACTAATAACTCGATCAGTGAAGTTTAAACGTAGAAATGAAGAACTGAGGGAAAAGTAACACCATTTGCTTCAGAGGAGTCACCTGATGGTGAGACGAAAGACATTTCGCATGGGAGGATTCAAGGCTTTGAATCCGAATACCTTGATTTGCCTAGCTAATATACCTCTTCAGTTATGAATTTCTAATCACCTCGTGAACTCTTTCGCCGGGAGACCCAATTAGATTAATTTGTGTGGACGCATCGTTATGCATGTAATTAAACAGTACATGTAAGGTAATTCATCAGAATATCTTATGATTATGAGGATCTTTGAAACCTGGGTTGCTTAATTGGAAAAAGGACTTGGTCGGAAATAAAAGGCCCAAGTTCAAATCCCGATTAACACTTCCGCTTTAAAAATGTTCTCGTATTTATATGTCAGTGCAAGTGAACCTAGTTCGCCCTGTAAAAAGGCCAAACCGTTGCCTCCCTCGCATCCAGGATTAATTAATTTCAGTAATACCCTAGGCATCCCCTCCACACAGACCTGAGAGATTGAACCAGCTGAAGAGGGCATTTTCTTTGCCTCAATGTTGATATTTCATTCGGGGTCAATTTCCGTATTGTGCCACAATGAGAATGCCTGATCAATTATGATCACCTAGAGATAATTATCGTCTTTAATAAGCAAAGCTAGCAGTATTGTTACGCGAACTGATGGTTTCTCTTCTGAGCAATACATGAGTGCACGTATGAATCTATAATTGGTGCGACCTGGGCTTCGTGATGGATTCAACGACATTCGATTAATATCAAAACGATATCTAAGTAAGTTAAAAAGTGAGAATGTTATAATTTTGATAGATACATATTAAATTGTTTTCTGTATTGACAGTAGACAGTAAACGACAAATCGACAAGTACGTGTGTCTTCATGGGACTTAATAATCGTGAAAAACCCAGCAATTATTTTTGGAAATATAAATAAATGCCTCAAAATCCAATTAGGAAACATACGGGGAGAACTCTTGAGTTCTTTCTTTGCACAATACTGCTTGAACTCATACTCGTATGAGAGTATTTTTTCTATCTCAGGAAATAAGTGAGGATCTTGGTGTCGAAATAATAAAATATAATCCTCTAGATATTTTGATGATAGTCACATTCGGGGGGGTAACCAGCTAAGCTTTCACCCTACAACATGGATTAGCCTTAGCTACAAATAACATTTTTTATAACAATTGAAATTAAATCCTAAATTAGCCGTAAGAACTTTTCTAGAGTCCTTAAAACCCAAGAACACCACAATGATCAACTCAAATGTTGATTTAGCTGGCGAGAGCGGAGCACACCTCTTACAGCATGTACCTATCAAGACGTGTGCTATTCACACATCCATATAGGAAGAATATACCTTTCCCTGTGCCACCTGTGGTTTCTCAGAAAAATTTTGGATCCGAAAAATAACCCACAGCGCATAAATCTGGGCTTTTCGACGTCATCAAGAATCGAACCAAGGCCCTCCCGTAAGTTGTGGAACACTCCTAGCTACTAGGATAGAACGCTCACTTATACATAAAGACGACGGAGAATGAGAATTTTACCGAAAGCTTTCTTTACCACCGTTCCTTTTTGGATAAAAATCAAAAAGAGTAAACTATATGTTAATTAGTTCTTATAGGAGACTCCTGAATGTCGGAATAAAATTGTTATTCTCGGAGTAATTAAAATATGAGAATTTTTCGATTATCACGCGAACTAAACACGACGACGAAGTTTCATTGCTCCATACGATTCAGAGGGCTTTCCCCCGGATTGTTGAAAACTTCCTAGGAAGACGCCATCCTTCATTAGTCTCTCGGGAGTCCACCCACTGGGAAATCGGCACAACGGCTCCTCCGGGCATAATTTACGAGCGAGAGGATCGAATGGAATACTAAGCTCGGTTCGCGATCGCGTGGGAGCTGGGGAAGGAAGTCAGCCAAATGTATCTTAAAAATATATATTCCGCATTATGAATAGTGTAACGTGAGGGATTCATTTAGTCTCTTTAAACTTCCATATCCAAACCCACGTAAGCCATACTAAGGTTTATTCCACGAACTCTCTTGCCGACGTCCCCCGGTAACCGGATATACTTATCATTCGAATATATTTAGAATATCCATTTTTCAGATAGGAGTATTGTGATTGAAGAACAAATACTTTGGTAAGAAACAAAATTCAATGACTACGAAAGGTGTGTTTAAGCCTGAGTAGAAAAAGCAAATTCGTAAGCGAAACGAGACGATCCAAATCCCACTGCATTCGTGTTCCGCCCCTGATTCTAAAGGATAGAGACGAAGATAAATAATCAATGGTAGTGGTAGTAGTTATCTTGAAAGGATACCGGAAGCTGAGATTATTTGCGCCACTAAGAATGAGTGGGCATATGGCAGAGGTAGGATTTATAGGGAGCGTAAGAAAGATGGAGAGAAACCCGGGGTCCGAATTAGCCTACTCTAAACGAAAGACGCCCATTGGTTCACAGTTTAACGTCCCATCCGAAGGAGGGCGTACTGAAGCGTTTCCCATGTGGCACCCAAGTAGGGATCAACCGGGCCAGGGTAAATTATGCCGGGCTTAAAACCTGAGCCCCCCACCCTCCCCGTTAGGAAAGCCAATACACTAGCCGCCAAAACAGCCCGATCCCCATTTGACCCAAGTATAAAGTTTTTGGCGATATCACGAAATAGCGTGCAGATACAGATTCAGTATATGCCTGCTCTGTGAAATATTTTACGCCATAATTTATCATTTCATTTTGTAGTTTAAGTTAAAAGTATAAATTGTTCAACAGAGAGTACGAATTTTGCAGTATAGTGAATGGAAACGTTTCGATCGACCAATTCTAATTAAAAGTTCAGTTCGATCCACAAGTAGTGGAAACTATAATGCTTGACTTTATTTCGCACCCATTAGGGTATCAGTTCATTCTGTAGTAGACGGATTATCAGAGTAAATAGATTCAGCTACAAACAATTACCCGGCGCGGGACCCGGTAATTTTTACGGTGGTCGTACGTGACAAATGACGACAACGGATTCACCAAAAATATTTCATTGCCTTTTAATAATATGGAAAATATAATAAAGCCTGACGTAAAAATTGTATAACAACGATACATTTGAAGGATATGAAACTAAGGAAACCTTTTATAAGAAATTGAGGAACCAAATCATGTGAGAGCGCAAGAAGGCCAAATAAGAGTAGATAGAAAGCTGCTGCGAATAAATAAATGACTATTCAAAGAAGGGGAAATAGCAAAACTGCTTATCAACTAGTGAATAAATAATTCGGAGAAAGAGAAAGAAAATCTCAAAAATTTCCGATATATTAATACAAGGTAAAAGTATTGGGAAAAGATGGAAGTAATTGGTTGCAGCACTCTACCAAGGGCCCAAAGTGCATGCATTTGGCTTAGCTAAACAACAAATCTTGATAGAAAGAGATGGAGCCAGGAAGTAATGAAAAGCAAATTCAACAGTCGTAATAATCAAGATTCGCATAAAAGCCATGGTGTTTGAATTCAGCACAAGATACCTTTGGAATAATCAAAGATAGCTACGACAAGAAAAAACTACCAGAAAACATCGAAAAGCGTGAAATGAATGCGATTCCAATTAAAAAAAGAACAGTTAAATGCGAAGGAACACTGAGCCTGATAGCTCAGGCATCAAAAATACTCACTCGGATAATTAGCTGAAGGAAAGAAAGGAAGATAAAAGAAATCGTCACGGAAAATCCTTTCGGATCCGGAAAAAAAACGCGGAGCAAGAGAACTTTGAGGCTCAGGTTGAGGGTGTTTGCCGAAAAAATGGCGGACGTAAATAAGCCACTATATCAGGCAATCGTGGACTTGAACGAGGCCTTTTACCCCGTAGAATAGAGGAGATGTTAAAAATACTGGGAGCGATTGAAATGGACTAAAACTTCATAAGAGTATTGCATCACTTCAACAAGAATCAAGTGGCAAAAATGTGAATTAAAAACGGAATAAGCAAAACTAAATAAAGAAGTTAGACAAAAATATAACCTCACGCCAGCAGTATTTATCGCACGTATTTCCAGAAGAGGCGATAAAAGAATCTCAAGATTTGGGTATTAAAGATGTCAAGATAAATCTCGAAGAAATAAATATTCTCGGGTTCGCAGATGATACGTATCGCAGTAATGGCAGTGACGCGAGAGAACATACAGGTAAATCTGAAGGTTATGGACCAAGTACGAGTGTTTCGGAAATAGAATATGAGCATTTGACAGAAATAAAACTGAAATCTTTATTAGTGGAAGAGGGAGGCCGAAGGCTAAGATCATAATATAGTATAAGGGCAGAAATGGGACGAGTGAAACAAAACAAGTAAAATCCTACATATACTTGGGTAACAGTATAACTAGAGATGAAAGACGTTCAACCGACATCAAATGGAGAATATCCTAACCTAAGAAGGCGTTCATGAAGAAAGGCAACTGAAATGTTCGAAGAACTTTGGCGCAAACGAGGAAGCAGTTATCCTAAACGATCATATTTGGTACGACACTTTACATACCAGAAATATTAGTAAAGTAGACCAACGACGAATAGAAACCTTAAAACATGGTGCTGAAGGAGAATGTTGAATATTGAATGGACGGACAAAGTGGGGAACGTGGAAGTATACAGGAGGGCAGAAGAGGTAAGGACCAACTGGAGAAGGCTGTGGCATAGGAGAACTAGATGGATTGGACCCACCATCAGCATAATGAATGAGTATAATCATAATCTAGATCGACTGTAACTTGGAGCAGCTAGATTTATGAAAAGTTGTTATAAGCAAGGCAGCAGTGTACGACCCTGTTTGACGGATTAGAATGGGAGCCACGAGTTGACCGTAGGCTTAAATACAGGTTAAACTTACTGCGTAAATCTGAGGATGTTAAAGACATATTACAGGCCTACAATTACTACAGTAAATCAGATCATCAACATAAAATCAGGGAGAATTATTGTAGAACGAATAAATTTAAAATGCCGTTTTTCGAACCATTAGAGATCAAAATAGATATGACAGTAATCGCGTAGGAGATAATTATAATTGGTAGTGTATATATTTGTCGATATCCTGCATGTTACTCTGTTTATTTAATAGACCCATCTTTTTAACAGTTCTGCAGTATGATTTGAATGTACGTATCCTATTATTGAATATTGTTGAATGCAAGTACTTTCTTTCGTCTGGTTAAAATTTATTGAGTGCACTAATATTTGTGTAGAGGTAACATGATTTGGTTTTGCATGTGGTTTTATTTTATTTTTACGGGTGGTGACCTAACATCCCCCACCACACGCCCCTGTGGCGGGTATTATGGATATGTAGATAATAGAAGAGTACATTGAGCGGACGATGGCATGAGGAAGACCAAGGTACAAGTACATAGGGCAAGTTAAGAAGGATGTTCAACAGAGAAGCTGTCATGTAGAGTGGAAATCGACACTGAATAAGAATAATGGAGGGCTACGGCAAACAAATCATAGGATTGAAATAATGATGACTATGAGACTGAATTGAATGATGATACTAAATGGATACTGTTTTCAATTTCATAATGACAATGTAAAAATGACTGTTTAATATGTGGACGTAGTTGAAAACCATCCACACCGGTTTCCAAGTTTAAAAGAGGTCGCTTTCATTTAGGAAAATAATAAACTGTAGGAAGAAACTGCTGATGTGTAGCTCCATAACTGAAGTAACACTACACCTTCACAATAAAATACTCTATTTTACACAAGGCCTGTTCCGTTGCAGATTAACCTGAGGTTGAGCGTGTAACAAAACCGGTGTGTAATTAAGATTATGTTCTCGTGGGAGCGACGCATTCTTTCTCTTAGTTTAAAACATCGAGAACTGTTAGTATTTGAAAACAAGGAGATAAAGAACTCATATTATATTACAAATTATTCAAAATCGACTATCGCTGCCCCTTGTTGACTGGATTGGAAGTGGAGAATATGGTTGAAGAGTAAGTTTTTTGGGGAAATTTGGAGAAAGAACAAAGTTTGGATGGAAAACATAATGAATGGTGCTGACATATTGATTTCAATAGTAGGCGTGCAAGGAAAAGGAAGCGGAGTAGGAAGAGCAAAGAAGTGAAACACGTGTGTAGAAAGTTTCAATACATGAAGGAATATTGTGAATAGTAAAAACCAGTTTCTGTTTAAGGAATTCATCTCAAATCTTAGTAGAAGGTGTAATAGTTTCCCGGACCCTTCAGAAACTCAGCTCTAATCGGTCTAATCTATCTTATAAAAAAGGTAAGCGGTAAAAAAGATATCATAATAATAAAAATTTACCCAGTGTGTACAAGTGATTTTACCCTCTGATCATCCTCTTAAGCCTTCACTTGTGGAACTCAAATGCAATTGTTTTGTCGAGCGACACACTGACAAGTTTTATGTCATCAAATGAAATATTTTGAATAAAAATTTGATTCAAGCATGGGTCGTGACAGGAAAATTAAGTCTCTCAAACAGAGAATTAAAAGGAGTGGGAAATTCTTTTCCTATGAAAGTAAGAAATACTGGAATGCACCAGCGGAAAATGTGTTGAATCCATTTTCAAAAATACCAAGTGATCAAGAAAATGGCTGAAAAGCAAGCCTTATGATCTGTAATAATCTTATTGCCTTGCATGCTTTTACAGCATAGTTTCATTTCTTGTGATGATGTTGAATTATATCCAAACTGATTTTAATGTAAACATCGTTAAGTTATCATCCATCACATTACACGGTCAACAAGTAACTTAAGGTATACTAATAACTAATGCAACTAATGCACACGAATGTAATGCTAATATAACTAATATATACCAATATAAAATAAAGTACTACTATACCAATATAAAGTAAAGTAAAGAAAATCGTATATTACGTTCTCCGAAGCTGAAAGCACAGCGGGGTTTCTCCTTGGGAAAGGAATCTATCGATCGCATCAGCCTGAAGGCTTTTTAATTCGAAGTTTCGATGGACAATTTAATCAATAAGAGGATAACAGGCATTTAATTAATACAAGCTTGAGATGTGAAAGCAGAAAGAAACTAGAGGGAAGTAGTTATTAGCATTAAAAGCAAAATACAATTTCTACTGGAAGGAGAAATAATTTACATCAAATATAGCAAGCACCAAATGGGCCAACTGTGCAGAGTACGCGTGTTGATTTTGACTTTTTCGTTATTTTTGAAGGCTTACACGACAGCATAAGTAGAAGAAAGGAGGTAGGAAATGGCTTAAATTTGGTACAATAGAAGAATGAAGAAGTATCAATCGTTAATGAAGAAGTTCTTCAAATGTGGGTGACGGAGGGTGTAAATGGGAGTCGAATGACGAGAGGAAGATAGAATTGGAAATGAAGGCCTCAGGGAAAAGAGAAAAACGCCTTATGACGATCACTTAAATAGTTAGGGACTCTTTCAGGTGATCTTTCAGGTCATGGCATGGAATAAAATTATTAAAAGTCAAACTAGAACAAAAATCTACGAGGAATTGGGAAAAATAACTCACAATAAAATATCATCACTAAATAACAATTAATTGGAATAACATATGGAAAACCTATATTTTATTTCTGCTTTTTCCACTGGTATGTGAACTTAAAGCTTGAGGAATAAGATAAACTTTGTAAAACTCCCAAAGAACTTTATTTACACGGTATTATCGGTACCAGAAAATTTAATCAGCATATGTGAATCCGCATTAATAAAGTTTTTGTGAATTGTTCAAAGTTTATCTTATTCCTCTTGATTTCCGCTGTTGGTACCACTGAAAATAAGAAAACAAGTAAATTCCAATTATGATTAACGCATTGCCTTTTCGGATACTTTCACCTGTACCTTTACCTTAGTCACGCGCTAAATAGGGGCAAGAAGTAAAAAGCGATCGTTACCCTGTGGACGGTGCGTGGGCTGAGGGATAGGGCGGACTGGTGTTGGTGCTGCGGATAATGTCTTTGGTGGTGTGGCTGGTGCCTCCTGGGCACCGTGAACCTCCCCTCGGCCACCACCGCCGCAAATGCCGCCTTCCACATATCCGTCTGGGTTGCCTGAGTCTTCATCGTGGCCCGCTTCATTTTCTCTGTGAAGGAGAAAAATTAATTGTTTTGAACACGACACGATTTTGTCACATACGTGATACACGGGGTTTGCAGTTATATGTTACATATTACATTTACAACTTCACGAACAAAGCACTAGTATAACTATAAACGTAGATGCATTACCCTTGACAGAATTCCCTTTAGGATTAGGCAAAGCGATAAAAATATTGAGTCTCCAATGTTGCAGCAGCTACGAATCATACGTACTTAGGGGTTTCAGGTGAAACTCTAAGAAAATATTTCAATATATTCGAATGTTTCAAAGATGTGCCTGCCATGCCTGGCATTTATTTGAACTGAAAAGTTCACATGTGTGAAAGCAAATCTTTTACCGATGTACACTGAGATGTGATTACACTTACACAGGTAAAAAAACTTAACCAAACTAAAGTTTGATCTTGTTGAGTAACGAAACAATCGGTTTAATTCCTTTCCACGTGCCGAACGCAGTTACCACGACGTTCTGGTACGCAGATATTACACCGTATTTATTTATTAGAAACGTAGGTACACCTTCAGTATTAACTTTGCAGAAACTTGACAGGATAGATTTAGGAGAAAGGAGAACACATGTAATGCCATTAAATATCTTACTCATCACGACCAAGGTTTCAACAGCTTCCATCCTAAATAAGATCTAAAGATGGAGTCTGTGTTGAAGGTGAAGAAAGAGTCGAAACCTGGATCTTGAGCCTTAAAATACGTGTTTACTGACATTGCTATTGTTCTCTTTCTTTCTGTATTCATTCATAAGTTTAAGATGTGTTCTCCTGAAGTATGATTAAGCACTTGACCCTAGGATCCTCCGATCAGAATCCGAGTATGATACTCTCGGGGATACCATCCTGCCTATAAATATTCACACCATACCCTTATTTCATTTTTCCTCTTGCTATTAGCTTGTCTCAAATGCTTAAGAGTTGAACTATTTTGCCTTATTTATAATTTATTTTAACAATTATTGACATTATTTGAACCTTTTTGTCTTTCTTTTTTTACTAAACTTTAAGCCAGGCTTAATATAAATTCTGCAGCCCGGTGTTGAATCAACCCCTTCCAAATTCAAGTGACGCATTGGATTGCAACGCACCATGAAGTAGATGTAGAAGTGTTTTAGATCAAACAGAGATGATTACCGCACATTACTATTACAGATGTTGTTGAGTTTTTTCACTCTGACATTTCAGAGCAACCGTGTTTCTAAAAAAACTGAACAATTAAATATAATGGTGGTTTTAAAATAATTCTCATTATTTTATTCGCATTTAACTAGGTGGTCAACTGATTGCGTTGAAAAGAAAACTTTTTTTAACTGCACATTTCTTTTTGGCGAGTAAAACGCCGTAATCCATATGGAGTTTTATCAGAGCATGGACCTGGTGAAATCGATATATTATATCCTCATGAGAACCCAGTGGTCCAATTCCAATTTTCACGTTTGGCTCCCAGGGACACTGCATTCCAGACGCCCACTCGAAAGAGCATTCGGTGCACGAAACCCTCCCCGTCTCTCTCCCTCTCGACTCCGTCTCAGGTACGCAGTTAAATCACTCCGAATTCCGCAACTACCACCCCACCCCCACGTCGGGAGGCTGTTTATCGCCCTCCACGTAGACACACTACTCGTGGGAGAGCGCCGTTAGCCGCTTATTTTATCGCATCCCCCCTTCTCCCTTCCTCTCTCGCACTGCTCCGCCGCCGAAATCGATTTCAAAGTCTCCTCGGTGTGTTTTTTTTTACCGGAAGAGGGCGCGGGTGGTTAATCGGTGAAAATGGTGGCGGCGAAGAGAGAACAAAAGGCGGGCGCGGTGAATGATTGATGGGTCTCGCCCCGTCGATCCTTCCCTAGGGAAACGTCGAGAGAGAGAAAAAGATAGAGGGGAGTGGTGGAGAGACGGGATAAATAAAAAAATAAAAAGAAAAGAAAATCGAAATGCTTAAAAGCTTTGGGCGCGTGCGTTAAAATCACCAACGGAGACGATTCAAATATTTTTTAAAGAAAACCCCTATTAATCGCAGTTTCCCGACGAAGTCCTGTTTTATGGGTGACGTCTACCCCTGTCCTTGACTCATGGCTCTGCTGCGACAAAATGAGGATGGACTATTACTTACCACGTGAACGGTCTACGTGCCCGGGTGCTGTTCGTGTTTCGTGAGGGAATGGCCTCGCCGATGCCAATAACAACAATATTCACGTAAGAATTTATTAATGAGAGCGTTCCAGCTGAAGCGATGAGTCTAGATTAGAAACAAAATGATTTATTTTCGTCTCCTCCAAGTGAATGGCTTTAGTGGGAATAAACAAAATCATTGGAATACTTAAAAATATAATATGCACTATTTCTCAAGAAAAAGGATAGTATTGGGGTTTGGATTAGTTAGATGACTAACGCGACGATTTCCCAACCCGAGGTCCGGGTTCAAATCCCAGCGGTGGTAGTATTTTCCAGAGGTATCTTGATCTCTGCTTGGGTGTAATGTGGAGAGAAATTCAAGGGGAGTATGCCGTCCGTCAGATGAGACGTTAAACTGAGGACCCCTTGGCACCTTTTGTTGAGCTTAGGCTTAAGCCAACGCCGGGCTTATCTTCACCCATATTCCCCCATTTCCCCGAACACACTGCCATAATTTGCCATTTTTATCTCCAACGGCAAATATAACTTCGGTTTACGGTCGTCTTTCCTAAAACCTTTACTGGAAAGCACTAAAAGAACAACAATTCAATATTTCAAGAAAGCGAATGAGCCTATACTGTAGGTCTTTAAGATATAGGTAAAGTATGAAGAAACATTTAGAAATTATTTTTAGTTTAATTTTTTATTTAAATTTTAAACTGAAAGCCACGATTAGGGCATATGGAAGAGTGTGTTCAATACGGAGATAAACCAACGACGAGTTAGTAAACATATCAAGAGAAGAGAGGAGTTTCCTCGGTAAAATTAAAAAAATAGATAATCTAGATGTGAAAAAAATGTGCGATATGTACCCGAATAAGATGCAGCGGAGGTGTTGAACCAGTTAAACAGACGGGTGAACTTTGGACAAGTGGAAAGAGAAATTAAGGGACGAGGCTTAAGGGTATAATAAAGGATGGTAGAATGTACAAATAACTGAAGAAAATAACGCAAGGCAAAGAAAAAGTCCACATCTTACGCAATACCTAATAGTAGTTACGAACCACCCGAAACGTACCATCGATAGGCAGATTACCCATAGCTATGACAATAGGTAATGAGAAAAAATGGTAAAATATTATTTTCGAACGTTGAGTTTCTTGACATGGAGGGTTGTTAAATTGTTTCATTTATCGGATAATAATTGCCAGTGATTTTACTGAATCAAGTAACAAACACTAAGGCTTTATATATATATATATATATATATATATATATATATATATATATATATATATATATATATATATATATATATATGACACTTTTGAAAGTCTCACGGACGTGAATAATAATGTTTAACACTTAGCACTAGTGGACACAGACAAAAACACAGAAACACACAAAAAAGAGACTCACTATTTTTCGAATTTTCGGTGGTCGTTACCACCTTTATCAAGGAAGAGAGGGACAGAACTGAAGGGAATACGAGGGATGGAGCGGTGGATGGAAGGGGAAGGTGGGGAGAGAATTCCGAAGGGACGGGTTTGGAGGGGCAGCGTTAGAAGGGTGGGGAAAATGTAGAAGGTGATGGGGGTGGAAGGGGGATGAAAATATAATTGAAGCAGTGTAATTAATGCCTAATATTGATTCCTGGCCATTTCCAGGACTCCAAGAACCAGATGAAGGATTGCTCTAATGTTTTCAGTTTCAGAGGAGGATCAGAGGGTGGGAGGGATGCTATGATGGATACACTATAGCATTTATCAAAGGGAGTGTTGTGTTCGGAGGCGTGTTTGGGGATAGGGAGCATATTAATTAAGGAAGAGTTTTTGCATAAGGCTCGGTGGTTGTTGATTCTGATATTGAGGGGTGTGGTGCACTGCCCAATGTAATAGGCAGGGCAAAGTTGGCACTTCAGAAGGTACACTACATTGCTAGATGTGCAAGTAGAGGAGGGAATTGGTGGGAGAGAGTTAAAAAGCGGGTGGGAGAGGGATGGGATTTTGGTTTTGAAAATAGGGCATGTTTTGCATCTGCGTTTATTGCATGGCGTTGGAGTGGTTTTAGGACGGGTTGGGGATTTAAGGAGTGGATTTGTTGTTTTGAGGAGATCGGATAGGTTGGCGGGGCGTTTGAAAGTAACTGAAGGGCATTTGGGAAAAAATTTGGCGGTGGCATTATGATTTTTTAGGATAGGGTAGAGGTCTTTCAGGATTGATCGTAGAGATTCTAAGCCCGGGAAGTATGTTGTGCAAATTGAGAGAGGGTGTGGTTCCGCCGTGGAGGAAGGTTTGGGAGTGTACGCATGTTTTCGAAATCTTTGTTCAGGAGGGATTCGGGATAACCTCTTTTGAGGAGGGAACAGTGTAGACTTGAAAGGAAATAATCAAGGGAATCAGGGTCATTGCAAATTCGGTGTCCTCTTATGGATAGGGAGTAAGGAATGGAGCGTTTTGTGTGATATGGGTGGCAACTATTGCAGTGTAAGTATTGCTGTTTGTTTGTGGGTTTAATATGTACAGAGGTGTGAAATGTTTGGTTTCTTAATGTTACATTTACATCCAGGAAGGTGATTTGGGAGGAGGAAACTGTAGAACTAAAGGAGACAAAGGACGAAGCATTGAGGTCGGAAATGAAAGCTTTCAGGTATATATATATATATATATATATATATATATATATATATATATATATATATATATATATATATATATATATATATATATATATATCACACACACTAGATTCCCACCCAGAAGGCCTGGGTTCAAATCCCGGCGGTGTTGAACATTTTTCAGCGGTATCTCGATCCCTACATGAGGTGCTTTGTGGAGGGCACTTGGAGTGAGTACGCCGTCCGTCGGATGGGACGTTAAGCTGCGGACCCCTTGGCGCCTTTCGAAAAGAACAGGCTAATGCCGACGCCGGGTTTCTCTCCACCCTTCAACCTTTCCTGTCCATCCCTAATGGCGCAAATGACCTCAGCTGTCGGTTGCCTCCCCTAAATACTACTTACTATATGCATGTATATATATATATATATATATATATATATATATATAAATATATATATATATATATATATACACAAATACACAAAATGTTTATTGCAAGTCACTTGAAATAAATAATCTTAAGGAGGTAGATACAACTGAAAATACTTTATCATAAAAGTTAAAAATCAACAAAACTTAGTAAGATAACATTTCAATAAAATGTTTCAAAGCGAAATATTTTAATTTGTTTGGAACTGTTTATTAAAAACCTTTTCTGGCGTATTATGGGTTCTCAGGATTACCAGAGTAAAATTTGATTAGATTTAAGTTTATAAAGATAAATTAGAGCGAGCAGAATAGAATTAAAATCTATAACATGATGTACATTAATAATTCGTTTGGGATCAGAGGAATAAATATCATTTACTTTACATTCTGCCGGTAAATGAATAAAGTCGTTTTTTTACCTTTGGGATACCTATGTATTGAAAACGTTATAGAAAAAACAAACCCATACCTTAAATAAAATAGCATTCTTTTAAAATCCAAATGAAAACGTTATGCATGGTTACACTGGGAACCAGTTATTAAAGGCCTTTGGGCAACGTGAGGGGCAAACAACTATTAAACCTATTGTTCCAGTTCATTAAAACCACTCGGAGTGAACAATTTTTAATGATTTTCAAGCATGGGCAGAGAGGAATATTTTCATGAAACAATAAAGCTCCGAAGCTTTATTATGTATGTACTTTAATCATTCACTGTGTACCGTTCACTACTTCAGCACTCTCTGGCCACTAGGGGATATGCCGTTGTCTTGATTTATGACTCCCATTCCTCCTCTCCCTCTCCCCCCACTTCTCTCATACATGCCGATAATTCGACTTCCTCTCCATAGTAATAAACTCGGACCGATTGAACCCGGAGGGTAATAGTCACTGGTACCTCGATCAAGCATTGAGGCAGTTGTGCTGATTTGATATGTAGGCATAACTCTGTACAGCGATCAGCTGTCGGCTCGCACGCGTGAATCGCCTAAGAGATTGCAGTTATTGTAGAACCGATCAGTGGGCGATAGTTATATAATAATCAGTTACATTCAATTCTAACACCATGCCGCATGGAAAGGCTGAAAGTGACCGCCGGTAGTTATTGGTGATCAAAACGTCATTCCGCCCATTTCGTGTGTGTTTCGAAGGCAATCTTGTGGCGTATTATTCTTGCGCAGGGTGTTTAACAGTTAATAGTTGTGGAGGCTGGTAATGATAATGGAAGATATAGTCTACGTCATTTCACAGAACAAGTGATTTATCTTTCCGGCATCACGTCATTATAGCAATTATGGGGTCTCGTAATTACTACATGGGCATGGCATTATTTGAAGACTAATTTCGCAGATGAATATACCTTTGAACTGTCACCGTTTATATCACTGCCATGATTTACACTGAGGGTCCAAGCCATCACGTGCGTGTGACAGAACAGACTCGCACGTTCGCTTTAATTAAAGTTATGAAATAGATCACTGGTACGATAATTCATATTTACTCGTATTTCTAAACTGCAAATTTCTTCTATTTTTGCAACCTGCTCAACATATCTTTTAGTACATTAAAATTTTTGTAATGAGTAACTGATCGAAGCACTTTTACACCTGATAAAATTATTTTTTATATTTAACGACCGGGTTTTGATGTATTACATCATCAATTGATGTTGTAATTGATCAATTGATGATGTAATACATCGAAACCCGGTCGTAAAATATAAAAAAAATCATTAAGTATGCTTGACTATGCTTGACATCCACCACATCACGTCTGAAGCCACTCAATTTCATCATTTTTGTAATTCCACCTCAAGGAAATTTAACATTTGTTGCAAAAAAGGCAACGGAGAATTTCAGGTTTAGAACATCTTCAGTGCATACTGTTTGCTATCTAAAGCCAATTCGCGAATCAATTCGTGATGTAGATGACCATGAAGATAGGTCTTAAAATTCGAATGATAGATTCAAAGACTACAAGATTTTTTAATTGTTTTGTTATTTTCATAATCGCAAAGAAAATGCTAGAAATACGGATGAATTCATCCGTATTCAGCAAGCCCTTAATCATCACGCAGTCGGGAAATTACGTCCAGCAACTGCTCCGCTGACCGAGGTTATTCAGAGCACTCCTTTCAATTACTTCAATTACTTATTTATGAGTACATGGGCTGATTAACAATGGGACGTGATTACGGAATGCATCTTTTTTACATTACTTTATCAAAAATATGGTATTACGTTAGCGATGACCATTCCTGATCAGATACCTGGTCTCCTTCTTAAAAATTTGGTCTCTTTCCTTTATATCCTACTACTTTGTATTAAATAAGCAGTTCCAGGTACTACTCGGATAGAGCTTATGGCAATTTTTGGATATCCGATGTCTCCATAGTTGAGTGCGCCTGAGATCTCAATCAACTCAAAGTTATCATAACATTGTTCCGAAGGACAGATGGCATTAATTAAAGCGATACCCTCGACCCCAAAAGAGGTTAGCCCCGAACCTTTGGAATATCAAAGGAGCGTGTTTACCATTTTATTAAACGAAGTTTACTCTGAAAAAGATCTGATAACTCAGATGCGCTCTATGTACACACATTTCAAATCCAAAGCACTAAGTGAATGTCAAACAGAAGGTGTTGAGAAACCAACATATAGTTAGTTAATTGTAAGAATTCTCAATGATTTAGTAAAGGGAATGATAGAGGACAACGAGATCTTTTCGACTGAAGGCTGTCTAGTGTTTCAATACAGTTTTTCAGTGATCACCAATCGGGCGAGCAATGGAACAATTCTACAAGTCCATCAGAGCGGGAAGCGATTTAATTTCAGAATTTCATCAATATTCTTCAGGTTTATTACTAATATTCAGTTCTTCTGTTTAGATTAACAGTAGAACCTCGTGTAAATTATGCTGCAAAAAGTTTAACAGGTATAATCATTTTCAATTAATAGAATTCGTCAATATTTTCAACAAATGCAATGTTATAAGAAAAAAATGTTATTACCACAGAGCAGCGTGTAACATGCAAGTGCTGTTCAGAACATATTTTCTCATAAATTTGTATTCGCATTATTTATGATAAAAAATGTAATTTAATGTCATGAAATTAGTTATGACTATGTGTGATACACGCATGGTACAAATTGCATTGATTTGACTCCAGTGTTGCGTCGGCGGTGGCCATTGCGATTTGAAACATGTTCATTTCTTCTAGGGTAAAGATTGATTTAACTCGCAACACGGCATTAAAATTTTTATTTCACCTAAATAAATAGCATTGTATTTAAAATGCTGCAGAAGACTTATGAAGAGTCACCTCGCTCTTGTAGCGCAGCTGGAAGATGGTTTAAAAGTTAAAAGAGGGCATACAATCACTTTCAAACAAGGGTGCGACTGTAGCTCAAGTTACTACTCTTTCGGAGGTAAACATTAGCACCGCTGAAATGTCACTGTGAGAGAAGATCGTTAAATAAAGTTAGGAACACCTTCAGATATACAGAAAATTTCATTGGCTGTCTCACACACGTTGCTCATGAGACGTGCTTGTCCTCGGTGGGTTCCCAGACTGGTTATATCCGAACAATACGACGCGACCAGCTTTTTTTCCCCTTGAATTTTATGTCACAGGCTATTTTGAGCGACCTATCAAAATATAAATTCCAGCATTTCTTAGAAGACTTGAAAAAAAGATCAGATAAAAATATTGCATCAAATTGGAGAGGATCCATCAAAATTTGGAGTTTGAGTAAAGGTCAGATAACAAAAATTAGGGCCTTCCTTTACTGATCTCAAACTTTTTTTGCCAAATCCCGTCCCACATGACCAAGTAGAAAATGAAATATCATCTATCTTTGTGCATACTAAAACATTCTCTAACCGTCTTCGGCCGTAGCTTAATTAACGTTTTCCCTTTCTTGCTTTCCTGCTCTATATGACCCGCATTAGCTTGGTGGTGGTCTATCATATAAGTGGCTGATGTTCATTTTTCTCTTCTCCTATTTAACATTCTAGAAAACTTCTGTAGTGTATAAAATCAACACTCGTTTAAAACTAAGCTTGGCGCTAACATGTAGATATGTATGCACATAAGAGTGGGCTCTCCCTGTGATAACCACCTTGAAAGCCCTTTTTAGTGATTTTAAATAGAAATTTATTTTACCTTTCCCTCACCCCTTAAACACCCTCCCTCACCCTCATCCTTTTCCCATCACACATCGTTTTGGTAGATCGCGAAGCGATTGTGTAGATGTAATGAAAAGTCCTGGTAAGTACACACTTGAATTAAAATATTTCATTATTTATTTATATCATGATACCATCTACTGCATTAACGCCGTCTATTCTTCTCTTCCCCTTGCATTACTTGTTCCGCGTTATTTTTTCTTTTATAGTTTTAAATATCTCATTATACCTTTCATCCACTTTTCCTAAATTCCTAGAATTTCTACCAACAATTTCCTCACTTCACCTGCCATGCTTAAGCACCTTCACTCGACGTCCAAGTGTTTGAACCAGTGAACGCTGCACTCCATACTCCTGTCTCTTTCTTTTTCCTTACTCTCCATTCGAAATGCCTCCCATTAAAATCCCTCCGTGTTCAATATACTGTTGTTAATACACTTCTTGCCCTAATTTTCTTAATACTATAACCAGGGTTGTATAAAAGTTTGTCCTAATTCGTGACGATTTTACATGAAACTATTTATGTTCTATTACTCCCATTATTTCAATCCAAATATTTTATATGCAACCACGAAAAAATGGAAATATACGCTGGAAAATGGAGTGCGGAGGCCACGAAGTCGGTATACGCCTATCGATTCAGAAAGGAATGTAAGTTCGATTGAGAGACTCACAAGAGGAAGGCTAAAATATGTAAGAAAAACTTAGTGAATTAATCGCTTTTGTAAACTTTGTGATTTATTTCGGTTCTTCCATACTATGCTGAGGTAGTTATTTCCCAAGTAACTCCGTAACATTATCCGGTGATGTACATTGGCTTTGAAGGAGCACCATAGGCATAAATTTATGGACCTATGGCCATTCTACGCTTTTCCGCATTTTCCCTAGAGGAAAATGCTCCAGAATTCTTTCTCGCATCATTTTACAATTTGTGTAATTACTGGAATTATTTTTATCATCGAATATTCTTGGGTTATGAACACCTTTCGGTTTGTCAATTCTTTGCTTCAGCAATGATCTTGTCGTTTAATTGAGCCACGATTGAGTCGTAAAAATATATCAGAGGAAAAGAGAAGCAAATCAGAAAGTTTCTCTGATTTAACTGAAAGTTTTCTTGAGCGGGAAGTAAGAGCGCATTCGAGATTTGAATTTTTAGTCTTGGAATTAAAGGCCGCACATTTAAATCCTGACGGGGTTGCTATTTTTTTTTCGATGAATTTCATTCATTGCCATACCTCTTCTTCCGCGAACTTCCCTCCGAAATCCATTCCCCCTTCCTCTCCAAAAACGTCACCCCGACTCCATCAAACACAACATCTCGCTTTTCTCACCGATCCCATAGTCAAGAGAGAGAGAGAGAACGAGTGAGAGAGAGTGAGAGGAGACTCTTCCTTTCGAGCGGCGTTCCAAACCGGGCATCCGACGCAAATTGGGTTATTCGGGCGTTTTTCCTCAAGTGTTTCATCCCCGTCGAAATTCCCGTTTTTTTTTCCCCTTCCATTCTCCATTTATAAACTCCTCTCGGATTCTCATCAACTTGAAAAATAAGTGACTTAAGCCCGTGGGACGCTTTATGAAATTTCAATTTCGGAGCGCATCATGAAACAACTGCACGAGGTTACGACGAAGTGGACGCGAGGAGAGTGACGAGAGAGTGATCGATAAAAATTTTTACGCGGAATGACGCGCGGAACTGAAGAGAGCACTGGAGCTTGAAGGAAAATATGATAGTCTAGCCTTGTACTACCTTCCCTTCATGCAACTTCTACTCTCCAAAAGTCAAGTCTACTATTAGCTATGAATTCAACCCTTGATAGTTATTCGAGTCCGGAATACCTCACGTATTTTTCTAGACGATCACGACAAATGTAATTAGAAAAATAATTTAATTTCACTTACCTTACCTGTACCGCATGTTTTTCGTTTTTTGACCTTGTCCTCTTTTTTTCGCACCTCGTGGTCTTTAATTGCGCCCATTGTGTTGCTAAGAAACTACTTCAGGATTTCCCGAAGCATCTCTCCTTCATGCCCCCTCGATACCACATCCTGGCTCAATCGTCAGCAGTAATGTACCGTAGACTATCGTAGTCTACGCGTATTTTTCTACTCCTAGTCTACATGTGATCCTCATTGTGATTTTTATACCTAATCTACGTAGAGAACTTAAATCACCAAGGCATTTTTATGGATGAGCTCTGAGAACTAAATTTACTAACCGAAAGATAATACGTAATATTAGAACGGATTTTATCTGTCTCAAAGATTTTTACCCTGCACAGAATACATTTATAGTGCAATAATTATTGTTATTTTCAAAAACATTTTGTAGAAAAGGCTTATCTTCATTTTACGGTATCAACAAAATACATAACTGATAAATTAAATTTTGCCATTTAGCAGTTTAATTACAACGTCACGCAGTTCATCTGTTTACGAATATCCACTAAAAATTCAAAGGCTAACAAATTCCTGTTCTTTTCAATTATTATCACATATTAACAACTGTTTTCCAAATTATAAATCTTTTCTTCAAACCAACAAGTAATGATTAATGTAATCAGATATCCGATCTCGAAATATTCTTCGATGCAAAGTGTCAAATATTACTCCCAAAGAATGGAAAGACAACATTCGCTTTTCGCAGTGCCTACTGAAATTATGTATGCTCGATACTTCACGTCATCTACATCTTGTTTACGAGTAAAGGTATATAATATTAGTTCACACAGATGCACATAACAGGTTAAACCATATCCCTTCCCCGCACCGGGCGGATGATGAGATAAGACTAGACTTTTGCGTTCAGGAGCGAAGAAATTCATCTCATTATTTGGGTAAACCAATAAGGGATTGAATCCGGGCGAGGAACTTCAAGGAAGCTCCTGACCCCAAGTTTAAACCCTTTATCGCATGAGCCGTGGTAGAAATTAATTTACCCAAAACTAGGGCAAGCGTGATGGTGAAAGTCATTGTGCATAATCAAGCGGAACTGCAGTAGACCTCGGCGTGAATTTTCTCCCAACCTTCCAAAGAGAGGCCTCCAATCTCCTCGCTCCACCTCAATACCTCAATCCTATACCTTAGGTCAACCTCATCAATTAAATCCCTCTACCGCGTTATTCCCTAACGTTCCCTAAAAGGTCGAACGTGCAATATCAACAGACTAAAAGATCTTAGCGAACAAAACAAACGATGGACGTCAACTCTCTTTGCGCCTGGTGGGTGTTTTCGGCGATTTATCGTCACACTATTGTGACCAAGTTACTGTTTGGTCGACCAAGCGTGAAATCAGCTGCTTCGTATATGCATTTTCAATACAAAGAACACGTGATTCCTTTAAGGAACTAAAAGAACAGGAATATCAAGAATGAGTCAGGTTTCTGCAGTTGATACCGCTCGTCATCCTAAGAGTGACCACGGTACAAGCATAAGAGCAGCAACAAGCAATTTGGTGCAGCTACCTCCACTCGTTCTGCTTCTTTTAGTAGAAGTTATGTGTGGAGATAACCGACAGCTGAGGTCGCAGGGACTAAAGGGTAATTTGGTAGATGTTGGATATTCAGGGAATGAAGGAAAGGTCAAGAGATACCCAGCGCTGGAATTAGCCGACTCTTAACTCCAAGTGGTCCACAGCATAACGTATTCCATCCAGACGGACGGTGTACTCCATTTGAAGTGCTCTCCGTACAGCACCCCGAGTAGGGATCGAAATGGCACTGAAAAATCCTCTAACGGTCCGGATTCGAGCCCGGGCGCTGAGGGTGGGGAGTCATTTCATTAACCACAGCACCGTTTCGATCCTTTAACTCGTTCTAAGTAGCTTCGTGCAGTGTTGCGCTAGGAAGAGGGCACACGACGTAACGAAAAATTATGAATCAATGAATGAAGCTGTAAGAAGTGGTACTACGTGAAACAGCTGCTTTCAATATAGCGTTAGGGTGATTCTTTGGAAAGAAGTGAAGGTTAGGAGGTCAATATTTGCCATAGTTTCGTCAATGTTTTCTCAAAAATATTGTTCTTTTTTGACTCTTGACTATTTTTCTTGGCCGAAATAATTCGCTGACGAGGTTCTTTATCGCAATGAAATAGGTACAAAAGTGAATTCATAATTGAAGTAATTTAAATGAGCCTCTACGTTTAACAATTTGTAGGATATGCACAACGATATCTTTTGACCTGGCCGGGATTTAAAATAATATCTTTAAAACTAGCCGTCAATAACATCAACAGAGCGCCGCTAAGTCACTAGAAAGACATTTCCAAAGAACTTCACAACATTAGGATACAAGTGCTCACTCTTCGGATATTATATTGGGTCTATCTTTTGAGTAACTGTTGGATGAATGCAAACTGACAGAACTCAGTTGCATTTAGCGTTGCATTTCTTCTCTTCTTTTTTCCAACAACTTGACAACCCAAACTATAATAAAAACTGTTCTTCAATTCTGCATACTCTCTTCTTCCCTTTATTCCATCCAACATTCCCATCCTATTCCTGCTCCTTCCTCGTTTGCATAACATTCTCCCATCTATCACAGCCCTCAACAACCCGCTGTCAATCAATATGCTATGCATCCATTTTTCCTGTCTCCTTATGATTTCTCCCAAAATTCCCCTCCCTCCACCACCATGCCTAACATCTACTCGTTTGTTTTCCTTTCCGTCAATTTTACCTTTTCCATCCACACACACACACACACACACACACACACACACACACACACATATATATATATATATATATATATATATATATACTGACGTCTCAAAAGCCTCCAACGTACGCCTGTCATTTTGCTTCAACGTCCAGGTTTCCACGCCGTACAAAGTCATGCTCCGCACCAAAGTTTTAAAGAGTGTATTCTTAATATTCAAAAATGTACATCCAGCTATCTCCAACTATGCAGATCCAATAAAATTATTCCCTTTTAACGTGCTCCAGTCAAAAGGAGAGACACGAGCTCGTTTTTACACCACGTCAACCTTGGGCTATATGATGACTTCCCCTATATTTTGTCCCTAAAATGTTAAATTTTTTCATGCATAGTAGTTGTTTAAACATAATAGGCAATTGAGTTCTACGATTAGATTGAAAGCATTCACGGTTACAATGAATAGCCAGATTAATGCCACCTGCGCTCAAATGCTACGGCCAAAGTTGCGGTTTCCTCGGGGATTATACGAAACGGTTTCAGTTTGCTCAATATTGTGTCCTTTAATGCGCTCAAATGAGATGCGCTAAATGTACAAGTGGATCTTGATGCCTTAACTACGACGTGAAAGCCAAACTACCTTCTTTCTTATTTTACCTCCAAGTGTATTCATCGGCATATTATTACATCAAGAATCAACCTGTAGTTTGGTTTCGAAAGATTCGCGTATGGAACTCCGAACTAAGCCCAAAAGCGTGTGAAATTTGCAGCTTGGGAGGGTAATAGTTCTCTTTCCTATCCCATGTTTAAGTTTCTTACGGGGATGATGTGAGGTTGTTCAAAGCTCAGTATTTCAGGTCGGAATCCTAAGGGCATTTCGCAATATCTCTACTCGATGAACTACCACGAACTTTTCCGTAACACCAATTTTGGGTGCTACTTAAATAAAATAATTCTCCCACATTCATCGAAAGCTTGCTTGATATTCTTCTAATTTATGTAAATTTTCGTATTCATGCTTTTCAGCCCTGTCTTGTCACAGATAACGGGGAGATAATCAGGATACTGGAAAAATCGAATCAAAATCGATCTGACATTGCTTCACAAGCATCGATGATAGTTCTGAAATCTTTTCTTTTAAATGCGTAAAGATGCGTGCTTTCGAGTCCCACGAAGGGGTGAACCGGTGAGAGGCGGACACCCTTCCGAGGATAATCATCTCCTCGCTTTGTTTTCCACGGGATTAGAGATGAGACAAATGAAGCGATGGTTCTCCGGAGAGGATTTTCGCGAACGGCTGCAGAGGTTTTTCATCCGACGCGAGGATAATCTCGCATCCGAAGACCTACGGAAAATGTGAGAGCGATCCACGAAAAGAACTCCGGTGAAACAGAGATTATCACCATGATTATTTTTTCCCCGGAAACCAACACGTCGTCGCGGATTTGGAAAGGCGAACCGAGACGAGAACGAATGGCGACCACTGACGTCCAGCCGCATCACCATTTCTTCAGATAATACTCACCCGCGGGAGGACGAGCAGTTCACACCGAAATACACCGTTGGAGGTTTTTGCTCCCGATCCCATGGTGACACGATCATATATCTGTCCTATTCCCTCATCGTTCACAATCCGCCCATTGCCAGGCCTAAACCGTTTTCTCCCAGAGAGAATTGTGGTTGGATGGATAAAGAATAAAAAGGTGCAGCTACCGGCGTTAATGCCATAACCTCACCAGAATCTATTAAAGCAACGAATAAAATATTTTCCAAATACCTAGCATCTCGCGGCCCTTCGTGATAATTTATGATACCCATGATAATGCAAGAACAACTCCGTAAATTTACGTGTACTCACCGCGTTTTCAAAATGAATTGGCAGTCTTTTCCAACGCTCGAGTCATTATCAAGAAAAGACAAATATTTACGAAATCATAGTCGATTGATTTGGAAAACTAAGTTTGAAATTCAGCAGTGGTATTAATTCTATTACAATGGATAGTATAATTTCTTTTGAATTGATTCATTCAAGATGTGTCATTTATTAAACCTACCAAAATCTGCTTTAAACGATAGACTAACAAATAGTAGTAATTATCACCAATTGTTGATTACATAATTGAGACGAGGACGTAGGCAAGCAAGGTAAGGGTAGTAAAAGAATATGCATCTTGGACGTAATGAAAGGCGACAGAATGTATGATTAATTGAAGAAGAATAGCATTAGGCTTCAGACTCTTGCCTTGCTAGGCGAGGCTAAGAAGGCAGGTGTGTTCAGTCTGCTTCCATCCAAAACCTAAATATATATTAAATGTAGGCTTCTGGACGGTCCTTAACAATTATTTCTTCCTAAAAACACGAAAAAATTCTTGAGTTTGCTTTATATTATGTCCTTCTTCATTTCATCGTATATTCTATATACCTTCATCGTATATCCCTCTACCTATCATTCCTCCTTCTATCAAGACATTTAACATTTCAAAACCACTCAATATTTCCTTCATTCACTATTTTTTGGATCTCCCCAAGAAACTTTGTATCTTCGCCAACCAAATAGAATCGCAATCGTTTGAAATAATGCAAAAAAATATCTTTAAGGCGTTAAAAGTTTCATAAGACACAGTCTATTCAACTTGAACGGAATGAAAGGACAAAGGAAATATGCGTAATTCACGAAGGACCTAAAGTAGTTTTGAGTGTCAGTATTTCGTTATGAAAGGCAAAGAATATATTGTTTTTCAGTTTTTCTGTACTCTTAACCTAACTCAAACGTTAGACTACGTAAGGCTACTAATTTAACTTAAGAGAAACATCTCCTTCAACACGGAAGAGAAAAATACACCAAGGTTCATATTATTACCTTAGCTTAAAAAAATAACACAATGAAAACAATAATTATACCATAAATATCTGAAATAAGTCTGATTATTGTCAACAGTAGTTTATAACATTCTACATGCACAGAAAGCTGGCGATGTGTTAACTGAACAATGAAGCTTACTACATTTATCGATTTGCGAGCTCCTCTCACTTTTCCCAAGAGGTTTCCAAGGTCAAAATTTCAATGAGAACAGTTTAAACATAGTAGAAATTTGTTATCCACTACTCCAATCACTGTTTCACAAGATTTGAAGCCACACAACTACAGTCATACAGTGAAAGTAATGAAAATAGTGTATACGTTGTAACAAGAACCGCCGTTTGTTTGTTGCCTATATTATTAAAGAATTGATTTATAAAAATAGCATTGCAAAATAGTCCGATTATGGCAAAACAGAAATTGTGCAGAAATTTGAAAAGAAAACTTAATGGATTTCCCTGACTGTGTAAGGTTAAATAAAGTCAGCAGTGTAATTTTACTCATATTTTAAGGCATTATATAAATTCTGGGGCCTGGCGTGTGGGTCATAGGCTTGGCAATCATTCCTCCTGTACAGATAATCTTTTTCTAAACTCTTACCGGTTGGAATCTGAAGAGAAATCGCACAAGTGAAAAATGTAAAAATGCCTATGATTTTACGCGCGTTGCGATTAAATTAATCTTGGAAAAGTTTCCCTTGCGGAACTCATGAAAGAACGAAAGAGAGGCGTTAGAGAGAATGTGGAGAACCGACCACTTTGTGAGCGGGTTTTACGCACGATATTGCCGTGTTGGCTTAAGCGGATAGGTTAAAGGCTCGACAGATCTGTTCGGCGGCCCGTGGACGATGGGCCGCGGGGAAGAAGATCATTGGGCATTGTGTATTCCGGCGCGCAGCAGATTAATGCCTGTTTTACGAGTCTCCTGGAGGCAATGTCTCGGGGAAGCCGCGGAAGGGGCGGTGCTTAAAACATCCTTCCTGCGCATCGTCCGAACCCGGAAATCTCCTCCACAGCTCAACACAACACTCACTATCCACCTCCCCCTTATCCTCATTTTCCGACTCTCCTCTTCGTCCTCCTCGAATCCCAAACCCTACCCCGGGGCAAGGGAACACAAAGGGAGGAAAAGACGAACAAGTTGGGATAAGCAATTGTCCGACCTGTGTAGTGGCTACATAACTTCCTAGTCTAAATACATGGATTGCATAAAAAGTAGCAGGAAAAGTTTCGAAATGATACATTTATTTCAGATGTTGATACAATGCCTCAAGATTCTTCAAATACTCCCTGGTAGGCGGACTCCTTATGGAGGTCCTGATGGATGCGTGCAAGGCTCTTTGACGGCACTTAGGGTTACAATGGTAGGGTCCTTTGAGGGAGAATTTCACTTTTGGGAAGAGGAAATAGTCTGCTGGTGCCAAGTTGGTACTGCAAAGGGGATGGGGAATCGTCGCGATGTTGTTGCAGGTCTTCGTAAGCAGACTATCGACTCTGCTTTTGGTCGTCCGTCAAGACCTTCGGGAAGAGTTTCACGCAGATCTTTCGGATCGCCAAAGTTTTTGTAACAATGATGAGGTTAACTGTATTCTTATCAATGCCAATACAATCTGCGATCATGCGCACACTTAACCGACGCTAAAAAATTCAGTACTTCTTGAACACACCAGGAAAAAATTGCTACCAATACTTTTTATACAAACCTTGCACTAATCCAAAGGTCACGAGTTCGACTTCTACCTAGATGTGCGAGAATTGCTTTGGCCCCTTACGAATCAGACGTATTTGAGCGTTCTCGTCGTTATTTTCAAGTTTAAAATATAATCTAAAAGATCAAACACTCCAGAGTATGTTTCATCTACATCTACATAATACCCCGCAAGCCGCCGCAAGGGCGTGTGGCGGGGGGTGTTAGGTTGAAGTTGAAAAAAGTATCTCCCCATTTGATACGTGATCTTCCCCTTTCTCACGAATGATTTCCGAACATGCCCTGCCACACGCCCTAGTGGTTGCTTGATGATTGATAATTGCGCAACTGCACATACGTGCAGTTATACGAATAAGACGTACATAATGCATACAAAAGAACAATAATTACTTATAGAAGAGGATAATTAGACGTAGATGGGGCAGATAAGAAATCAAGAGTGTCAGGATGACAGCAGAATAAGGAAAAAGAGGAGGCATTTTGGCACTTGGGAAGCACTTTGACATCAGCGCGATCTCAAATAGGAATGTCGATGACAAAAAAAATAATTTCTCTCCAAAGAAAACTTTACTAAAAGTTATGAACACAAGCGTGAAAGCAAGGAAATACTTAATTAAAATATGTGAGCATAGGATATTTAAATGTCACTAAAACTGCCATTGAATAAAAAATATATTCTTTACCGCTCATTGGGATCGACCTACCGAGGAAGCTAACAAAATTAGACCGGAGAAAAGTTGTGGCTGCGACTGTTTCTCCAGTTTAATTTCGAATGAATGAATAATAAATTACCTTATATATATATATATATATATATATATATATATATATATATATATATATATATATATATATATATATATATATATATATTAAATGTCACTATTCTATTTGTGTTCTATTGTGCCGTCCCATTATTATATATATATATATATATATATATATATATATATATATATATATATATATATATATATATGTGCATATATATACATAAGTCATTCAAGGAAGTGAGAAAATTGAGCGATCTATAACCAAGAACGGTTTACCATACCATATATATGTATGTATATAGTGAACCGTTCTCGGTTATAGATCGCTCAATTTTCTCACTTCCTTTCTTCGGTGCTAAACGAACGTATTGCACGACGTTACGACCTTGAACTGCAAAGCTTACATGATAAAAGTTGTTGAGTATTGTCATAACCTTTTAGCGATAGATATTTGCACAATAGCTGCTCTATGGGACTAATAGATATGCCCTTTATACGAGACCCTCTTTAGGTCCATCAAAATCTATGCATTTCCCTACAAGGAGACTTCAATTAGCATTTCATTTGAAAATAGTATATATAATACGCATCGAGTGCATATCGAGCAGCGGTTACGAGTAAAGTGTCATTTCTCAGAATTTTAGAATTAATGCTTAATTATTTATTTATATTATTTTGCCCAAATTTATTAATTTTTCCGTTCCAAAATGACC
Source organism: Hetaerina americana (assembly GCF_022747635.1). Lineage (NCBI taxonomy): Eukaryota > Metazoa > Arthropoda > Insecta > Odonata > Calopterygidae > Hetaerina > Hetaerina americana. The sequence continues at coordinate 55,493,019 of NW_027287316.1, forward strand.
ATTGAGAAGAATCAGATGGTGTTGTAGTTGATGAATTTCGTACGTAGTTATAAGTTTCAATGGCAATTTTAATTGGAAAAAACCTACTCCCAATCCGATTTTTTGGGAATTCCACTGATTAATTCATCGTGTATTTGACAACAACAAGGGAGCACCCAGTCAAATAAATATACTTATTTCATCCACTAATAAATGTTTTATGAAAACTATAATATGACTCGATTTAGCTGCTAGCTACCTAGCCAAATGGCTATCCCTTTGTACCTTTAATCTATGTCACATAAAAAAGTTTCGGCAAAAACAACGAATTTCACTCTCACTACTTCAAGTGTAAACAATTACTGTTTAAACCAACGTTTAGTAATTCCATTTATTTGCTATTAATGCCCCAGAATATTTTTAAACATAAAATTTACTCTTGATATTATATATATTTAAATTTTTTAAATATTATTTAACTGCGTTTTTTCAATGCTTAAACATTGAGGTAGATTGACCAGTGAATCTCAAGCTGAAGTTACCCCTTAAAACGGTAGTAATAATCGTCTGACCTCCTTATTCAAAACTATATTAAAATACAATAGAAAACGACAACTTTAAAAAATTTTAAAGCCAAAATTCATTATATTAAACTATGTAGCCAATCAGAAATGTCTTAAGATTATCCTATTACTAATCCACTTAAGGCTAACAAATTTCGACTTGTTATTTCAATCCTCACCAATGTCAGTAGTAATTTAATTCTTAATATATGGTCTAAAAATCTTTAAGTACTAAACGTGCTCATACTACTAGCTGCAAAACATCCGAAATAGTCAATCTGTTGATATTTTACTGCAATTAAATTAATAATTCCTCGGGAAGTAAAAACCCAGTGTCTACCTTTCTTTATAGCATAACGATACTCATCAAAATGGATAATTATCCAAAAATTGATTGATTTCATATGGAAGAAGTTCAAGAATCTTCGCAATCTTTACTCAAGTGGAGGAAATATTCACAAGATAACCTACAAACTGATTAATATTTACTTATTATTTATTACAAAGCATTGTGAGGCACACAGCCATTCGTTATTGATCTACTGCACTTGCATATGGTACTGTTTTTGCATTAAATGATGCTTAAAATTAATTATTTACCCTCTACAATTTAAATTTCCCCTGTTTTCTGGGAATTATTCTAAGTGAAGCAAGCAGTTCAGGTCAGCTGGTAAAGAAGATGCATGCAAGGCTTTCTCCCAAAAACTTAAAAATGTGAGAAATTAATAGCTTTTAAAAATGAAATTTTAATGACATTCATGATTATTCGTTAGCCAAATAAAAACCTACAATAATAATTTTGATAGCATAGCTCATGAATGTACAACAATTTTGGAAAAAAGCCAATATCCTTGTAATTGACCCAAATTTTACCTTCTTTCACAATTTTCACGCAGATCACTGCCGATTAAACGTTATCAGTTAAGCAATAAGTTTTAAAAGGCTGTTTGAGAGGGCATATTGAGTTTTGCTGAGTTCCCGACCCGTAAACCTTTCCCACCGAGAATCAACCATTCGATCAAGGAGCAGGAACAGTCTCCTTCGTCCTCTTTACGTCTCGACCATCATAGATCGCCACCAACATTCTCATCAAAAACTCTTGTCCGTCATTCAAAAATTTAACATTCCCTTGACATTGGAGCGGGCTTTATGCCAACATCTCTCCCGCCCGGGGGTTCACAAATACCCTCTCCCACACAATCCCTTCTCTTTGACTCCCCTTTCCTTCCTCCGTTGCCTGCGCACTTAATCTTCCACGGCCAACCTCGCCCGTTTCTCCCTTAGGTCTTTTTTTCATTCGCTTTCGTTTTTTATCGACAAAGACTTTCGGGCTTGAGTCACCGAGAGCATCCCCCACTGGAATCGGAGGCTCCGTTCTTTAGAATCACCGCGGACCGTCCGGGAAGGGATTGAGCCCGGCTCGGCCCTGCAGCGCATGGATCCACAGCGCCCACGACCACATGATTACAGGAACGCCCTTTTTTATTCCCTTTTGGGGAGACGCATAATACGAGGGTCATCCGGAAAGTAGTACCCGTTCGTGCCGCATGAAGTGCTGACGACGCGAGTAGCCGCTGGACGAGGTCAGATAGCTTCAGTGGCTTGTCTGCCTTCTCTGAGCCAAGTTGCGTGACGCTAGCATTGCCTGTGTTGTTTCTGTGATTGTTTACAATGTTTAAAAAAATTGAGAACGCCGCCAGTTGTGAAGTTAGGGCAGTGATTAAATTCCTCAATGCAAGAAACGTTCGCCCATGTGATATTCATCGCCAATTAAAGGAGGTGTATGGAGACAATGTAATGGACGAGTCGTCTGTTCGGCGGTGGTGTCGCAACTTCAACATGGGGAGGGGGAACACACACGACGATGAGCGTTCGGGGAGACCGTCTGTCATTACAGACCAACTGGTGAGCTCAGTTGACGAATTCGTGAGGAACGATCGGCGCGTCACAATTGATGACATCTGTGAGCATTTTCCCAATGTTTCTCGAACAATTGTTCATGAAATTGTTAAACACCATCTGCATTATGCAAAAATTTGTGCAAGATGGGTCCCTCGCGTATCTCAATGAGCTGGCGGCGAAGGACTATGCAGCAGGAATACAGAAACTTGTCACACGTTATGACAAATGCCTTAATTTGCTTGGAGATTATGTTGAGAAGTAGTTTAAAGTATCCTCTTTCAAATAAAATTTTTTATGTTTGTTAATATTTACTTTTGTGTCTTTATTTCACGAACGGGTACTACTTTCCGGATGACCCTCGTAATTTCTTTCTCTCCTTCCCATCGTAAACACTTCGCCTCACCATATCGAAGGATCGCACGCCTTTCGTTTTCTTTCGAGGACTGTTAATCGCGAAGTGATAGCCGGTGACCGACCGGGGGTTGGGGCCATTATCAAAATAATGATGATAGAATCGACTTTCAGACTCTTCCGAATAGACACACGTCTGATAATGCGTCTTCTGGATGCATTTCTAAAATCCGTCTGGATTGGACGGGATATCGTTCCCTTTGTTTTGCTGTGCAACTTTCAATTTCCAAGGTAAACGGAGGATTTAAAGCTTTTTAAGACCGGTCTAAATTAAGCGTACCTTATCGTAACTTAGCCGCAAAATGCGTACACGGAAACTGGTGCGGTCTTCACATCGCCGTAAATGTCAGAACTTAACCATTTAGGTCATAAATGGGCACAGGTTTGTCTTTTCTGAGTTCAAGTAAAGGAGAAAATCTTAGTTAGTTGAACTATGGAAAGAAATGAAGTCATAATAACGGTGTTTGGATAAAAGTGTATTCGTAAAAATGGGGCGTAGACTTTTTATTAATTTAATAGTCGTAAAGAAGCGGCTTTTCTTCCACGATTTCAATTAACTTCACCTCCATTGTAGTAGTATTTATGTGAGGCGATCGACAGCAAAGGTCATTTGTGGCATACGGGATGGGCAGGAAAGGATGAAGGCTAGAGAGAAACCCGGCGTTGGCATTATCCTACTCTTTACGAAAGACGCCAAGGGGTCCGCAGCGTAACGTCCCATCCGATGGACGACGTACTCACTTAAAGAGCCCTCCACAAAGCACCTCAAGTAGGGATCGAGATACCTCTGAAAAATATTCAACACCGCTGGGATTTGAACCCAGGCCCTCAGGGTGGGGTAAGCCATTACGTTAGCCCCCGCACCATCTCGATCCCCTTCGCCTCCATGCTGAATACCTCGTGTTTATATCAGCATTGTATGGTTCAATCACTTGTAGCACTGATGTGTTAACTATGATCTTACATGATTAGAGAATTAAGGACTCACTTTCGTCCGTGATTGGGTGCGACTCAGACATAAAAAATGAAATTGAGCCATCGTTAGTGCTGCGTTAGTATCTCTTGGTGTAATGTGAACGGTCGCTTTCCCACCCAAATATCCTTAACTTCAAATTTCTTAAGTTAACTATTACATTCAATTTGACTCTGCGTTTAGTATTCATTGAGCCGAGGGAATAAATCCGCAAAAGAAACCATTGAGGGATCAATGCTAGGGATACACGTGATTAATATATCAAGGAGAAAAGTAAAATCAAACATCGAGGTATAAGGTCAAATGAGAGATGAGGGGATCAAATTTTTTTCGAATATTTTCAGAACGAACAAGGTCACACGGCAAGGTCATTTGAGGGAGTTATGTTAGGGAAGGAAGCTCTTTCGTAATGGAGGACTTTGATGCCATAGATTCTACGCACAGCCGCTAAGAATGGATTCGTCAATAATTTGAGCATTGAAAGCAGCGTTGAACATATTGTTTACTTTCTCTAAAAGAAAGGAGGATGAACGGAAATTTTCGACACCACTAGGCTCCGTATTTGTAGACTATTAAATATACTATCGGAAGGTTAAAAAAGGTATTTCATTCAGTACCAGCGATGGAGGAGATAAGGTGAAAACAAGGACGGGAAAATTTTCCTTGCTATTATTCTCATCTACAAGAGAAAATGAGCGCATCGAAACATTCAAAAATTGAGGAATCATTACATGCATGTGATTTTATCCGAGTTTTAAAACTACCTCAAATACTGGGAATTTTGATAATTACTTCACCGTCAAAAATAAAAGGCGGTGTTTCTTCCCAAAATCTAATTATTCCATTTTATAAGGGATCCCTCATTTAAATTGCCATGCAAGAATAATTTTTACTAATTGTTTCAAGGTGATAGAAGTAGATTGGATACTTTTAAGCAGTGGGTGTGGAGAAGAATGGAATAAGTGTAATGGATAGAAAAGAATACAAACAAAGAGGTATTAGGCATAGAAAGTAGAGGAGAGAGAATTGCTGACCAGGATAAAAAGGAGGAATGACCAGTTGGATGTAGAGCGTTTACAAGATTGTAAAATGTGTTCACCTGTAGATTGGCGATTGAATGCTGAAGACTGTGGCCGAGGGAGGGCATTTATATACGTATATATATATATATATATATATACGCATAATAGTAACATAAACAGTACATATTCTTCCTGATATGCGCTGAAGCTACCCATGTATATTCCGAAAGTCCACTGTTTTTCTTTGAGTATTGTGCCTTTCATCATCCTCTTTGTAATTTTTGACTAAAATTAACGAATTTTCCCTATTTTTGTGACTTAGTTAAGCATAGTACTTTGTTTTTTCTTTTCTTTCACTGTTGCTGAGAATTCAATTGAAATATCTTGGGTATCTAACCAATTGGAAGTATGGGTTTGCGGAAGTATCGAGAGTATATAATATTGAAGTTAATATTTCAAATGAATGGAGAGGTGAACCATTGGGTTTTTAATACGTATATTAATTTATGATAGCTCATCTTGGTAACTAAAAGACTTACTTGCCTATGGATAAAAGGATTTCTCTACTCCGAAAGTAAGGTTTAGCTCAGTGCGCTGATGTTTGACTGGAAATTAATATATTTATTCCAAAAGGAAAAGAATAGCAAAGGAGGGATGAGCAAAGGGAAATAGTACGATGAGAAAAAAACGATTTAATATGCATGAAATCACGTCCATAAAGACATTTTTTCCTCCAGTAACGTTGCCCATTATTCATTCTCTTTGTTTCCGCAAGCCTGTATTTCTTTTAAAATTTCGCTTAATTTTTATTCTATAATTTGCCTGCCTGCCCCTATTCCTCTCCTCTCGCACCATTCCATAAAAAGTCCTACTCTTCTCGTTGAGTTTTTTTTACAGGTTTATTAATGCTTGTTGGGAGAGGAATAACTCTCTTTGTGCTCGAATCTCAAAAGGAATATTGAGATGCTAATTACCTGCACTAATTTTCCTTATTTTTTCATCTGTTGTCAATGCTGTGACATGCTATTTGCCTGTAACTAAACCAGACAGACAAGCAAGGAAGTATCTGTTTCTAGCACTCACTAATCAGGGCCGTGTACTTAACTAATTTAAAGTAGAAAAATTTTAGAATTCCATTTATTTTTTCACGAAGTTTTCAACTAGATGTTTGCTTTATTCAACATTAAAAACCCATTACACATCTTGTTCCACTGAATTTTTATCTCGCACCAGTAACTCATTTTGTCTCTCGCTGTCTTCTTCAGCTACTTACAACGTCTATCCCCATGAGTGACCAAAACGCATGCTCCTCCTGTTTGTTCAACTTCCATCCGTCACTCGTCATTTCCAACATCCCACTAAACCTTCTCTTTATCTGTAAACATTCTCTTAATCCACTTATTTGTGTTCTTCGAATATCCGCAGCCAACTTAATCAGCCGGCTCGACGTAATAAGTATTAACATACAAGGTAGCGACTGCGCAGGGTTATACGATATATATATATATATATTTTTTTTTTTGCAGGTTCCCCTTACCTTTTCCCAACCATTTGAAAAACCCTAACCCCCTCATCCCTTACCCTTTCCTCTTGGTGCTGCACCCCCTGCCACACACCTTTTTGGTGGTTTGCAGGGTATTGATGTAGATGTAGATGAATCATTTACCCTATTATATCTAGTATTCCCGTGCCTGTGCTGCCTTGCCACCTGCAAGAGGGATCCTATTGCTGGTGGCAAGAGGCATATCCTCTTGCCACCGTCAGTACAAGTTATTTCAGGAATTAACAGGTAACATCCAAGGATTGGCGTTAAGGAGCTCTAGTAAATATGTTCCCTGCTTTTCTCTTCCAGGACCTTTGTAATGCCTACACGCTTCTAATTATCGTAATGGCAATCGTTCCTCTACCAATATTAACGGTGTTTAATGTCTCGATAAAAGAATACTCACAAAGAAAAATCTGATGCTACCAACACTTTCCCTTTTCCATACAGGTAAAAATAGCACTTTTAATTGAATATAAGTCATTGAATTAGTCCTTTCTATCAAGGTGAGCGTTCGTTTTATCATTCTCATTTCAAATTTTTTTCCAAATTTCCGGGAAAACATGCTTTACTTATTTGATCACCAAGAAAACAAACCTTGTCTCATTCCACAATACTTAATTTATTTGTAAAAACAATATCGCCCTTTATGGTATAATCAGGTACATTATTTTTTTTAATATTATCAAAGAGATCGTATTCAGCTCAAGAAGGTGGGGACTAGAGGGGTTGTAGTTAGACTGCGGGGAAAGGGGGTGCTTGGTTGTGTGAAGCCATTTATTGGTAGCTTGCATACCTGGGAGGTTATGACCAACTTTGCGCCTCTCTATGCCCAGATTTTTCTTCCTTAGAATGTGAATTAAAAAAATTAGAATTTGATTGGGTGTTGTTTTATTTGGATCATCCCTCATCGCCAGGCACTTGCGAAGCTGTAATCGATCGGGCTGTATTTCCATTTTTTGTCAATTCCCAAACGCGCGATGGCCCACGGCAAAATTACAAACTGATTCTGCAACTGAAAGTTACGTCATTCTCATCAAGGAAGTCAGATCTTCATATCGTATCACCGAATTGTGATTCTGATTCCCCAAAATTTTCAAAATATATCCGATTAAATTAGAAGCAACTGAAGGAGATGCCGCGACAGTAACTTTTTGATGGAGTCATCCGCTGATATGCATTACAATGCAATATTTGCAGAGTGTAAAAACCATTCGCCTTGACCTATTTATTCGGATAGTTTAACTGGCTTAAGCACTCGGCCAGACATTGAGGAATCCGGGTTCGAATTCTGGTCAAGGTGAATGATTTTTGCACTCTGCATATATTCGTATTTTATCCCATCTTCTTTTTGAAGAAATTCAAAAATGCCAGACTTAATCCCTCCCGAATGAGTGACCCCTCTCTATCCGTTTGGAGGTTTTTCTTGTGTCTTTCCTCGCAAGACAAAATGAAGGTAAAAACCTTGAGGCCATCTCCTCTTTCACTTGATTAAAAAATACATAGTTATTACTTTCTACATTTCTTTTACATCAGGGGAAATGGATTTGTCATTCGCCGCCAAAGATGGGGTTTCCGTGAAGACCGCAATAATTTGGACCAAAAGAGTAAACAAAATCTGCGTTGAATGACGATTTATACATTCTTCGTTCGAGATACGACACAATAAGAAAATCCATTTATAAAATTCTTTAGACTGGTTCATGTCCCCAGCTAATAATAATTATTTCTATTATAGCGCATAAAATAAAATGGCATTTCACAGAAGTCCATATAAATGTCCCCAGAATTAAAATAGACGCCAGATGTGCTCTTTTTAAATGCTTTTTCTCGGCCGGCGCTAAAAAATATATTTCCTCGCTCTCCTAATCTTTTTCAGGGTCTCATTTGAGGTCGTGCCAATGTCAGACGCTGAAAAAATGTTCGAAAAATTTTCTTTTATCGGGTGGATCCTGGTCAAATTTTAATTAGCACATTTAATTTTAATTAAGATTTTGAACATAAAATTTTTAACTGCTCAGGTTAATGGTTTTGGTGTTACCTCGCCCACAAAAACACATCACGCACACGTAAACAATGACAGATGACAGTTTCAAATTGGTCAAAACCTATTCGTGGAACCTTAAAACATTGTTTAACGAAGAAACTCCTAATTATTAAAAAAAACTTGCCCCAAAACAACGTATGGAGAAAATGAAAACAACTTTCAATTTCAGTAGTTGTTGTTTTTCGTTTACAAGACTATTCTATGGAATTTCAAAATGCGTCATGCCACCATCTTTGAATTAGTTAAGACTACAAAGTTTGTTTTCTTCCCGGAAGATCCTGCATTTGCTGTTCAAAAGTCCTTAATTTCCTCCTCACATCCTCTCTCTCATTTACATCCCAAGCCAGTCCCATTTCACTTCTCTCTTTCCTTTCACTCCACTTTAATCCTTTAGAATTACCTCCAACCGTTTCCTACGGCCGATGTCCCTACACTCGGCCCCACATTCGTGATGAAGACGACCACGGCATGGTCCTCCTCCTTGATGACAAGGGGGCCGTTATGAAAAAAATATATACATACATACGCCGGCTGCGTCGAAATCTTGCGGCGGGGAAATTGTTGAGAGAAATGGTATCTCAAGATGTGGTTACCCTTAAGTTTAAGCGGACTCCTCACATAGAGAGAGCATCTGGCACCCACTCAGCCGGACCCCTCGGGAGGGACGAGAGAGAAAGGAGCACGGGGGAGGGTGTGGGTGGGGGGAGGTAGGGTTGGAATGTCTTCATGTCATTCCCCCGAATGGATAACTCGCAAGGCCGTATAAACTAACCGCCTCGGTCATCTCGTCCCACTTTCTTTTGAGACGCCCAAAAGGTCCATTTTGCACCACAGGGTTACTTCGCTTCAGTCTTGTGCAGTTGAAGATATTTGATGCCATATTAAAAGAAAATCTACCCACTGCTCGTGGAGAAAATTGTCCTGTGACACCAAACATAAACTGCTCTCGTGATGAATTTTTAGTTTTTTTTGGGGAACTAAAAAATTATCCGAGTGCGTATAAGAGAATCAAACATTACAGTAACCTCTTAAAAAGAGTAATTATTTTAGATATCCATGCATTTACAGGAAGTTTTTCAGAGTGTAAGAGAATGATTAAAGCTGGTGTTTGAAGCCAAAAAGGTATTCTTCTCTGAAGTCTGAAACTATTATGAACGATGTAAAATACCATTTTTTTGACATCTTCCCTCTGCTTCCCGTCTTTTTCATTCCATTCCCTAATGGTTGTAATTAATGGCGTTACAGTGGGTCAAGCATTCGGCTACTTCCCGGAGAATCACAGGTTAAAATTTGGGCGATCACTCTGGACACTCCTTACTTCTCCCAAACTGTATGATTTTCTGGACACTGGATGCTCTTGAAACATTATAGACGGTACAGAAGAGGAATTGGTCCTAACCGGACTGCTTTTTACACGGCCTATTACTTCGTTCGCACGTACGAGCTTCACCCTCACCTATCACACCAAAAGTTTGGTTGATTGATGTGGTTTTGGTCCACTCAGGGGATCCAAAATGCCTTATAAAATTTCTCCCTAACTACCACTCATTCTCCTTCGATCGCTACCTTTCAACGTAGTTACCATCACCACACCGACTCGCTGGGTCACGTCTATTCTTTCCTCTACCTTCGTAATATAAATTTATTCATCCTCTAACATCCGTTCGCCACCTGTATTTCCCTACACTTCTCCTATTTTATTCATGTACAAATCCCGGACTTGGTTCTAATTTTCTTTATATAAAAACAAAGATCAAAAATCACATTATTGTGGATATAAAATCCTAGGATTGGTTTTTAAAATAGACGAAGAGCCCCACATCAATGTCTGTCTTCTAGGGTTTACTGTTTCGTTATAATTGATATACGTGAATTTATCGTGGCTTCAGTTCACACCTGCTTATACTGGCTGCGTCATCTAGGGGAACCGGGAGAGCACATTAAACCTTAAAGGAAGTTAAATTTATTCATTTAAAATAGGGCCAATTCCTTTTTCCTGCACCCTAATCGGATTTATACGATATTGAAGTAACCAGAAAACCAACCCGCTGAGATTTTAATTGGGTTTCTTTATAATTATCATCAGAGGTGAGGCTACAGGATCCCCAGGTCAAGCTTCCAACGTTCTACTCACTGGGCTATCACACCGCCAATTTTGCCAGCTCACCATGACATCAAATAATATCGTAAATGTGTGTAAAACTGTAAATTTATAAGCCGAGTGTTCGTTCGTTATCTCTTTTCTCTGCCAGCTCTGTCATGATAAAATAAATGTCTACTAAGCGATTAAAAATATCTTTGATACAGTTTATATAACTCATCGACTACACATTTATCAACGTGCAATTAATCTTGGCTCTCAGATTCCATCCAACAACAATGAGGCAGGATTTCGTAAAAAATTGATGCGCCTTTCAAGAATGAAGTTAATCAAATCAGAAAACAGAACGAGATGGAAGTGTTGACACTAAAGGAATGTCGATTCCCAAAAATTATTCATAAGCGAAAGAAAATAATAAAAAAATATACTCATATTTATGTTTAAAGATTAATTATATCAGGACCACTCAAGACCTCAAATTTTACTGTCGATTTATAGGGAAGTTGTTGAAATTTTGAACTGAGCTGATTTCCAAACGTGGCAATTAGTGACAAAAAAACAAACAAACCTCAATGGCAATAAAATATTATATTTCGCTGAGGAAAAATTATCGTATTTTTGCCACTTATCTCGGGACTTTAACCCTCATAAGAATCTGGAATGTGTTATATTTGCGGAATATTTATGGCAAAGTCAAAATAAAAGCACATTCAAAATATTCAGAAAGAATTAATGGAAAGAAGATAATTGGTTAAAATTGGAGGAATAAAAACAGATACACCTTTTTCCTACGGATTTTCCCACCAACAAACAGAGGTTAAATGCTCTATTAGAGATTAATCATTTGAACAAATCTAAATATTTCAAAATACGTTTTAACCTTCATAATGTTGTCAACATGCAAGAGTCGAAGATTTCATCCTACCTGCCTCCCCTACTCATGCAATACCCCTCGCAAGATTCCAATAGGAGAAGAATATAATGATGTTTTTACATATCCGGCAGAAATATTGTACAGCCTACTATAGAGTGAAAGTAACTCTGTTCAAAGGCTGTAAGCAAATTGAACATGAACTACACGATAATTAGCCATATTATTACTAACCGAGGAGAAGCAAAAAGTTTTTCAACGTAAAAATGTGACTAATTGGCATAAAAAGTAAAACACGATGTAATACTTTATATAAACTTACAGAGAGATAAAATTTGGCAAAATTAGAGCGTGATCATAGAATACATAGTTAAGCTATTTCAATTGAATATCGAAATATGGAACACAGGAATATTACGTCCAAAGAGCCACTCCAATCCTCGGAAGCAACACAGAAAGTTTACCATTTCTTTGATATCAATTCCACAAGCTTCATAACACTATTGAAAAATATTTTTTCGTGTATTTTGACCTTCTAATTGATGATTAATTTCACTTGACCAGTTTCAGCTGCAATTAGTGATTTGTCTTGATGAAACTTTACAAAAATTAGTATTTTTAGAAGAGCTCTTACCATTTGGGCATACAAAATTGAATGATAAACGATGATAACTGGAGCATAAAACCGATATGAATCACTAGATAAAACTGAAAAAAAATAATTTAACAGCCATTACCTCAATGAATGACGTAAATCACGACAAACCTGCTATAAACACACTCAATGTGCCACCGCTCCAAGAGCAAAAGACTTTTGAACGAAAAAAAACTTAATCTCTTATAATTTATGTACACAATTTCAGTACTTTCACATCCTAATACCAATAACTTGAGCGACACATTTTTTAGCATCTGATAATGGTTGAAAAGTTAATCTGGGTCAAAATTAATCAGGGTAGTTTAATAGATATCCCTATTTTGTTCGCCAGGCAAAATATGTATGCTTTTGGCATGAGCGTTCAAAACTCACCAGGGGAACCTCAAAACTTTGTCATTAGGGGGAGATTTAGAGGATAAACCACAAATTAAAATCGAAGTATCAATTAATTTTCAAGCGCTCACCGGGTTTAAATTATTGTAACTTATATCACTAATGTGAACTTCACTAGTTTACTTAATGGAGCATTTATAAAGAAAATGATTTTATTATTCTTCAAATACCATTACTGCTCATTTTTAATGTGTAAATTTCAATCCTTCCCCGGTTATCAAATTATTAAGTCCTCTCGGTAAGTGGAACGTAGCCGTTAATGTCGGCAAAGTTGACGAGCAGTAGGAATTATTCCGTTCACACATACGTACTCACAATAAAAATAACAAGAAATGTTTACAGTCACGAAAACCATACACCGTGAAATTGAAAAAGAGTGCTATTCAATAGAAAACTTGGCGTTGAACGACGTTAATTATGAAAGTGACAGCACCACGAACTACTGTAACACGCACCATTTTTTGCGAAAAGCACTTTCCCTGTACATAACTATTTGTAAATTTCCGAATTAGAATAATGATTATTATACACGCTTTACTTTACATGTAATGAATACGTTGCAATGGCAGATGAATTAATTCGCACTAAACGAGGGAATAATAATACAGTTTGGTGGTGGAATACTTCTTTCTATAGCATTGATTACACGATGGATGCATGTAAAAAGCTTGTTAGAAAATTGCTTTACGTAACTAATTTTGATTAGCATGCCGTAGATGCGTTGAGTAAAAAATACCATTAAAATACGGCAGAGAAATCACCTAAATATTTTCAATACTATTTTCTCCTCTACTTGGTACTTTGCAAACCACCTCTGGGGTATTTGGCAGGGGGTAATTACACGCCAGGCATTCAGCATTAAAAATAAAGTTTTTATAAATAAATTATTTGATTATATTTCTGTAAAATAATTCATAACTATAGGTACATGCACTGCGGTATCTAAATGAGATACACTTCTCTACGCTTACGCAACGACCTCTGCAAGAAAGACAATAACTTCCATTTAATAATTTATTAAATTATAACTACAATATTATGCATACATTGTGAAATATTTTAATTGTATATATAATACATGTTACATGTGCAAATGTTCAGTTCAAACCCTTATTCAATGCTGTTTCCAACTTGTAAGTTTTAGTTTTTTAAACTGGTGTTTGAAATTGACTCCTTGAAATATTAACGCGTATTTCGCCACTGTCTTACATTGAGAGATGGTTACAGCTGGTCTAGCGTCCTGTGCCTCCATGAGACTGATTTCCCTAGTGAGGATCGACCCTTTCGGTGATTACCTAACCCAACGGCAAAGCTTGGGACTGTCCCCGGCCAAAACAACCGTGCTTACCCCAATTAGGCTGCAGTAAACAATCCATTGTTTGAACTTACCGATGCTGATTCGCAGGATAAACTTAGTCTATCTGGCTACACTTACACGAAGCACGTTCATCAATGCCGCGCATACAAGTACTCTGAATTACTTGTTAATTGCTAGTAATATCAGGAATCTTTATGCTCACATGCCTCACTCAACCAGTTTGTTCCAGAAATAACTAGCTTTTAATACTAAGAACATGTAATCCATTCTGAGGAGTAATTATATTCTCGATATTCTACGTTTACGCGTCATAATGCACCAATTGCGCTTAAATTCTACTCGACATACTATTGCGATAAGCTCAAATACACAAGGACACAATGAAAGATGAAATTATCTGATCGAAACTAATTATTCGTATTATAGTTCCATGTTACTCGTGCAGAACTTCCATTTTTATTTTAGACACACATGGTACCTAAATGTGTGCGTTGTTAATTTTATTTGTTTATTTCAGTGAATTAGGATCTTTACCTAGTCACTTCATATGATTTAGCGGCAGCTATTATTTGCTGAAAAAACATTAGCCTTGAGTTTTGCTAATAATAAGAGAAAAGAGAGAATTCCAATGACCTGCAGTTTGCCATAAATAGCATATTATGAATGCATTGATGATTCAAAAAATTGATTTAGGAGTCCGCTTCTCAAAAATACCATTCCATTGAAGAGGCGTCTTAATAGTCGATACATTATAAAATTTTAAAATTTAGACACTTACCGCGTAATGAAGGAATAAAGTGCAGCATCATTCTTCACTAGCATACTCCTTAAGTACAAGCGGGTAGTTTGACCTTAAGTCTTGAGAAATGGACCCGAGATCTTAACATCAGAGGGGAATCGGGATAGTGGCTAACTTACAGGATTCCCACCGTAAGGGCTCACGTCCGAATCCCGGAGGCGGCAGATTTTTTTCATTGGTTTCCCGATCCCTACTCGAGGTGCTTTGTGGAGACGTGTGAGTACGACATCCGTCGAATGGGACGTTAAACTACGGACATCTTGGCGCCTTTCGACAAGAGTAGGCTAGTGCAGACGCCAGGTTTCTCTCCACCCTTCCTGTCCAATTCATCCCTAGTGGGGCAATTGACCTTGGCTCTCGGTCGTCCCGCCTAACACTACTACTACTTAACTTCACCGGGCATTTTGCTTGGAATTCAAACCCAAGACTTAATCTGTAAAATGGGAAAATTTCTAGACAGTTCCAAAATACGGCATCCCGATCTTGAAAAGGAATAAGAATTGATTCGCGGTTTGACCTGTTAATCTTAACAAATCAAGAATTAAAAAAATATCCCTCAAAGATTATTTTCATGTTATTTGCACTTAAGAACGACTTCTTAAGTCATGAATGATGCTTCACTTTTGTCCTTCATTACGCGGTAATTATCTGCATTATAACTTTAAAACACTTTTAATACTATTGAAATGCCTCTTAAATGGACCTGCGTCTTCGAGAAGCGGGCTCCTTGAATTAGTGTTATGAAAGATTAATGCAGCCAGAAGTATATGTACGGCAAACTGCAGGGAATTAAGAGCCATTCTATTATAAACCTTCTAGATAATGTTTTTTCAGGAAATAGCAGCTGCTGCTAAATCATACAAAGAGGAAGAATACGCAGTTGAAGAGGTACTTATTGCAGAGTAGAATATTGGGTTGTGTTTTGTGAGGAGAGAAAAGTTGATTGTTGGGTAGCTTCTTTCAATCCAAAACCTACCTTAACCGATAGATTACCTATAATAATAATATTCCCACAAAGGTGAAGAATAAAGAGAAAAAGGTGGGCGCTTACCCATGAAGATGGCCTTGGCCAGCACCGGGGACACGGCCACCGTCTCCTTCCGGCCGTCAATGAGCCTCTCCCGGGACGACTGGACGCCGCCCGCCGAGGACGTACTCCCCTCGAAGCTGGTCACCGTCTGCGACCTAACTAGCGAGCGGGCATCGAAGCTGACGTGCTTGGCGGGCGGGGGCGGCGGCGGGGGCAGCGGGTAGTAGGAGGAGGCGTGGGGGTGAGCGGGGCACGGCCCCAAGTACTCGGAGCTCTGACTGAGGGACTGGCGGAGGTAGAGGCGCCTCCGCCCACGGCCCGTGTACCACTCCTCCTCCTCGTCGTCCTCCTCCTCGCCCGGCTCCCCCGAGAAGCGGCTGCTGCTGCTCAGCCTCCCACCCCGGACACCGCCGCCCTCGTCGTCCGTCGAGTAGGAGAGAGGGTCCTCCGTGTCGTAGCTCCGGGAGGGCGGGTACCCCGAGCTGCTGTCCTCTTCGGCGACCGCGCGGATGGGCCGGGGACGCTCCTATGGAGAGAGGATCCGTTGGTTAGAATGGACGGGAGAGAGAAGACTTAATCTGGATGAACGAAATAGAAATCGTCGGGGCAACTTGATTCAAGAAGAGAGCAGGCAAAACTTGGACTTTGGGAGAGGCGCACTCGATGGTATTAGGCTTGACTACGTGGAAATTCATTTAAGAATGAAACAAGAATGCTAGATATTTTCTACCAAATGTTTTAATTGGTACAACTAGTTTTAACGCATAGGCGTCATCCTCAGGTACCCTGAGATGTCATCATACCATATCATAGGCATCAAATCATCATATCATAACATAGGCGCCATCCTCAGGTACCTCACGTCCCCGAGGATGACACCTATGCGTTGATATCAGTATTACCAAATACTAGGTCTCCACAAACCCTTGTAAAAGGTTTTGTGGAGAATACCTAGTATTCTCCTATTATTTGATTTTAATTGATTCACAAAGAGAGTAGGCAAAACTTAGAGACTTTTAGAAAGGTACAGGATGAGATACATCTCTAACGACGCTGAGGGAATTATAATGACCCAAATTATAATGGTAGATTTGATCAACGAGATAAAGTAAGAGAGACAGACACCGTCACCATCGGATTCAAACAAGTCATGACAAAATCGAGCACAACTGCCCGTTTATGTTCACATAAAACTAAGTGTTTAATGATTTTGTAAATTATAGTATGGTGCAAATGGTTACATACGTTCACGAATGTTTTTGTACATGATATAATATGTAACCAAAATCATGCATGAACCAATAGTTCTGCTTGCATAGTTGGTGCTCTACCACTCTTCGGTGGTTTGCTAGGTATCGTGCAGATATAGACGAAACTTAATCCAGTGACATAATACCATGAAAACGGAAATTTCCAATTAAGGTTAGTAAAATCACCTGGCTGTATGCTATGGATGTTAATGGAATTAAAACCAGTAACTTACTGACAGCACGTCTCACATGCAAGGATTTAAAATATTTTAACCCTCGATACCACTGGGCACGACTTTTTTGTGAAAAGTGTTTCCCATTATTTGAATATTTTAGCGTATCTCTTTGGTATATAGTAATTAGCAAAAGATTTTATTCTGATATTGCATTCCTATTGTGGGATTGCGCCCTGCTGACACATCCCAGCGATGGCTTACAGGGCACAGTGTAGAAGAGAGACTCCTAATAACAAACGAGTATGCAATATGACACCAATTACTCTGTTTCTTGGGGGAAATATACTTGCGTGTACTTACAATATATAGCAGACTACATCTGAACTACAGGAGTTTGTGAACTCATTTTTTTTGATATTCCAATATCTGGGAGAAAAATTCAGGGAAAGGCTCTCGAAAACGAGAAAGATATGCGATTCAATTATTTCGAAGCCTCAAATCGGTGGCTAGGAAATGAGCATAAGCATTCTAGTCACGATGCGCAGCTGTGGCTACGAAAAACACTCAGGCGCACCATGTGGTAAACGCGGGACTGACTAAATTGAGGGTCCTTTGTACTTTTGATATGAAATCCCAACAAATTTTAATTTCACATGTTTCTCCCATCCTACGCCAAACATTCCCAATTCCCCATTCCCTCTCTTCGTCAAGCTACAACATTCCCCTCTCCCCATACCTCCTTTCCTACCAGATGAAAGAGTTTTTAAGACGGCATTTTTAATCATTTTGCTGATGAAAATGACGTTTTGCGGATACTTAAGGAAAACATTTTATCACTGCAACCCTCTCATCATGCCGGCTTCCCTAAACTGGTATGTGACAACCCTGCTTTCCGGTTAACTTCACGGCGCGGAGAAGTTGCCCTCTAGACTGCTACTCCCTCAAAGACCCGACCATCAAATGCGCTAGCGAAGACCATCTTCGATAAGCGAGTTGACGGATAAAATTAATTTCTGTGAGGACTGGATTCAACGGGAATTCCATCCCAATGGAACGAACCCTTCATCCTCGGCGAATTAAATATCTAATAAATGTGACGGCCTTGAGTGTCATCTCTTCGCCATTAAAGATAGGATATTGAGCGGTTGGAATGGTCCACGCGCGTGGGTGGCAGATTCAATCGACATGCCGCTGTGAACACACAAGTATAAATTGAGTGGATGGAGTGACTATGGCTAATAAATGGAAATTCTTCTTTATTCCAAATAATTAGCAGAGGCGTTAAGTTATTCCTAAAAACACTCATAAGAAGCGGTCAGTACTGATTTGTTACAAGATTGTATTCGAGGTTGGATTGGATATAATAAGAAAAAGTGAATCAACTTTGGTATTATGATAGCCCAGTGAATAGAACGTTGGAATCCAGAGTAGGAGGCCAGGATTCAATTTTCTTGGTATATACAGCTTCACCCGCGCTGTGTGCTTTTTCGTGCGCTAGAACTTCCTGGGAAACCAAAGGCGGTACGAGGAAATAAACTATCCCACTAACATCATAAATCAGGAGTAATAAAGTCAATAATCAACAATAATATTTTTTTAAACTATTTGAAATTTAAGGCTAAAAATACTGTTGAGAACGGGAAAATGTGACTACGGTATTGTTGCTGACATTGCTTAATATAGAGCATTTGAAAATATAATTGAATATAATTAATAATCAATTTACTGAAACGTTAACCTGCATTACGTGTTGCTAAAAATAATAGACTAATAGAAATAGAAAATTACTTTTCCTGGAATGGATTTGGATGTGAGAAACGAATTCACAAGGACACTTAGAGTTACGCCGCCGATAACTGTGGTTTAAAATGATTCTAAAGATCTCTTTCACATTGCGAATTGAAATTAATCATACCTGAAGTTGCTTGGCAGTTGTGAAAGGATAGCGTTAATGTGCATACAAACTCATTACCGTAATGAGAACCTAAGGTGTGTAACATCCACAGCCTCCCACAAATTGCTCAATTGTTATCACAGATGCGGAGAATAAATTTGCAATTACTAATTAATTCAAAACAAGATTTCATAGCTTGCAGTAAGTACGGTTTTGAAGAAAATACTACAGATCAGAAGTTTCATAGCTCTGAATTATATTTTAATAAATTATATCATTGCTTTATTGCATTAATTTTTGCAATATTCACGAAGGGTACCATTTTATTTATTTGGCCCTTATGAAAAAATGGATATTTAATGGGATACTTTTGTTTACAAATGTTGAAAATGCTCAATTCACCATTCAATCAGACAAAATCAAATATTTTTACTTGGGTTGAATATTTTGTTTACATTAATTTAAGCATTTGCATTCATAAAGAGAAAATGATTTTTATGGTGCTATTTACAGGTATCAATTTTATCGTCCAAAGCTTGATCATCCGTTAAATTAATTGTTTAGGATTTGGAAGCAGACATAGTTTTTAAAACCGTATTCAGAAGGTAGGTTCATTACCATATATGTTGAAAAAGCATGAAATATGACTCATAATTAATGATTACTTTTGCATTAAGCAGCTTAAAAGGATGAGGAGTGATTTCATTAATTTTCCGGGAATTAATGAGACAACATCATTAATGATCGTCAAAAGAGCACAATGACATCAATTTATTGACTGATTTCCATTTCAGCGCTTAGCAGAAGATTCACTACTACTTTTATTCTATAATTCAAGTTTTAATAATCAGAGATTCAAATGCAACTTGGCTTATTTTTCGAAATTGAAAGGACTAAATGTCGCCTATCGTTTCTCCCATTTCAATCCATTATTCCACATTTTGGTTCGGATAATCCGTGAATTTATTCCATCATAAACGCTTGGTATTATTAAACTATTTTGTGATTTATTTATTTATTTATAGGCAGTAGTCTATCGGCTTAGCGTATGTTTTTGATGGAGCCTGCAAATGTATACTACCACACATCTAAGCCTTGGATAAAAATATCTTTAAGCCGCATACTACATTAAAACATTACTCATTATATAGCCCTGGATACTTTCTACTCCCCTTAATTCAATCCAAAATGCCTCTTTTTTCCTCACTCTACCTTTCTTTCCCAGAACTCTATTACACCTCGATTATCGCTTTCAGCGCACTACTGACTATCAATATCTCCTTCATCCACTTGAACTATTCGAATATCTCCCAATAACCTTCCCTCGTTCTTGGTATTAAAGCCTAGCCTAGATTGATCATGATTAGAAACCCATCGTTGGTTTTCTTTCCGCCAATTTACGCTTATCCATCCCACTCCACGGCAACATCTAAAAATCCTCCTGTCTTATCATCCTCCCTCAACGACCATGTTTCCGAGCAATAAACCTAACTCACTCCCACTCATCTTACTGCATTTTGTATACTGTATCTGTAAAAGTACACCACATGTTTCTTATTACACTTTTGCACCTGATGATTTTGTATCACGGCAAAACGCGTGGTACCACACCAAATATGTTCTGTGGAAAATTACGATCTCTCTTCCATTTGATGGTTTCTGAGCCGTGTAACACTGATATCCTTATCAAAACCTGAATTTAAGCATTAAGGCGTGTAAAAAAAGCAAATTCACGCTATTTCCTTTCCCTGAGCCGGCCACCATTCCGTTACCCACGAAGATCTAAGAGCCAGGTAATAACACCACTTGGATTTTTAGAATGGGTTCTTCTAAGGGTTCCCTCGGAACCTTCAGGGTACGCAGTGCAACTCATCCACCTTTAACCACGGATACCATTTGAAGCAAACTAAAACTAATCATAAAATGCTACAGTTTACGACCAACAAGATTTTCATCACCTTTTATATGTTTTATGGCAACTTTTGAAAATAAAATTCACATGACTTGGAGATATTTTATTTTATCACTTTTTATTATTCTTCCGGACGTGTTATTCGGCAAAACAATAGCAGACAGTAAAACATTTTTGACCTCAATACCGTCATGACCGGTTTTCGAGAGAGATAGCAATTGTGAAAGTAATCGGTCATCATTTTCCACGATAGAAATGTATCAAGACGCAATAAGGACGTAAATTTGAGATATGCGGCGCATATCACACGCCTTCCGATGGAGTTTCGACTTGGTTCGATCGACGTGCTGTCAGTATGGATGACGTCTGCGAACCTTTCAGGACGCGAGGGGAAAAAATGTTTCTTTTGTTTTGCGGGTGACAAGAGTAATCGAGACATTCGAGGGAAGGTTGGGCTTTAATAATTTCACACGCGGAATCAAAAAAAATCGATAACCCGATACGGTACAGCAACGATGACAAGAAGTACTTCCAGTCTCAATGGAGCGTTGGATAAATTGTCTTATTTTTCGGATTAAGTTCAAAACAATCCAATGTGCCCGAAGAAATGTATTTCTTCGTAAATATATACCGCTTGAAAACACTTGATTTTGAGTGATAGAGGATTCATTTCATTTTTGTTTCTATTACTTGCCCAGAAATCATACCTGATCCTTAGAAAGAAGAACAGACGAGAGGTTTTTTTTCTAAATTACTATTTCCAGTCACATGTTGCCTGAAGAATATCTTGAGAGCATTATGTCTGAATGGAAATTCAGTGTGTGGTCAAAGAAAAATAAGAATAAAAGGGGAGTTCTCAATGTCCATTAGCTGACAAACCGCTCGGAGTAGGTCATCTGAATGCCAAATACTTCCGTTGAACGAACAGCTACATATCTATTTAGGATTTCATCCGTGAGTTTTTTTTTCAACGCTACAATTTAAATGGAGTGCCAGTCGACTTCTTCCGGTGGACTGTTGTGTTAAGAACAGTACAAGGGTAGTCAGAAAAGTTTCAGGCCTAAAAAATAAATGAGATTTTTTCTTTACGTTTATTTTTAATTTTTAACATAATGTCTTTTTAAGTCGCTACACTTATTCCAGCGATGACATGACTTTTGAAACCATTCCAAAGAGTAGTTGACGTCATTCTCCTCAAAATATGCGTTTTCGCATGCTATATAGGTGGGTGGTGGGGTGACACCCTCGTCTGCCAACTCATAGGTCGCGGGTTCCATTCCCACCTATGTGGGTTTTTCTCCACCTGGGGCATGAATGTTTGTAATTTCTTTAATTTTTGTACAGTGGATAGGTGGAAAAATATCTATGAAATCTCAAACTCGCCTCAATTGAGTCGTTAAATAAATACACAATCTTCTCGTTTGAAGAAAATCTATATCCCCAAAGCAAATCTTTAAGGTAAGGAAACAGGAAAAAGTCGCCGTAAGTATATACCTGGTGAATACGGTGTTTAGTGAACCAATACAAAGTATAATCTGTGAATTTCAACCATTTTGACCGCCGAAATGTGAGCAGGTGCGTTGCCCTGATTGAAAATCACTTTCTTCTTCTTCAAGCGCAGTCATTTTTTTAATTTCTCACTTAAACTTGTCAGGTAATAATGCGTAATATGTACTCTCCCGTTATTTTTTTACCTTCAGAAGTTAATTGAGAAACACAATTCCGTAACTATCCCAAAATATAGTCGTATGAAAAAATGGAAATCACAGATATAAATGCATTGATCGACACCATTCGCGGAAGCCTTGGCAAATATATTTTAAATATTACTAATATTATTTACATTAAACTGAGTTCGCAATAAGTTTGAAAGGATGTGTTGTCTTTATTTCATATTTGGCACCCTTGAGAAATGGATTTTCCTTCCAACCAAGGTAATCAGTTATTTGAAAAATTGTCATCAAATACTTTGCTTGTATCCCCTTGGGTCAAATTTTAGGCACATAAGGTGCTGCTCAGTATTGTATGAAAATAAGTACATGTTTACAGGTCCACACGTTTGATTAACTAGACGACCTCACCTATGCGAAGATCGACCTAGTTACCCTAATTGGAGTAGTAGATGCGACGGGATAATTAGAGAAACTCGGAATGATTGCAAACGCGAAGAGAAACTACGAGGAACTTACACGAGTAAGGTACAAGAACGCGAGTTTAGTTGAGTCACCGAGTGAATGGCAAGGACTCGACATTATATCGGCAGATGAGACCGTGCACATGAAATTTAAGTCATCAAACACCATAAAATTCAAAAAGCCTTTCTTCCCTCACACAATCTTAATTTAGGTATAGCTTCATTTCTTAGGAATCTAGACATTACACTACACTAAGTATTACATTACACTAAGAATTCCAAAAATTTTGATCAGAAAAAATAATTGTAATCTGACGTTCTTATCAAGAGCATAAACATTTCCGCAACAGCGAAAATCAGCTTAATTAAGTGACTTAGACGGTAATTCGTATCAAAATTGGCTCAATCTCTCATATTGGCGTTCTAAAATCCCCATGTCATTCGACCTTGTTAGATCCTCAAAGCATAGCGCAGGTATATATTCACAATGATTGTACGATTAAGGGTGAACACATTATTTCATTCGCATAATTTTCATGCAGAAATTTGGTTTTATAGTACAGGTATTTTGTGGTCTTAATGTGCAACGTACCCGTGTAGTACAAGTTTCGTGGCACACATGTTATGCATGAGGTACAAGTATCATGCGAAACGGTTCAATTTGCAACGTCTACGGCTGACACAATACTGCAGTCAATTCTATGAAACGTGTGCTCAATATACAGTGCATATTAAGCAAAAAATATAGCTTACGTAAAATATTGTCTCTATAAACGACGCAATTAAAACGTTTATTATTACCTTTGTTTGAAAAATACTCATTGACCGGTCAGGATAACAACTATTAATCTATCAACAGTTCGTCGAGCTCGAATTTTCACATTAGGAGAGCTGCATTTTCCTGAGTGAGTTTTTGTAATGAAATAGATTTATAGCTACAATACTGCTACTAAACGCACCGAGATACTAATGGCTACAAGGCGCGATATTGATTTTTTTAGTTATTTCAACAGGATCATTAATTTTTCTCCTTATACCGTTTATTTTCGTATTAAAATCTATATCTTCGCCATAAAAAGGTCGATGAAGTATGCTGAGTACTGATTTTATAATTTTTGTTTCAGAATCAATTGAAAAGACCAAGTCATTCAAGCTTAGACTTAATATTTTATCAGTCTTTGTTATTAACTTAATAAACATACTTGTACGCATCCGCTTTCCATACATTCTGAAGATGAAGATTGACCAGATATAACAACTTAAAGCATATATTTAGGCTTAATTATTACGAAATTATTGATGGAAAAATTAAATTATATTAGTATTCAGCAATATCGCAATTTATATTAAGTGTCTTGACACTCTTTTGGTTTAATTAAAAATGTCAGTGAGATAAATAATTCCCAAGGTAGATGTAAGTTTTTTAAACCATGTTGTTAATCATTTACTTCACAAGTAGGCAAATGCTGTATGTATATGTTTTACTTTTAACCCGGAAAAATCTGTTTATCGATAGTTGAACATTTTTATTATTTCCGTTTGACAAATTGAAATGCTATTCCTTAAAACCTGAATAGGAATATTCACTAATATGAGATCGGTAAACGAAGAACGGAGGGTAAATATCATCAACGTTGTCTCGAAGCGCGCGACTGGTCCATTGAACATGATTAAATACAAACACCAAAAAATACTGTCAAAAGTGTTTGTAATAGGCCAAAACTTAAGTGAACGGGCACCTCCACGATATTCTTTTGGAAAACGCGCTGGAAAGAGGGGTGAGGAGAAAGGGCATGTATGACGACTGCCATCCAATCACAACCATACTTTTCGTGGAAGCTGCTGCGCTGCAGATTTTAATGATACAAAAATTTCGAGGAAAATAATGGTATGCATATGATTGCTCTGTGTTGCTGGACACCGCGGAAGGGTTGAGCTATTAGTACCATTGAATCGCCAGCTACCAAAGCATCAGCTAAATTATAATTATATAATTAAAAATTTGCGTAGATAAATAATAATAAAGATTTAATTGAGAAGGATCGAGATGGTGTGGTGGCTAACGTACTGGCTTTCCTCCCAAAAGGCCCGGGTTCAAATCCCAGCGGTGTTGAACATTTTGCAATATGTATTGAAACACGATGAGAATGTTACGTGCAATTCAGGGAAAATAAAGACTTCGAGATTATATCTCATAGAAAAACCAATTGCAGAAATTGTTATCCCCCAAGAACAAAGACGAGAAAAAATAAGAAAACTAGTGTCAAAAAAATAAAGATCAGACCGCGTGCAAAAGTATACTTCTCTAGTTACAGAACACTTTCAACTACGAGAACCAAAAGAAGGAAATGCTCCTGGAGAATGTATAATGGACTAAATTGCCCTTTCGGAGAAGAAAAAAGACAACAAAATCCTACAATAAACCAACGATTAATTTAGAATATGTGGGAGTGGAAGAGGGCTTTAGAGGAGACGATATAGGCGTGGAGAGAGAGAGAGACGTAAAGTAAGCAGAACACGGTGGGATTGGAGGGAGTGAGGGAAAGAATGGCGAAGAGAAAGGAAGGGGCGGGTGGAGTAGAATGCACGGGTGGAGTGAGGGTGGAGACAAAGAGAGAGACGGAGAGAAGTTTATTTTTCCGGCTAAAGTCGTTACAAGAGGGCACACGGACTATCTCCCACAATTCCCCCTTTCGTGCTAAGGCCTCCCCTTTCCCGGCTTCTGTTCCCCTCTCCGCTCCAGGACCAACGCTCCCACGTCGGCGTATTGGTGGAGGGCACCCAGGAGGTGAGGACTCGGCGGAGGAGGAGGATATTGTGCCGGGGAAAAATACGAAATTATTTGGTTTTCCCCGGGTGAAAGGAAGAAATAACTGGGAGGCGTGGGGTGACTTGAGGGAAGACGGAGAGAAGTCGGGAGGCAGACTCAGTGCGAACACATGGCGGGCGAAGGAATCAATAATTGCTCGCACATGTGTGCGTCTGGCGAACCTGGTCGACATCATTCCGCTGCTCTCCTTTACATCGCCGTGGCTATTGTTGCTGCTATTATTGCCATTATTATTTTCGTGCGGTTGAAGACGGGAGAAGGCAATGCAGAAATAAAACCATAAGTTGACGGCGGGGAAAAGGACGAAGAAAACCGATAAATGGAATGGGTTTCTTTTTTCCTTTTTCTTTCATTCTTCCGGTCTTTTAGTAGTGCCCCCTTACAATTCTTGAAAGAAGGTTAAAAGCCAATGAGGTCGTGTGAATATAAGGGCAACACGATATTCTTTCCTAGCCGTTGAGATTCCATTTTGGGGAAACGAAACGACTCAATCAATATATGAGGACGCTATGAAATTTTTTTTTAATTTCACGTAAACCTTTAAACAAAAAAATCAGTGCACCAGTGTACCATTTTATGCTAAGTAGTGGTGATACTTTAACCTAGGAAGGGTTCAAGGGGATGAAGTTTTTCTGATAATAACCGTAATTGAGCTATACACTTTTTGTGAAATACTCCTGCAACCCTGAGTTCCGTACATTAAAAATATCATTTTAGGGGCAAAGTTTTCTCAGAAATTTATATAAAAATTAATCATAAAATTTTAAAAACCATTTACGAGGATTGTGGTAACCTAAGTCTGAAATTAAACACGTATACCCGCTTTACCTAAATTGAAAGTGATCCCCTTTCAAAACCAAGGTGCGCAGTATTCTTCCGCAAATTCCTCACAAAAAAGGCCATTTAAATTTATACTTATAATTATTATGGAATGTAAATATGTTTAAATGGTGGACGTACCTACTATTAAATCGCTAAATCAACTTACATTAGTTTCAATGTCTTTAAATACACTTAAGGGAGGATTATTATTTTGAAATATAAATGCGAAGGAAGACAAATGGTACATAAATCCTAAAGATCACAACCATAGTTGCCTTTCTGAAAGAATAACATGAAACATCTCAATTACAATCATAATCTTACAAAAATTTAATCTAATTAAAAACAGATAGTCAATCCATTATGTTTCAAGAATCCCTCAATAACTAATTTGATTTTAATATTTGGAAAAGTAAAAGATTTAGAGTCAAAATACTTCGTAATTTAATTAAAAACATCCTAATTTTGAGCCCAAACGATTACAAGGTGCGAGAGGCCTTTGCAAGGTCTCTCGTATACTGAGAGTAGGTTAATCGTCTCTGAAAATAATTACTGCTCTCTACCATTGACGCAAAAAACTGTATTGCGATGTGTCCGCAAGTTAGCTGTCATTGGATCACATTGTCTCTCCCCTTTTGCTATAGAGGGTACTTTTAAAAGATTTCATGGAATAGTTTTTTTATTTAATTTTAAAAATGATTTATTATATAACAGCCTTTTTGCTTGCCAAATCGAAATTGATTTGGAATGAAAATAAACAATATAAAACCAAGGAAATGTGTGTTAATAGGGATGGAGAAATAAAAAACAATTTCGAAAATACTGATTTTAAGTACATTGACTAGTTAATGTACCTGGGATCATTATTGATTACTGTATGAGAATTGAGAACGAAATTATCATAGGCGTAGAAGGTCTTTTAAATTTTCTAGAACAACTTCACCTGAGCTCCGGCTTCAGATAACATATCTTCAATTGATGACTCCTTTATTTATCCATTCCTATCCATTTTTACACCTCAAGTCTCTAAAATATACACTCTGTCCACAGAGTAGAGATTTTGAGACCACAGTATAACGCTACAGGCGAATTTATTTAATTTCATCTTTACCTATTTACGTTGAGCTCTTGGAGGAAACTTCCTCCATGGCTATTTTTTTCAAAGTATGACTGATTTATAATCCTTATATCCTGGAATATGCAACTATTTTCCAAAATATTCAAAAAGTGAAATGTTTGGCATTTCGTAATTCATTCCGTATGAGCAATTACTTCGTTCTCCTTCTCTTTTGAAAACCATATTGATTAGATAGTAAGTGGAACTTAGGCACGGTCCTGAACTGTTTTCTGCTGATTTTGACTTTTGTCGCGTGCGAAATTTTACTTACGGTACTAGAATGTTCAGGTTAGCCTGTATTAATCATAACCAGAATGGGAATTAAAACGACACACGAGCCGACCTATGATCTGAACCATTGAACTACGACCTCGTATATAATTATATTCTTCTGACCATTCACACTTCTTATTAAATGTTGCACGTTAAATAAATAGCAGAAATAAAGCCATTTCAGATTTTTTGTCGCACACTGCCACCACAAAATATACAGGGTTCGTCCGGAAAATAAGTGTACTGATTTTTTCCCGCCGCTCCAGGCGCGCCCAGCACCGCTCTGACGGGCTGCGATTGGAGAGGGGTATGTTGGCAAGCGACGCTGAAAAAGGCAGTCGGCTCTGAGCTGTGGTGTAGTGAGGAGCTCTGTGGACGCGAACCTCCACGCTCGACCCACGTCACGGAACGCGATGCCGAAGTTTTTTGGAGCAGCGTTATTCCATCAAATTTGCGGTAAAGCTTGGGAAATCGTCTACCGAAACTGTCGGTATGATTAACCAGGCTTACGGAGAGTCAGCCATGTCCAGAAACATGATCTTTCGGTGGCACAAGATGTTCGTGGAGGGCAGAGAAGAGGTCGACGACGAACCACGGCCTGGACGCCCATCAACGACAATCACCGACGAAAATGTGCGAAACGTTCGCGATTACTGAACTCTGATCGTCGTCTTAGTGTTCGGATGATAGCAGAGCAGTGTAATGTGCCAAAAACAATAGTGCACGAGATTATTAGGCACCAATTACAGATGCGAAAAATTTGTGCAAAGTTGGTGCCGAAAGTGCTCAGTGATGATCAAAGACTCAATCGTTCGGAAATCGCGACACAACTTGCGGATCACTGCAAAAATGATCCACATTTTTTAGAGAACGTTGTTCCGGATGATGAGACGTGGATCTTTGAGTACGACCCGGCGTCGAAGAGACAAAGTGCGGAGTGGCACACCCCATCATCACCCCGTCAAAAGAAAGCTCGCATGAGCAAATCTCGGATCAAGGCTCATGATGCTCATTGTCTTTTTTGACAAAAGGGGAGTCGTCCACTACGAATTTGTACCTGAACGACAAACTGTAAATGCTGCATTTTACGTCCAAGTGCTCGACAGGCTTCGAAAACGAGTCGCCCGCGTCCGGCCAGCGATCAAAAACATCTGGCGGCTGCATCACGACAATGCGCCGTCTCACACCGCGCTTGTCGTGTCGGACTTCTTGGCCAAGCACGGCGTGGCAACGCTGCCGCACCCGCCCTACAGCCCGGACTTGGCACTACCGGACTTCTTTCTGTTCCCGAAGATAAAGAGGAGTTTGAAAGGAACGCGATACGGGACTTTGAACGCCGTCAAAGAGGCCGTGACGACGTGTCTTCGAGAGGTTCCCGATGATGCCTTCGCGGGAGCGTTCCAGGAATGGGAACGCCGCTGGAACAAGTGTATCGACTCACAAGGGTCCTATTTTGAGGAATATTAGCTTAAGATATGTAAAAGTGTAATACATTTTTTTTCCTGAGCTCAGTACACTTATTTTCCGGACAAACCCTGTACGAGCGGAATAATTTGTGATTTCTTCCGTTCAGTATCGCTTAATAGTTTACAAAGTCACAAAATTATAAAACACTTAAAAATAAATTTTGATGGAAAACTTACCATTAACTAATTAAACATATATCGCATTTCTTCATTAAAGTTTATTAAAATGAAATTTTGAAGAACATGCAATCGAATGAAAGTCACGTACAGTGCGCAAAAAAATATTTATTTTATTATCCACTTCACTTATTTCTTTTCTTATCCAGACACGTATTTAAAGAATGGTCGCAAATGCTTTTATTAGAGAGAGGGTAACAGAATCATTTTATTTCCCCGTAATGTTTTAATTAACGTTTCATTTGGACGCACTCCTCGAAGATACACAAATGACAGGCAATCGACATGATTCCGAATCATACTTGAAAACGCCTACTGAGTTACTTCACTCGGATATTCCGCTCAAGTCCTTTTCACTTAAAGGCATTCGGGAAAAATACCTTTATTCCTCCGCAGAAAGCAAAAAAAAGTCTATTCCGCAAAAAGGGGAAGAGAAGATTTTATTCTGCGAGACTTGGCGGTTCTGAAGTGCCTTCTCTATGCAATCAATCGAGCCGGACTCGGCCTGAAAGTTGGCCTTCCCACTCAATGCCGAAAAGGGGTCGGGGAGAAGTGACTTGACATTAGGCAATTAAGATTTAAGAGGCTGGGTGGTTTAAAATTTAAATGGGCCGTCTTTGAAAATAGGAACGGGGAGAGAAGTAGGCTCTTGTGAGTGCACGCATCCCTTGAACCGCTGCGGGGAAACTCAGAAGAAGGGAGTGGGTGCCGAAGGAGAAGGAGATTCTGCCGTCTACGGAATTCTCTGTACTGGCAGGAATCCTCGGGACCTCCCCGCCGGGGTAGTTGTAAAATCGGAGGGAGGTAAATAAATCAGAAGATTTGTGATTACTGCGTGCTTGAAATAGCTAGTTTTACTGCAAAGGAAACGAATTTTGTTGAATTGATCGCAGACTGGATTTGGAATAGCCTAAATTGTCTCTCGTTGAAGAAATAAACATAACAAAAAAACTGATCATCAAACATTAAGATAGGGACGAATAAGAGATTTCTCCATTCATTAAATGTGGCTTTTGGAAGATTTCTAGTGGTGGTTTTCCTTCCAAGGCATAGGAAGAAAGGTATTTAAACTACTAAAAGTCAATTCTTAGGACATTTTCTCTATTCAACTTTTAAATGCCTCACGCCCTGCAACAATAATGCCTTTACCTTCCCTCGGGGAACCTTTCAAAATGATGTCTTCCAATAGTACCCTTATCGAGTCTTGCTAGTATGTATAAACAAATATATATCCTGCGATCAAGCTGAATTATGGGAGAAAGGTGGACCATATTATCAAAATAGTTTAAACTGTGAAGCAAGTCGAGTGAAAAACAATCAAAAGAAATATTTCAGGCAATTTTTAACGTCTGAGATGTTATCAGAAAAATCATTGGTACATATTTGTGGACGAATAAATACCTAGAGTTATTGACAAAATAATATGAAAAATATTTCACACCTTTTTAGCATTTGAGATAGTATAACAGTAATCGTTAATACATTTTTGTAGACTCGACGGTGTCATCCAATCCACACCGTAATTAATTTTTTATGCTTGCTCGTACTCTCAACTGTTTTGAATGAAATTCTTTGTGTTTTATTATAGCCTCTAACACAGCATATTTTGTCGCCAACACTAAGGTATACTGTGCTATTAGCCGATTCAAATATTTATTGATTCTATAAAGACAGTTGTAATCCAATTAAAATATTGAAAATCCAATGGTGAATATAAATCGGTCAACGTTATAATCTTATTAGATATAAAGACCAATTTTTATATTTAATTAATTAAAGGGAATCTAAATTTGCAAACATATTTATTTAATTTGCTCATAAAATAAGCATAAACGCTGAATTCTACGTAGTTTCCTTAAGAATGATTCTATTTAATTTACCATAGATATATATGTTCGAAGAGAAAAAGAATATTGTTGGTAATAGTGGAAGGCACCAGACTCAAGATTTGTAATTCAGAAAAATTCAGTAAAAATTATTTGATTTTGTAAAAATTTCATTTTTAAAATTCTACTTGCAGTCCTAAGCAAGGAAAAAATGTTTAAATTCACAGAAAATGCCCGGAAAGAAACGGAAGAAAAGAAAAGTTTGAGGAAAAAAACAAATATTTCTTTAGTACGAAAAATAAATAAATCAATTTTTAGTTTTTCACGAAGGGGATATTACAAATTTCAATTTAATCTGTATCCAATAAATATCATCTTTCTCAGAGGAGAAAAAATATACTGCTAGTTTTATGAACGTCTGATGAATGAATGCATCTTCACCTTCATATGCCTCTTTAAAGGTTACGAGATTTTTGAGGGATTGGAAGGCTGATTTCGAAGTTTAAAAAGGAGGATAAAACTTGAGCCGAAGCAACAGCTTATCTATAGTGGAAGTGAAGCCAGTTAAGCTATCTATATAAAAGTGCCTTGATAGCTTAACTGGCTAAAGCACTCGGCCGGACATTGAGGTATCCGGGTTCGAATCCCGGTCAAGGTGAATGATTTTTACACTCTAAAATTGCTACTTTGTAATGCGCATTAGCTTCGTCAAAAGTAACTATTGCGGCATCTGCCGCAGTATCTTGGAATAACGTAGACGATATTACATGTGTGTAGGTCTACAGTGCATCTGAAATACATTTGGGATTCAGTATCAAGACACCCATAAAACTAACCAACGGGTTGACTCCTCAGGTTCAAATCCAGGATCACCTCAGAGTACAAAAAATCATACTTTTTTTCAAATTAACTTGGGTCAACTCACCATTCTGGGTGTTCCTTCCTCGTCTTCCGACAGCCAGGTGAACCTCTTCGGATCCGCGGCCGCACAGAATGACCTCGGCCTCCTTCCGCTCATCATCCGACCCCCGTGGTACCCGTCAGCATCTGCCGCCGTGCCGGGTGGCCCCGGCGCCCCGTAGAACCGCTCGTGGTGAGGGTAGCGCCACCTGGGTGCAGGAGCCAGGTCCCTGGTGTTGCTGCCGTTCCCCCAGCCGTCGCCTGATATGACAAGTCGTAGGACTGCATGAAGTTGCGAAGAAGGGGGACAGTTCGTATTAGCACACGAGGACTCGGAGCGGTGGGCGGCTTCTAGATGATTTGTTTTTCTCTCTTTATTTTTGGCTTTTCTATTCTGGCGCGTCTACGAAAAAGGGGAGGATGGTGATCTCTACGAGAAAAGATGATTTGGCGGGCGTTGGATGATTGATCGACGGGTGACTGATATTCCTCACTGGGGAGTGTGACGCAGAAATCGATTTTCTCCATCTATCAGATTTGTGCTCTCGTCCCCAATCTAATATTCTTCCGAAGGAGTCGGAATGGAGTATATTTTTCTCTTTCCTTCTTTTAGTGCGAGGAGACGTGTAGACGCCGTAACTATCATTAGATGCCCGGTTCGCGAGGGCAGCCAGGCGATGACAGATGGTGTGACCTTCACCTATATTTCTTTTTCTGGTGGGTGTCGAATTTAAAGGATTTCATTGACCATGGTTTTCCTGCACCTAATCACAGAGCTATGGAATTGCTCCGCCTGCGCAATATTTCTTTTGCAGCCACCTTTATATGTATATAGACTGACGACTGCTTCTCTGTTTCGGTGATTGAAACCCTTCCAAAATCCGTAGGCATAGAGGTAACAATACGCAAGATGGCGCATATCCGGGTGCTTCAGGCATTTAAACCTCCAGGGCTCAACTCAGCCCACTGGAACCATCCAATAGTCGTCATCTCCTTTCTCTATTCGTCTCTTACCTCTCCCCTCCCTCTAACCTACCAAGACATATCCTCTCAACTCATCCCCTGAGAACGGTATTCTGAATATGACGTCCGTGCGTAAAAATATCAACTAGATATGTGAATGCCCTTTCTCCTTGTTTCTGTTCATTCTTAAGGTGTGTTTGAATCAATGTTTTTATATATTTGTGTCGTCGCTGAAGAAAGTTCCTTCTCGAAGATATATAAGTTTTCAATCTTATTCCAAAATCTTTGTAAGTAAGAGGAAGGCTATAATCTAAATCGATATTAATTGGGCCTAAAGGTAAGTTAAGTTCCTGCGATAATGAAGAGTTAGCCATGAACCGATATTCATATCAGGGTGGTATATTCTGGCATCTCCGATAGTAGGATATACGAAACGGCATGCTAGTTTTCAATTCTTTGAAACTATGAACCAATGTCGAAATTCAAGATGGAAATAACACAGATGTATCCAAAAAATTCTACTCTAAAAGGTGCTCTCTAGTTTCGGCTCTAGAGATTATCGCGTTTCCAAATGGCTCCCCATCGTGGAACGAATTGAAGTCTTTTGGTCCACCCAGGAAATTCGATTACACGATTTCTTGCATTCCGAGAGAACTTGAGCGGTGCTTGGGCACCGATCGAGTTCGTCTGTTGTCAATCAATGGAAATCAAATTCAGCGTGTATGGCGTATATATTGAACTCCGAATTTAATAAGGAAACCCTTGCATTTTCGAACGACTCCAACACAAAAATAAAATTCTTTGTCTCACTAGGTTACGCCGTGATTAAAATTCATTGATTTCACAAATAATTATGCAATACTGCAAAGATAACTTCAAAGACAATATGATGACCTTGAAACTCGCTTTCTCGCGAATCATTAAATAAAGTAAAATCAATAAGAATTCAATTTGAAAAGCTTTATCCTAAATAAAAATGAAATAAGATGTTTATTTTGACAGAAGGGAGCTTCACTTTGACTGACACATTTAGAAATATTCATCACACACCGCTATTGGGAATAGATTGAACGCCATATATATATATATATATATATATATATATATATATATATATATATATATATCAACATTTCTTTTCTTACAATATTCCCAACACTGCTAAGAGCTTTATAAGTGCTGTAACTCACCAACCCCGATGGCGGCTGGGTATCGTGTCTGCCTGCCAACTCAAAGGTCATGAGGTCACACCTAGGTGGATTTTTCTCCTCCTAGAGCTTTGGTGCTTGTGATTGTCTTTTCTAGGATTTTCAAGCCGAAATATCCAATGTTCAAGCAAAATGGCTTTTTTTCGGTTTAATGATAAATAAATCAATTAACTAGTTTCAAATTATTAATAGATTGAGCACAACTTTTCATTTATAAATATCCTTCCATCCGAAGATATGGTGGCATTCGTTTTCAGGCAAAATACATACTTTCCATGCCTAAGAAACTTTCAGTTGCTTTGCAAAACATAAACATTTCATAGCAACTATCATTCTTGCTCGTTCCAGTGCAGAAAAAATTGCATGAATTTCTTGCAGGAAAATCAAAATCAAACTTTAATTCTGCTACCTGGATTACGTACCCATTTGTTATTCACTGTAAATGGAAATACGTTTTACATCACGCAGAGTAATGCTTGGCTTATCTTTGATCTTAACTTTACTCCAATTAGATCATATTAATGCCCAACAACTTCTCAAGTAATATTGACACCATGGTGGAAGATTTTTTAGCGAATTAATGATTCTCGAATTCCACTTTCATATGCTTTAATACCACGTGTAACCCAGGTACACGTAACCCAAATACCATGTAACAGCATGTGTTCGTCGTTACCTCTCTCGGAAATGACAGAAAATTTAGCTCATGATCACTTAAATATTTTTCCGGTAGTCTGAGTAGCATCCATATTTTCGGATCCTAAAAGCATTTTAAGTGGACAAACTGAAAATTAAGTTCCAAAATATCTCTTAATAATAAATATAACCGAGTAAAGATTTATCAATGCTGGAATAATTAATATTTTATTAATATACTGTTATCGCTTTTAGTAAAACCATCAAGTAATTAATGTAACTGAAATATTTTAAAATGAGCAAATATTTTTCTCCAGTAAGTATCAGTAATTAGACCGCCAATATTCTTCAGAATTACCTATCAAAAAAATTCAACTAAATACTCGTAATTGATACAAAAATTTATTTCCTTGCATTGATTTCCTATAATTGAAACTTCAGCTCTCTAGTTAATAAATTACTTTTGGGTCATTTTGTTTACAGTATTGCGAAGGATAATGTACATAGGTTAGTTACAAAGGTATTTTTACTTATTTGAATTATCACTTTGAGACAAAAGATTATCCCGTATAAAAGGTTGTCCGTTGCATAAAATACGCAGTTCTTTCACATTCAAAAAGCTTTCTCCACCATTTCATGTAAACTTGTAGTCTTTGACAAAAAGGCTCTAAAATCGAAAGGATGGAGAAGAAGAGTTTGGCATTAATTGCTACATTAATTGACTTATAATATTGGAGTTTCGTATTATGCATGATTGGTGATGCACAAATGATGCAGAAACACGAGAAATTACATGTACTCGCGACATCCAGTTTTATGAAAGCATTACAGATAAAAGAAAAAACGGTATTACAGTGATTTTGTGAGTATTTTAGAAAGCCATTTGATGAGAAAGTAATCTTACAGCTACAAAGAAGTTGCGGACTAGATGTTGAACGCATAAGAAATCTTTAGGTTGCGATATGTCCCTCAAAGTCTATGTTATGCATTTGCATCTGGACTATGTATCAGAGAGATACAACGATTAATTTGACTAACGAAAATTATACGAAGCCTCTTGATACAGTTTCCAACGGGAAACATACTAATTAGTCACCTTCAAACATTATGAATCATAACACTGGTTCACAGCATCCATTCTGGGTAGAATTGTATTTTATTAATTACTGTGTATTTGAGCTTTATAGTCCTTGAGGTGATTTATTTCACCCGGTATTCATATTGCGAGAAGGCTTCGTACTCCTTTGAGTGTTTTCACGTGGGTTGCTTTAAGGTGATAATGATTTCGTCAGTGATATACTAGACATAACATACTACGTTTGACATTGCGTATTTTCCATCATTCAATTTAAATAAATTATCTTTTATTTTTCCTTCACTTTTCTTTTATTTATTCTTCACTTTCTCCTTCATTTCCTTGCTTACTTCAATTACGATTGAAAAAGCTAATAGTATATCGCGGAATTCTACTCGTATAATTACTTTTCCTTCTTTTTTCATATATTTTTTTAAGGTAATCTACCGGTTAAGGTAGGTTCTTGGATGGACACAACTACCAAACAAATATTTTATTACTCCCAACAAAACACAAAATCCATCATCCTACTCTATATCAGGTCCCTCTTCATCTCTGGGTACTTTCTTCCTCCCTTCATCCCGTCCAACATCCCTATCCTGTTCCTTCCCTTTCCTCTTTTTCCCAACATTCTCCCCTCTATCATAGTCTTAAAAACCCCCTGCCGGTCAACACCCCCTTCATCCACTTTTCCTGCCTCCATAGGATTGCTCCCAACAAACCCCTCTCTTCGCCCACCATACCAAGTACTTCCTCATTTGTTTTCTTCTCTGTCCATTTATTTCATACGGAGTATTATATTGACTCATCTTCATAGCAATTTAATTTACTTAATTCCACTCTAATCACTCTCCAAATACTTATTTGCCATTCATTATTATATACAGGGGCAATTACCTGTAAGTTTAATTGCCGTGTGAAAATAAATAATCATTGTGTTCTTCCAAACTGCTTTCTTCTGCTGCCGCCGTCATGCACATCTCACATAAAACAGATGCAGCTTTAATAAATCATTAAATGCTGTCCAATACACTGTTATTTGACGATCTTAGCTATTTTTTGCTGATAACAGAATTATCTCTTTGTGTATCTCTGCTCTTTACTGATTCTGCGTTTCCTAAGTCTTGATTTAGCCGTTGAAAAAACAACATTTTTTCAACTTTTCCACTCATTTAAGTTTTCAGGTTTTTCTATTCCCAGGAATTGTTCACGAATGTCCTACGAAAATTATGACGTGATAATGAATTCTCCAATCCTTCTTATCGCATGCATTTAAGATCAAATATGATAGCTAGTAGTATTTTTTCTTATATTTTTCTTTGACCATTTCATTATTCATGGATCTTCACTGTTATACCAATTAGTTATTAGTCTGCTATACAGGAAGGGTCTGCATTACTCTTCGATAGATGTGGTTTCAATTTTATTCCTTTACATTACTCAGATATTCATTTAATTTCCCCTTTTTCGTTCGGTAGATAACTATTGATGGAATCTTCGATTAATATTTCATCTGGCTAATTTTTCCAAGGTTTTCACCCTCGTGAACTCTTTCTTTCCCATAAGTTTAGTATGAAATTCATCTCGAAGTCCATCAATATTTGATCTCTTGCAGTGTTATTTTAAGTTAATTTCAGTTTCGTCAAAATATAATCCCCTTTTCTTTACTGAAATTTCATAAAGTCTGATTGAATTTTATCAGTTTTTCTCTGGGATAAAAGTAAAACTGACTACGATGAAACTAGTTCACTCTTTGTATTCTTGACTTAATTCACGTTATCTCCCTCTTGAATTAAACTTTAACTTTCTATCATGGAGTTGCCACAGACACTAACTGTACATTTTTCCTTATCCCCGATGAGAACTTCAACACCACCACCCCGAGGAGTACCACTCTTTGCTTTGGGTCTATGGCATTGGATTTACCCAAAAACGAATAGCTCATTCTCTTTAATTCACAACGTTATTCTGCACCTTTTTACAAACTCTAATTACAAAATCTTCTCTAATCTAGCTTGCATTTCGATTGATTAAGCGTCTAATTTTTTACAATATCATTTTCTTTGCTCAACTCATAACTTAAAGAGCATTTTTTTCCTTCTATAAAAGCACAAAATATGCCATGACTAGTTTTTAGCGTGTAAATTATGAATTCAAAGATAACACTTAATTGTACAAAAAATTCCTCTATAATTTATTTCTCTGATTCAAATTTTCCCATACATCTGTCCCATAAGGTTGCATTCTGGCTTTATAATACGAAAAAAATGTTCTACTCACTCTCAATATCAACAAAGGCGAGCCTAATTATCAGTATCATAAAATTCCCAGGTTGAAATCCACGGTTTTAAAAACTCGCAAGTCATCCACACACTTCCTAGCTTTACCGCCGCCATGGTGTACGTTTAAAAATCTTATTCGTCGTAACTTGTGTTTTTCAAAAGGAATCGAGTTCTAGGTGTGCACCCACCCCAAAATTGAAATTCTAAAACCGTCGGAGTCGCAACGAATCGATCGAGGTGCAGTGTAAGAAAACGAAATCGATTGAAATTTAGTAAATTCATTCTACTGAGCAGGGATTCGTTGCAGAAATATTTGCATATCTCATCATGAATGTCGCTCAAAACTTTTTCACCCGCCTCAAACATTCGCGGCGAGTTTACAGCTTTTACGTCCTCACTTCCGTGCGACCACTGCCGACACAAAACATGTTTTCCCGACAAGAAACGCAATTTCGACACCCACCGGTACTGGGATCGCATAACAAAAGAGACCCTCCAGGGTAACGGAAGCTCGACGCAACAATGAAATGAAACGCAAAGATGCGAGATGTTGGATGTTTTGGCGCTCTAAAGGGAAATGAGTTAAGGGGTGCGGGGGGTTAGTAGGGCTAGTGAGTTAACTTGCGTGAGTTGGCCTCCTTACCGATTCCTTTCCTCTTCCTCCTGAAGACTCCGGACTCCGGCATGTATTCTTCGTTCGGTGGCTCCTCACCCCTGAGGCAGACGGACAGCAGGGAACTTCGGTGGCACGTGCTCTCCTGTGGGGGTTGTGGTCATGGTTGGCGGGGGTGGAGAGAAAGCGCGGGGAGAAAATAAGACATAGAGAGTAAGGATGCCGGGACGGGGGGATTGGAAGACACCTTTGCGGGATTACCTTAGTAGCTCGAACGAGTCCCGGCAGCCGGAGGACGCGGCAACGAAGAGAGTACGAGCAGACATATAACGCTCGTGATATCGTATTTCACTCGCGGATGCTTTGCGTACATGTTCGATTAGTTTGTCTCATGCATAGCCAAGTGTTGACCTGCTATCGATGGATTTTCATCGAATCGAATAAATTAGATACTAACTTAACCATTAAATTAAGGCAGAACTATTGTGATATAAAATATACCGAGCTTTGGAATCAGTTATTGCACTAGGCAATTTAGTTTACAGATAATTTTTGCCGCGTTAGTAAGGTCTTACGGGAACAACGATACTACCAAAACCATACCGTAACCTGAGAGTCTACTCATAGCAATACATACGATAACTTGGATGGCGGATACAAATTCAAAACTAGCTTATTTGCTGTGGTAATCATGTTTAAATCACTTATTATAATTTTCAAGCACAATAAGTCGCAACCCACTTTTACAGTCTTCAGCATTCCATCGTCAATCAAAATACTCTGTATCGGCTTTTCCTACATCCTTTGCATTTCTCCAAACAAACATCTGTTCTCCACTACAATGACAAGAACTCCTTCGTTTGTTTGCTTCTGGGGCAATTTAATC
Source organism: Hetaerina americana (assembly GCF_022747635.1). Lineage (NCBI taxonomy): Eukaryota > Metazoa > Arthropoda > Insecta > Odonata > Calopterygidae > Hetaerina > Hetaerina americana. The sequence goes on from NW_027287316.1 coordinate 55,533,069, forward strand.
AACTACATTCTTCTCCGCACCCACATCTCAAAAACCTCGAACCTACGACTATTATCTTACCCAACGCCCAAGTTTCCGAGCCGAAGAAAACCATGTTTCATACTAAAGTTCGCACTAACATTTCTTCAACCTCCTTAAATAATCCCTCCCTAATGATCCCTAATCCGTTCCTATTATCATTCTTTATGGTTAAAGATTCCTTGGTAAACACAACTCTTCTTTTTCTACGCCGACTACTATAACTAGCTAGGTAAAAGACAGTTCCAAGATACCTAAACACCTGATCTATTTTTTGCCATTCTATTCTTAAGTTTCAACTAGTCTTTTTCCTTCGTGAGACTCTCATAACCTTCTTTGCTTTAAACGTTATGATGTTTTCGAAAAGGAGGAAGGCTGAGATAACTCTATAAAGGCTAAGTTTATGTTATGACTATCCGTGAAGGCGAAGTCAATCGTGAACCAGTAACCTTCTAATCAATAACTGGATTTATTAATTTTCTTCTTTAGTATCTCTTCCCTTAGGTCCTCTTTCAGTGACATCCCCACCCCTTCCTAGTTAATTTATCCTATATACCCTTTTCATTGAGATTATATACCGTCTAATTCCCTTTCAGGCCCTTTGCGGTACATCTCCTCCCATTGCATATCTCTCTAGATAATCCTTAACTCAGTGATTGGCCAATCCAGCTCCGCTTCCTTTTTGAAATATCCTTCGTCCAACTTCCCTCCTCTTTAATCCTCTGCAAAACAACCTCCACCTTTGTCTTACCCATTCATTTCATGTTCAAAATATGCTCTCCCCAACACCTACGCTTTGAAGCCGTTATTCTTTCTTTTTCTTTATTTTCTTCTTTAATAATGAGGGTGTTAAACAATCTATCTACATGAAACGTTCGGAAAAAAGTTGGAAATTTGTTTACTTAAGTACAGTCCTTTGATTTCTTACCCATTATGTGGCACATCTTCCTGTTGAAAAATATAATTATTAATGGCTTTAAATTTTAAAGGAAATTTTAAATAAAATGAGTACCATTTACTATCCCTATTCGACAAACTGATAGAAATGATCGAATTCCTTCGATAGAGATTCGGCCAGCAACTTTTCCAGTCCTTGAAGCACCGATGGTGAGTTCTTCCAGGAGTAAGATCTGCGTTCTATTTCTACAGTATCTAAAAATTGAGAAGAAAACTGGGATACCTTAAAACATAATATGATCATATAGGCCAAGACCGAATGTCGTATGGCGCCGTACTCGGCGTCATCTATGAGGGTTCGAGTATTTAGACTAAATATCTTGGGTTGGACTGGTAAACATATTTAAATCATGTTAGCCTAAGTCCACAAGACATTTGTAAATTCATTCATCTGTTTAAATCAAATATTTCTTCATACTCCAAGTTTGTTTACATTAGTTTCGATATTGCTACCATTGGATAAAATTTTGGCAATTGTTTTGAGCGTAAGTCGAAAAGGTTCACCGGCCAAGCTGAGTCGATATGGTATTCGATTCGATGAAAATCATTCAGTCATGAGTAAACTCGCAGATATTGACTCAAAGTTGACGAAAGCATCCGGAGCACAGAAAAGGTAACTGATTCCAATATAATACAACTTGTTCAATACTAGTTGCATATTGCAAGCAAGCAGTGCAAGTGTTGTGCTTTTTTTATTGGCCAAAGAATAAATACAATTGAATGATTCTCCATTCTCGGGAGGCCACCGAGCAGGTTGTTTTTTGGACGACTGTTTCGCCCTAACATCGCCGGCACGAGTGAAAAGCTATCTCGGGTACTGAGAAAATACAACATTTCCGCGAGATACAACTGTCTCACCGAAGTATCTCATTTTCTTCCACGGCCAAAAGACAAAATTCCAAAGGAATTGTACGAGGGAGTCTACCAGGTGCCGTACTCATGCGGAAGGTCATACATAGGCGAGACATGCCGAGCAGTAAAAACACGTCTAATGGAGCACGAAAAGGCTACAAGGAACAAATAGTGCAGTTTATCAGCCATTGCTGAACACGCTTGGAGCGGGACTGGCCATGACCTTACACTTGATGAGGCCAAAATAATATCACAAGAGAGAAGATATTATCCAAGGCTGATTAGAGAATAGATTGAGATATTCAAGGAAAAATATAACTTCAATAGAGAAGATGGATACCGCCTAGCAGGCGCTCGGAAAATGATTTGGCGGGAAACCGCAGACCAATCACAGAGCAGGGAGGGAAATGAGAGAGAGACAAAAACGCGGCCCAAACAATGTCCCGGCACTTCGACCAGAAGACGTTTGTTGGAATACGGGCGAAACTGTTGTCCAAAAAACAACCTACGCGGTGGCATCCCGAGAATGGAGAGTCATTCATCTGAACGCCGCGGAAATCTACGGTCTAATAATAAATACAGTTCTTCGCAAGGAGCATAGGAAATACGAATGTCTATTTCTTTTGTGATTGTAATAAAACTTCTATTGTAAGCCATTTAAAATATGATATTAACTGCATAAGGACGGCAAACAAAAAAGCAAAGAAAAATCACTCATCTTTAGGGACTTATTTTGGAAAATTGCTAATGTTAACCACAGATTTAGCCATTAACCCTAGAAGGAAGTTTATATACTTAATAGTTTACAGGGTAAAGATATCACGTCGCCATTCTATCTAGACGCCATGCCCGTTTAATGCTTTACGTCTTCCGTATCATCCATTAAAATTAAGAAATCAATACGAAGAATAAAAATACCAACCGGAAAAAAATTCTTAAAATAATAAATTGAATTTACATTTTTATTCAAAATTTAAAAAAGAACAAAATGGTTTAATACCCAAGGAAATACCAAATGATTACACGGAAAAGAATTTAGAAAAGGATAAAGGAAATATATCCCAACTCTTTAGAAGGTAACCCCATACATGGCTCCATTGCAAGTAAGTTCGGTGCAGTAGTCTACTGAATGCTTATTTCTCGATGGATTAAGGTCAATGCTAGTAGAATCTTTCCATCCACATGACATCCACCATGAGGAGTCTAAACAAACCAACCTTATGCATCAAAAGGTTACATTGGTTCCCTCATCTTCTGAAGTGCAACCCTTAGGGCTCAGTGCATTGTCATTTGTTACTTGTGTATTCCATCACAACTGGAAGTATGTGGGCATTACTTGATTGATTAATTCTTCCCCATAATGATTCAGCCCTCGATATGAATCGCGGAATGTCCTCTGCCGGATGAACTCGCTCCGAAGCAGGAAAATTCTATGAAAGTTCTATGCTACGTTTCCCAGTAAAAGATTATTTAGTGCAATTCTCGAGGCAATTAGATTCATGTTTGCTCGAAGAGCGATTCATTTTGCTAACTTTCAAGTTGACGATTTATTCCATAGAGTTTCCCCCCTCCCCATCCAAGAAACTTGAGGTTGCATGATATTGCGAGTTGATGTGGGAGCGTGAAGTTGATATTTTTGAGAACTGTTAACGAAAGGTGAGGCTGAATTCCCATGGAAGCTTAGGATGCGACAGAAATTGACTGTAGTCACCCAAAAAGCTGACTTTATGAGGTTCAATTATAGTCCGACAGGGAAATTTGAAAAAGCAGTCTTGAATATGTAGATATTTTTCTCGGGTCCCGATATCCTATGATTTGAGTGGCAACTTTAAGAAAAAGACATACATGGACAAAGAACCTTCGATGAGAATATTTCATCACAAAAAGTATTTAAAATAACAGTCAGCTGCCATTTTGTCAACTTGTTGGTTTTGGCCAGGTCGTAATTGGGAGTGGAAAGATTAATCACATGAATGAAGCAATTAAGGACTTCATTGAGTTGCATCTCGTTTAGTGCGTTACAAAACTGTGCAAGTTTATAAGGAGACCACACGTTTCAGGTGAAATCATTTAAAAGCTCAAATACCGAGAATATTTAGGGATGCGTGGATTTCGTAAGCTTAGTATATTTTGCTAAATCTTGCAAGTGTAAATATTAAATGCCCATTTGTATATTATACTATGTTTTTTAGAAAAAATATTTATTTAGCCCAATAGACCTTCATTCAATTGTCGAAGTATATTTATTCCTCCATTAATTTAGGCAAATCACTTTATGGTATCTTTTTCCCCCGATTTCGATTCAGAATTCAAATATGCCTGTAAATGTCTATAATTGCTGACATGCTCTGACATGTATATTTTTCCAAAATTATTGTGCTAACATTAGAGCAATCATATTTAACAGAATGATTTATTTCAACTCGAGCACCAAATATAGGTTGATCTGGTCAGTTAAATTTATTTTCCAACCTATTCTGAATGGAAAGATATGCCTAGATTTTCCTAATACGGTAACCACCCAAGTTTCCATAACGTGCACAATGGTACTACAGCAAAAATCCCGAAAATAATTAAAGGACAAAACCCAGTTAGGCAGGCTTTTCGAACTGGGATAATGGGGCCAACAAGGAAGTCTCATTGTTGACCTTGTTCCAACATTTAAGACTAGTGAATTTTTTTCGGTCTGGAAAATATTCCGCATGCTCTTGCCTACGGAGAAGTATTTTTTCGGCATGATTTATTAGGGCTAATACTGTCACTGGGTATCTACAACATCCATCTGAGTAGTCTAGAATCATCAGCCAAAAATTATTTTGCCTGTGTGATAGGAAGGAAATCCATCTCATGAAAGCATACAGGAGCTAATGGTCTCTCTATAGAAAATGTGAAAGGGTAGGGGATCGAAGTTGACGGGTGAAGAAAAACTTGAGAAAGATTCTCGAGGATGGATATGGGGAGTGAAAAAAACAGATAATGACAGACACTAAGGAGCAAAAATCTATGGCGTTTCTAAGTTTCCATCAAAAGTTTGCAAGTGTTCGAAATAAAAACAAATTTTCGCGAAGCCGCTCGGGAGCATTGAATGGAGCATTAAACATTATGTGATGTTCAAAGTTCTCTTTGGTGTATTAAATTGAGAATTATTGACTTGTTCGACGCTTTTAGACGGACCTCGAAAGCCATTGAACGAACTTGCGATCTTGAAGAGCACTTAGAACTTAATGAAACACTGCTAGCACTAGTGACGAATAATTTTAGCCAAATAATGTTAAGTTCTTTAGCTAAATATCCGCCCTATCTTCCTATATGCCTGCCAACGTGATTATTCTAATCCTCCCTTCTCGTTTACCCTTATTCTCCCTTCCATCACGGCTCTCAAAAGACCATTACCCCTTAATATCCATCCATCCAATTTCAATTTTTCTGCCTTCTTTGAATTTCCCCCAGCAATTTTCTCCCACCCCATACGAGGAAGGCCTCCTGACACAAATTCGTTTGTCTTCCTCTCTGTCAGCCTTACTTTATACATCCTTCTCGTATACGCATGCCTTAAAAGCTTCCGTGTACGTTGGAGAGTTTATTTTTCTTTTTTATACATTTTTAATTTTTTTAGCTCTAGACTATATTTTTTTCCGGAGACAAGATAAGCTATGGCTTGTCATTAGGCATCCTTGGGACATTGCAATAACACCCCTGCCCTAGGCCGCTCGATTCTTTTTCCTTTGGGTGGGATCGTCAGTAAACTGATTGGAAAATTAAGAAAAGCTTTTAGCACAAGCATTCTGTAACAGAAGACTCGTGAAAATACGATGGAATTGTCAGGATTTACTTTATTTACGGTACAATGAATGCCATTATGGGGTGTTAGGGATTATATCTCGGAACTGAACTGTCTAGTCGAAACGCAAATTGTCGAAAAAACCACTTGGACTCGTTTTGATGAAATCACTCCGTTTTTGTGACATCTAAAATTATTCAGCCAAGATTTTGGATGTTGAAATCCCAAAATATAGGGAGGTGGAAACCTAATCAATGAGAAAACAATAATTATCAAATATCTCTTAAATAAATAATCCCTGCAGATAAACAATCGCAAAGGTCACAAAACTTTTCTCAGGGCGACTACATATTCTATTTTACCTTATAAGTTGGGCATAGTAATTATAATGATGAGACTACCTGATGAGACGGAAACAAATAGGAAATATTCGTGGATAGATCAAACGAAAATCATCCTTGAGCAACAGAAAGGTGCTCACTCACAATGCATTTTCAAAGATCTATTATTTGTACAGAATAAACTGAGAGTAATAAGACGCCACGGCTACTTTGATAATTTAGAAGAAACCTATTTCACCCCAGATTTAATATTAACGAAGATTACGAAACGAAATTTAACGCTCGTAAGATTTCCCATTTCACCGAAAGACGGAAGTATAGGTTGATATTGCGAAATTAAAACAGAAAATGTGATATTTATTTCAAAATAATGTGATACCCATACGATCATGGATTATATCAACACCTTTACAATTCCGTACTGCGTTCATTGTGCACCTACGTGTCGAACACACGCTACATCGCTCACGAACCCCCTGCTGAAACCATCTATGACACCAATATCACTGTACACGATTAATTAAAGTTGAAAATTTTAGAAAAAAAATTATAACCTTAAGTAATTAAATGAGATGATTTTGAACTCTTACTCTTAGCTTAACTCTTAACTTAAATTCTTAAACGTTACCGATAAAAAAAACATGGTTCAGTTTGATAAAACGGAAAAATATAAGAAAGAAATGATAAATTAGAGCTAAAAATTCATAAAAGTGGAGGGAGAAATGAAATCTCCACGTTGTAAAAGTAGATACCGAAAATTAAAATTACAATTTTTAAATTCAATTTACCCTCACGAAAACTAGCTTGAAAGCAAAAAAAGCACAACACTTGCACGTATTTTCTAATCTTTTGAAATAACTGTCCCGCAACGTATTTAATAGCCGCAGAAAGTCTGTCTTGACTCCTTTAGGAAAGCCGTTGGAAAACTAGAGAAAACATAGCAATCTACTAACATGCCAGTTGCTATATTACAAGAAAGATCAACGTCTTATCTTATCATTTTATACAATAAAAATGTGGCACTTTGGTTCCATGAATACCTTTTGAACGGCGACTGAATGCAGGTGAAGAACGATGAGATGAATCGAAAGAGGGAGAAAAAGGTTGAAGAAAATCTTAAAAATAAATGTAATTATTTTGATTGAGCTTGTCCAATTTTCCTTGGAATGACATTTAGATGATTAGGTAATGAAAAAGATGTACAAAATCAAGAAAATGTGAAAGGGGGAGACGAACACATGGAGAAGGACGAGAAGGGATTTATGAATGCACACAATGAAGAATGAAGTATTTCTGGACCCGCGAAGATAACTGTAGGGCTATCTAATTTTACTAGGTATAAATATTAACGGGAAAAATAATCCATGTTCAATTTAAATTATTTGCATTCTGAAACATATGAATGTTGCCCGAAATTACTGACACATTCTGATAGAATTGACTACTACAAAAAATGTAACAGAAGTGCTCAAAAGCTATATTGACATTGGTATAAAAATTCAAAACCTTCTAAGTCTTCCACCTATATCAAAAGGAAGATTTATTGCTAGATAAAATCTGTGCTAAATCTAGAAGGAAATCTCAAAATACTTTTTCTATGTTTTATATAAGCTCTAGAAATTCAAGGCAAAATTTTACTGTTGCCTTGTGGTGATTCATGCCATGCTATTAGAGTCTTTACTAAAAGAAATTTTCTAGTCGAAAGCAATTATTTATTTCAATCCTATTTAATTTATATCATCATATCACTGAGTTTTGCTTCCAATGCATAAAAGGACTTGCAATCAAGGAGAAGTGATTCAATTATAAATTAATAGATATATTCAAATTTGACATCCAAGAGGCAACAAAGCATTCACCAAAACGTTTGTTTGAACTGAAAGCACACACAAAAACATAATTAAATGAAAGACGGAGAAAAAATACTACGCTGATTAACATTACTTAAACAATCGAAATATTACTGTAGGGGATATCTCGAAGGAGTTTTCATTTAGCACAAAGAGATTTCCTTGGAAACAAAACATGTAATAATATAAAATTCTTCTAACTCAGGGCATATTACTGGTAAATTGACCAAATATAAAAAATATAAGTATAAAATATCGAAAAAATTATTAATTTTTATCAAAAACATGCTCCTCATTATTCGTTACACATATTTTAGTAAATTTGTGGAAAATAATCTGAGAGATGATTTCAAGAGACAATTTTACCATAAATCATCTCACCATGAATAAAAACTAAGACTATTTTATTCAAAGCAGAGATGAAAATTTAATCTTTTTAAGAAAAATAGGAGAGAGTAGACGGAACTTATTAAGCAATATGTATTCTCTTTATAGCTGGGAAAACAAAAATATTTAAGACGACGCATAAAGACTGGATAACATATTTTTTGTGACATTTCCGGTTTCAATTTTGTCAAACTCTTAGGAAATATGAGACATCATTATGGGAGAACAAGGCAAAGCGCCTCAGGAGAGATGCTTGCCCGTCTAAAGCTGGGGCGGCGATACATTCCCGAATTGGGTCAATTCAAAGCTTTTGGTCTTACTTAAACTCAAAATGACTTTAAAGGCTGCACTCAGTATGACTTGAGAGGTTTATGACACCACTTATATTACCATATTTTGAAAGTTTAGCAAATCGATTTGGCAATGATAGAAACGTCATGCCGCTCAAAATGCACATACATAAATTTTACTCTGTTTGGTCAGATTTCACGCCAAATTACTGACGCAGTTCTGTTTTACTAACACAAAAAGATGTATTGAACTCGTTTTTATGCCTGAAGAACCATTACGCTAGTTGCATTAATCAAGCAAAGGATTTATTACTTTAGCGTTTATGTAAAAGGAATGCGATTAATACTACATATTTCATCTAATGTGTTTTAAAACATGCTGCGTATGAAAGCGATTCTAAAATACTGCTGCATTGGGGGAGGCAACCATGGAATTTTGAGAACAGAGCAAGAGTGTCCTTAATAGAGAAGTCAAAAAAACCGTCATGTAAACATGGTTTACATTTACTGAATTTAGCATTCCATTGTGACAGTGGCAAATGATATTTTCACTGGAAAGGCCAAATATTTTCTAATGTCTATGTTCTAGAACCAGTAGCTCCTGGCTTGATGGAAAGATACGTGCTTGTTCCAGTTTTTCTAACCGAGTGATCTTCCGAAGGTTAAGTAATACCAGTAATTGTTTTCTCCAGACGGAGATTCAATGCAAATTATTTAACGGTTCGTATTGCGCGCGTGCTTGAAACTTCCGTCAGTTAAAGAAAAGGACATTCTTCCGGGATTTACTCCAGTATGGAAAGCCTTAATAATCATAACTAGTTACAGAAAATCCAAATAAATTGACCGAATAAATAATTGAAGAAAAACACCTCCGATTTTGGTCGAATACGAATCTCTTTTGGAGAAATTTCAATATCATATGATTAAATTGAAATTACATGGGACAATGAAACTTCTGAAATAATATAGTAGATAGCTTAAGCAAAAACCTGATTAAAATTTTAATCAAAATATTGCGGTGGATACAAATTACATGGCAATTATATATAAATATATACATATTTATATAATATGTATGCATACATATATATAATTGAACCTAATCTCAACAGTTTTAGTCCAAAAATTTAGACTAGGGAGCATATTTTGCGAAAAATCTAATCACCTGGTACGTTCTTGAAATTCATATATTGGCTATTTTAGAAACACAAAGGCAGTGTTTCACTATAATTTTCCATATTTGTATTAAAGATTGTTTATATAAGACTGATTGTAATCTGAGTAACATGAAGGGCAATCAAAAAAATACTTTTAGCGAGTCTTAAACATTATATATTCAAATTTAAAAAATTAATCCCATAAAAGCAATGTGACAATATTATCATTCAAAGAAAATTTGTTTGACTGGAACTATGCAACGTGTGCATAATCTTTTCTTAGTGGGAAATAAAACATTTATAGGCATAGGGAACATTGTTCACACTAATTTCTTCAAAGGGTTTTTCATGTTGCCCGATATTACGCAGTTGAACTCTTGCTCTTTTCATTGGGGTGATATAAAGTCTAATCTATATACGCTAGACTATAAACTGGTCCAAATGATATGAAATGATTTGATAGGGAGATGCGTGCGCTTGCTAAAAGGGCACTAGGAGCGGTGTTACCAGACGAAATATGTCGTTTGTTGCCGGATGAGGAGCACATTTATGAGCAAGAGATTTCAAACTCCTTACTTAACGAACACTTACATTAATGAAATATTAAATCCTCTCTTACGAGTCGTTTAGAAATGTATACGTTTTCACCTGCGCTCACTTATGAATCCTCAAATAAAGACTATTGCTCTACTTACTGATGCTTTCGACATTGTTAAGGACTTTTGCTATTGGATGATGTTAAAAACTGTGATGAACTTGATAAAGCGAGATCAATAGTACGTTAATAAAACAAGTCAACGTTTTATGTTAAGAGTGTACGTCAAGTACGGGGCGTTTTTCTGCCAATAACATTATTACCATCCATTCTTTGTGCAAATCATCATTTTTCTTAACGTACGTTTTAATTTGCACAACAGTAATATTCTGGCACTCAGAAAGAGGACATTTTTTAAATCGATTCCTAAGTAAAATAATCCGTCAATAGTGAAATGAGCAAAGGGAAGCTTTGACACTCTTTAATGAGGTACTTTTGAACTTTAACAGACCAAGGAAGACTATATAAATTAAATTAATGAATATGAGTTTTAAAGAAACTTAAAAGTATTTCTTAAACTTGAAAACTAACTGAAAGTATAAATACAAATTCTCCCTATATTAACACTTTAGGTTATCGATTTATTTTCTATATATTTATTTTTATTTGTTTTTTGAAAATTATTAATTTGGGTCACTTAACGTTATAAGTATATCTACCCGTTTTAAAGTGATGGCATGGAAAAAATTCTAATCTGCAAGAAATGACCCACTGAGATAGTATCCGTCTAAAAGAATCTTATAAATTACCCAAATTATGACGTAACTAATTTTTATTTGCCAGAAGGCTCGCAAAACTTTCAGCAAAGCAGAACAACAACAATTAAAAACCAAATAACCTCGTTCATTTAATAATATTGGCGAAATAGCGGAAAGGGCTATTTTATCGGAAAACGTACCTAGTTGAAACATGCTTTTTGGTTTAATGTGTCGAAAATTGAAATTCTCAGTAAATTACTGCAAAATGTATACAATTAAAATAATAATATATCGACCGACACGAGGTAACGTTTCCCCGCAGTATTCATGCCCTGTGACCTTTCACTTCCTTCATTAAGTATGCATGCACAGAGTTAAGGATCCAGAGGGAAACTTTTCCGTGGTTTAGCTGGCGTCTCATAACTGCTCCAATTTTGTTTCACACTTTCACTATTCAAATGTTACGGAATGAAAAATTTTAAGATAAGCCAAGACTTAATTCGGCAATTAAAAAACTCATACATATGCGATACAAAAAATATGGACGCTTATTCATTACGTTTTGTCCGGTGTTACCGGGCGAAATGGAGACATAAAAACAAAAGGAAATAGGTACACTTCAGACGAGGAAGTAATATTCTATTTGCATCAAAATATCTCAGTGCCCTCCTTTGTGATTAACCCTGCTCCTTTGTTGCATACTTCCAAGGATATGAGCAGCGTTTTAGATGAGCGTGCTATATAATTTGGGGAATCTGGCAACACCGCCTGCACGTATCGTATGTACGCAAGAGAATGAAATGGAAAGTAATGCGAGAAGAAAACTGTAGAGAGAATGATTAAAGAGAGGGAGAGAAAAGAATGAGAATGAGAGCGATACGAAAGTGGACACATACGCATCGCACCTGGTAGTTGGAGAGGCAGCCAAAAAGGCCCCCGCCTCCACCACCGCTGCCCCCAAAGGGCCCACCCGCCGGCCCCCCGCCCCCGAAAAGGCCCCTCTGGCCCCGATCCAGCACGTTGAGCTGCCGCTGGGTGATGCAGTACTGCTCCCTTATGTCCTCTTTGGAGTACACGGGCACCTCGGACTTCCGGCTCCCCTTCCCCAGCGGTATGCCCCGCCGCCGGCCGCCATCCTCGCCGCCCTCGTCACCCCCGCACGAAAACAGGCCCCCGCCACCGCCCCCGCTGCCCTGGGGGAGGTCGACCTGGAACGGAAATACGAGTCCGTGTCACACCAGCAATACATAAAACAATAAATTCGTCATGCTCACGAAATCAAGAACTTATAAGAATGGTCTAAACATGCATGTAACCAATACCAGCATTAAGTACGACTGTACGAAATGACGACTTGTCAATATTTTTATATCAACCAAATCTACATGGATAATCTTAAGGAACCGGTACACTTGACTCGATAATAATTGTAAAGCGAACGTAATCGTTGTTATGTGTTATGTGCACTTTGAACCATAACGACGTGCACGGTCGAAGCAAAATGGGGGTTGAAATCGGCATTATGACGACATGAAATATATGGTCAAAACACAACACAGTCTATATTTTTCGAGATACTGGAAAATTGCAACTGAAAATTCTATATTGTAACAAATCTAATGTAACTGAAAGTTATGAAAACTTAGTGCCAGATGTTGCATGTGTGGTTTTGAATAACCCTCTACCACACACTATAGAGGTAGCTTGTAGGGTACCATGTAGAAGAAGAAGTAAAAAAAAATTATCTAAATATCAAATATAGATGCCCCTTAAGTTTATTTTACAGGGGTGGTCAAAAGGTCAAATGTTTCCTTCCAGTCCTCCGAATTTAAGAGCGTACCCCTTTCAATTTGTGATATAACGCTGCTTTTGTAACCTTGAAAAGCTAATTACACCGACATTTTCCTAGTCACACTCCAATTCCGCATTTGCAATGACAACCGTCCGGCCTTAGACGAAAACATTGCAGAGCTCTGATGTTGCCAAACAAATTAATATGCACCTGCAATGGCATGCTCTCCTCTACAACAGTATATATAAGATAATGATAGAACGCTACAGTTATCACAATATAAATGTATATATATACACACACATATATTTAATTATATATATATATATATATATATACCTTTTATTTATATCTGTACTCATGTGAATGACTGTGTGTTCACCATGTTACGGGTTTTCGAGTTTGAATATATATACAGTACATGCCTCAATAGAACATATTATACCATTTCGCTGGCGATATTGAAAAGTAGAGAAATCGCACGCTGTAGATAGATAGGAAGAGGTCTTTATCTGGGTGAAATTAAGACCTAATGGTCCCTTCTTCCTTTTCACCCATCGTCATATACATAAGGCATAAAATTTATAATTAAATGCATATACACACATAAATACGTATATATATATATCCTTATATATATATCTTTATATATATATCCTTATATACTTACATATACATATCTAAAGTAAGGATACACCTGCACATGTCCACATACTCAAAGTAAATGACAGTGAAGAAAGAGAGCAAAAAAATAAGGAAAGCCAAAAGAAAGAATGAGATTTGTGGGAAAAGTGAAGCAATATCATTTACAGTTTCATACAAGTTATCCATAGGAAAGTGGATTGATTGAATTTTGGAATTAATTACTAAGGAATATAAGGTAAAAAATTTCTGCATTAAATAACAGCATATCTTACAATTTTTTAGACTGTTTTAAGAATCATCCTAAACATCCTGTTAATTCTTTGATTACCATATTTAAAATTGTTGAACAAATATTTTTACCATATTAATTATCATAGGAGTTTCCTTTAAAAACAAAATATAACAAAAATTACGCATTCATCTGCATATATGATCACGTTATTATTATTGTGGGCATTATAACAAACTGCTGTCATTATTATATAGATAATGTACCCAGCCCTCTTCACAGCAGTTGAAAATTTAAGTAATAACATAGTAAATTAAAGCTCGTATCAATGGTGAGCAAACAAGATTCTTAATTACTTAACTATATAAATGATTGCAGCCCACTTTGAATCACATGCGTCAACAGAAAAGGCAAATGCTTTGCTCCCGCAAGCGGTGACCTTCCTAGACGTCGGCAGAGTTACCTTCGACGCAAACTCCAGCGGTGGCATTCACCAGAATTTAACTCCATTAGGATTTGAAAGTTCCTCTTTGACAGTATTTATTCATACCTAGAATCTTCTACTGACGTAATTAATTGAATGCTGCACCACCAATTGAAGGACGACACCAAACTGTCCACCATGCTGTTTTCTTCGTGGAAAGTAAAACTTTAAAAAAATTTCTTTAATAAATTCCTAAAGTAGGCACTTTACCTTAGTAAAGAGTCCTTTTCTGTCATTTATAGTGAACACGAAATTCGTGCCTTCCGATATATATATATATATATATATATATATATATATCGGAAGTATAAAGGAAATATATATACACATAAATTTCTGCGAAATGGAACGCTCTTCGGCGACGCACAGATATAAAGACACAGGTGGAGATTTCTAAAGCGTAGAAAGAAAGGATACTCAAATACAAAGGCTCGACCGTCGTCATCAGATATATATATATATATATATATATATATATATATATATATATATATATATATATATATATATATATATATATATATTTGTGCATATGAGATCAATTAATGGTGATAGTATAATAAGACATGTGGCAAAGGCACAATTTTCAGTACTTAATTTACGTATCAGATATTCATAATTTTCTCGGACAGTGGTATTGTTTTTCCTTGGACAGTGCATCCGTTATAACATTATGTACCTCTGTTTTCCCAGAAACCGGAACACTGCAAATTAAATTTTACAAAACACTTATTACCGAGGGACTTGAACTCGCGACATTTGGGTGAACGAACAAGCTGGCGAGTCATCCTCTTTATTAATTCGACCCACTAATGCAAACAGTTTTCGAAAAAATTCTGAAATATTTTGCAAAACAAGTCATTTCAAGGCTTATCCCCAAAACACTGTCACGAAGCATTAAACCTCACTGTGGCAATAAATTAATGAGAATGTGATTAGTGAATGGATTTATAAATGAGCTTAACACTCTTATACAGGTTATTTAAATTTTTCAACCTTTTATTAAGTAATTATGCGTAGATGATTTATGAGTTTTACTCATTACCGCATATTTTGGTGGAATGGTTACAAAAGGCCCTCATATATTTTACCATTACTTTAATTAAACTCTCTTCAACACTACACTCACAAGGCACTACAGTAAGGGAAATCGTCAGAGATTAATTTGCTTGCGGTGTGAAAGAATCATCTGAAAGATGTTCGCGTAAAAATATTATTCGCGAATCATACATTTTCCTTGTCAGTTTCCTGTTGAAATCCATTGCATATTCATTTATTTAATGTCACCGAAAATATTATGAAAAAATACAAAAGTATTTCGTGGTGGCTAAAATATAAGAAACAATGTTCCTATTTATAGACATAAACATTCGATACCAAATCATGGGAAGATGAAACATTTTCTCCTTAGTGAATTTCAATCATTTCTTAATATAAAATTGACCAACGGGTTCATTATTACTGTGGTGGTGAGTGGAATAAATTTAACACTAACCCATTAGGATGCATCTAAATTCGTCGAATATCTCATTGGCATCCACTATAATAAGAAGGGTACCATAAATATTTCAAAAACACTAAAATGAGAGACCATTTTAAAAATTCAAATTTTGCTCGAAGTAATTGTACATTAACTTATTTTTCAGTGACTGAATTCTACGATAGATTCTACAGAAAGAGCAAAGCTAATTTAAATACAGATATCCGAAGGAATTGAGTCGGTGAATGGAGATGGTGGATGAATTGATATAATTATAATAGCCGAATTAAGAATAGTCTAATAATTATTTTAGTCGAAAATGTGGGAACGTGAGGAAAATAATTACGATAGCGCAAAAAGGATATACAAGATGAAGATAATTGATAACAGGTACTCAATAACTTAAATAACAAGTCGAAGAAAAGATTAGTTATTACTTAAATATTGAGTATTATAGATGATTTTAAAGACAAAAATGTTATAGACAAGAAGCTTTTTAGAAGTGGGTGTGACCAAGAATGGAAAAAAGAAGTTGCACAGAGAAATAGACAAATGCTGAAATTCTAAATATGTCTGGAGGAAATATTGAAAGGCGGTGGAAGTGGGAGGACTTGTGAGCAGGGTTACTTTGAAGTAAGAGGTGTGAGGGAAGGAAAAGAGTGTACATTCCGGAAAACATGAAGGCGGAAAAAAGTCACGAACAAATGATAAAGGAAACTACGTAACTAGAACCGAAGTAAGTCCGATACGTACGAGATAGTAATGGTTGTCAGGAATCACCACCCCAAAACCTACCTTTAAAATGCAGGATACCTTGAAAATCACAATGCTGTGCACGTGCACAAATCACATGCGATGCATGTTGCCATTACAGTGCCCTATCCATAAATTAACTCGTACCGGCGAGTGACAACCTTTGTATTCATAACCGGTTCGGGATTCAAATTCTGGTCTCGAGATTATCCGGCAGATGGGGCACCCGCGTAGGACTAACTCGGTCGCTCATGGACGTTCCGTTAGCGCATGTAATTAACGCAGAAAGCAGGGATGGGGTAGGTGAGCACGGAGTTCTGCAAGTCGCAGGGATTTTGTGCGGCTTCATGGAAAATAATATACCCACCGAGTTATGGCGTAATGGCATGGGATTTGATTCCATTTAGCAAGCCTGTGTTGTAGATCATAGCACCCGAGACATTTGTTGAGTAAAATAGGGAAAATATGTGGTGACACATCTAAGTGGAGGGTTTGCATTATACGCGAGACTCAAAATCTCGTGGAAAATGAATTAAGTTGGTGAAATGGCGGATGAAATTGCTCTTAGGGATAAAATTCTCAATCCCGCCGCATGCATTTTTATTTTAGGTATGAACGAATCAAGTAGAACCCCTCCGTGATGGTATCAAATTCTTAGTTAAGTTATCAGGAAAATGTCATTGTTGAATGAATACATGGCCAGCATTAATTTATATAACTGTGCGGGACATCACAAAAGTTTTGATTAGAAATACGCAACTACTAAATATCTACTATATTTCATTTTTATGGAATGGAATCGTTTTTGCAGTTTTTCACAGTCCATGATCTAATCCTCCAAAAGATAAGCATAGCATATGGCAATTTTGACGTATATCGTTTCGATAATTCAATAATTCATTACCTATGGTATGGTATGGTATATGATTTATTCTATTTTGATCATTTTGTAATATCTTCCCTTCCATTGCCTTTTTAAAGAGGTCATATCCGCAAGGATTTTACCCCCATTTCGCTTTCCTTACTTCACTTTACTAACCCAATTACACACTTCACTACTCCTCGGTAATTTCTAACACGTTTTGATTGATACCCGATCAACTTATTATCGACTCCGATGAATTTGCATCCCCATGTTCTCCTCAGCTTAATCTCAAAAGGATATTACCCACTTTCAGCTGACCCTTTAAGTTTTCCATTCCTAGATACATAGAAAACATTAAAGCGACGAGGGGTGCTAATTAAAGAGTTACCATAAACTTTAAATCTGCGTTACTTACGGTATTGAAATCTTATGTTGTTGTCATATTTGTCGGCTGAATGCGTAATGGTACCATTTATGTTTGCATGACTATAGTATTACTTTAGAGGTAATCAATTATTCAAAGTAGAAACATTTTCAGTTAACGTACGACAATGATAAAAAGGTAACACGCGATGCCGCATTCAAGTTTTGATTTCACCTATACAAGTGCTCAGTGGAGATGTACATATATGTATGCATTGCTAAGTAAGAAAATTTGTTATCCCCGGCGTAACTTTATGGAAGTTGTATTACATATTGATTACAAATACAAAGTCAATAATTTCAATTTGCTACATAATACTTACTCGAATGACAAGTTTTCTCTTTACTGATGTGTAGTCAAAATATGTGCAAAAAATTCAAAAAGAGAAAAGAAAATCAATTTCAAGGGAGGGTTGACGTGAAACTCTAGTCACTGTTCTTATGGCGGTATCAAACATTAACACCGTTGCAGCTTATGAGAGAAAATAATTTTTAAAAAAGTTGATAGCGCTATTAAAAATAATGAAAAAATATTATTGGGCAACACTCCCTAGTTAGTAACAGAAATAATTCGCATGAGTCGAGTTTTTGTGCGTTCGGGTTTCGTGAACCCTACCCAAACTTGCAATTATCTCACTAACATCAATGAGAAGTATTTCCGTGGTCCTCTTTATAGTTCGAGAACAACCCTATGAAACCTATTCTCGTTCTCTAATGTAAAGAACAACCTAATCGAAGGCGTATTTCATAGTATGAAGCAGACTTAGGTGAACTGAACATGATTCAAGTTGTAATGGCTGACGTGGACGTAATACTGGAGTCAAATGAAAGAAACGTTTTTCAAATATACATAACACACTTTAAGTTAAGTAACAATATAAACTTAAATAAAATTTTCGCACATTAAATTATGGTAATTAAAAAATTCATGAAAAATTCATTCTATTGAACAGTTCTCGAATAAACGCAACGTATTCGTCTATGGTACAATACTTCCCTGACACTCTAATTCATCACTCATATAACGCTGTATCCTATTACCGCATACCTGTGGTTTACCCATTTTAAATTATGCAACTCATGCACGTAGTAGCATCCTTTTTGAAAGTGATTTCCGTATTTAATATTCAATTTAATTGGAATTAACGATTACAGATTGGGGTCGTCATATCGTATAGGAAATCACTGAGGGGTTTGCAACGGTACAATGACCTCGTAACTTCTTTTCGTAAAGCGAACTCTTCCACTCCGACAGGGATACATACCAATACGAGCGGTCGCATGTTCCCAAGTTCGACGCGATTGCCCTTTATTTATTGACCCTCGTCTTATTTTTCGATACCTTCGAGAAGCCTCCTAAATTCGTTCGGCATTATTAAATTATGTCTCTTCTAAGGTCGTCACTTTCCTCTCGTGAAAGGAAACGAAGGCCGGGAAATGTTTATAACCTCAGGTCCCACCCACTATTATCCACCTCCAACTCGATCATTTACGGAGGGGGGAAGGAAATTGCATTCCCCTCGGCGAAGCCTTACATATATATATATATATATATATATATATATATATATATATATATATATATATATATATATATATATATATAAAATACATATATATATATAATATATATATATATAATATATATAATATATATATATATATATATAATACATATATATATGTATATATATATTTATATATATACACACACACACACACACAAACAAACACGCCACTGACCCTCTCATTCCCCCCTCCGACTTCCATTCGCAGATCGGATCCAATCGAACCCCTACGCTTCTCCCCCACCCCTCCTTTCGCGTTATGGACCCCGTCCAACCCTCTCAATCCGCGAGAAGCCTTCTAAAGCCCCTCTCCCACTCCAGTACCGATATCAAACGCAACCCAGTTACATACCTTCCACCAAATCCGCCCCTCCCAAAACACTCCAGGCGAATTTCCACCCGAAGCGTCCACCTTTCTCCCTCTTCTGCTCCATTACTCAACCTTTTGGGATACATTTATCAACGTCCGGCCCCATGAAAGACTTGTAGGTTTAGTCGATACTTTAATACCTATATACGTTTCTCTGTCGGAGTAAATCACCCCATACCTCGCGCGTGAAGAACTACCTCCAGGGCTTTTTGTCCGAACTTGGAAGATCGTTTCGCGAGGGTGATGGAGTTCCGGGAGCGGTATTTTGCTCACAAAGGGTGCCGAGAGATAATCTTTGAGTGGAATGCTACGGTCAGTGCTCGCCGATGACCCTCCGTGGAGCAGACACGGAATCTCGGATACCAGAAAAACAAATCCCAGATAAAAGTTTCCTTTGCCGTTATCTTGAGATGACCAAGCTCGGATGGTAGAACATGCGAACGACGAACCATTGTAATATCATGAGTAAAGTAATATACCAAAGAAGAATTGAATTTTGCCAGAGCAATTTTTACAGAGAGGGAATGAAATAGACTCCATTTTCAGTGGAGAAGTAAGTTTTTTCCATTCCGAGTCTCGGTTTACGTTTCAACGCATGCTAGATTCTCGTTTTGTCAGCAATGGGTGGCCACTTTCATGGATTTTTCAAAAACGTACGGAACGTATTGTGTACATTATAATTTTGGGTCCAACGAACATTTGTGAAAAGCTTTACTATTGATTATATCTCGCACTACAAGTTAAAATACAGAAGCAAGGAAGATAGAAGAGTCTCGTCTGAGAAGCAAGAGAGATTATCAAGGTGTTAGTTTAGATGATACACGTCAACCAAATTTCTTTTGTCCCTTGCTTCTAATTTTTCGAGAATAATACCCACATTCATTTCACATTCTCTTTCAATCTTTTTCAATACTTTGTGCATATCGATGATGATCCTTAATGCACATATGCTTATTTATTTAAAATAAAATTTCGCCTATCGAAATGTCCTACGTTTAACAGTTACATTTCGGTTAATCCTGAAATTGTAAAAAATTGCATTTATTAATCACTTGCATTAGTACGTATACATTCTCCTCGGAGATAAAAAAGGCTTAAAGAAACTTACGTAATTTATGAAAGCATTGATTCATGATAAAATATTGATGAAAAACATGCTGCTGTCCATTTCTTTACACTCTAGTATTACGGTCAATATAATGGATCCCCTGCTGTATCCATGATGTTACCATATATATAGGAGAACATAGGTTGTATCATAAAAGATATTTGAAAGGGTTAGCTCTGTGCATCAAGTGATTCAAATTATGTTGCTATAACAAAACAGAGAAGAGGCTGCATGAAAACCATTCATCTGCCTCAAATGGAGAATCGGAAGAATCGGATTTTTAGCTTTCTTTTTCCTCGGCCTACTTTTTCATCGTGGCGCAATGCCAGGTCCCTTTTTCTCACGTCTGACTAAAATATTACCTTCGAACCCTTCACCTATTTAATTCGGAGGAAACCATCAAGTACTCCAGAAATGAAGTGGCACACAATGAATGCACTGGAAGAAATTACCCGAACTACCGAGTTACCTGATTAAAAAATTAAAATACTTTTACATTAGGATGGGGCAGCAGTTGAGGTAAACTGCGAATTAAAAAGTGAACACAAAAGTATATATAGTGAAGAGAACACTTTTAAGAACCTTCATGTAAAAGCTACTGAAATCAAGAAAACCCAAAAGATTGCAGAACAATTATTTTTTAATTATTTTGTTTTTTCGATTTCAAGAAGGATTTATTCACTATAAAAGGTATTTTTTGGCTTCTCTGTGATAGTTTGATGCTTTCACGTCCTATGCTGAACGCGTAATAGGTTTCAGCGGATCATACGCCCGGTACAGGATGTTGAACGTTGGAGATGAATACTAATTCAACGTATAAAATCCAAAAAAATATTCTACAATGTCTTCATTATTTAATGGCCAATTTAAAATTCATATTAAATGAAAACCTATATGCTGATACCATGCATAATTTTCAGGTATTTATTTTTTATTTGAGGCTCTAGTCAATTTCCAATTTATTTTCACCCTTACGCTGGACGTCACTTAGGATAAGCAGCATTTAGATACACGTTTTGACATGGATATATGATGCTCATAGAATAAGCCACTCAGATGCCAACATCATCTGTCTACGCGATCACTACACACCACCGTAATATTGCGTTGAAATTTAAGGATGTCAGATTGTTTATTTAAAATATTTCTCATTGATTTATATAAATTATCCAATTGATGGAGATTGACGTACCGAGCGTTAATCAACACAAAAAATTTAGCAAGAGCTGGTGTCGTGATTTCATACTTTATAAATGGGAACGACGCAAATGTAAAGGCCCTGAAGGCCGTCATATCTCTAGACCCTGATGTAGATGCACTTCTTGGATGGGATTGCTATATGCGAAATTATTATTTCTTTATATTTCCAGATCGATGCGCCAAAACTTACCGTATTGAATGCCCGCCCCTCACTGTGACGTTGAAATACGAGCGAAGAAGGTTTCATCAGAGCTCAACTCTTCTTGAGCAGCCCTAACACCCAAAACGTTAGGCGACCAACATGACAGCACTCTCACCAGGATAAGCCTAAAGTGACGGCTCAAAGATTGATGTAACGTAGGCGGTCACTCAAATAAACGGGACCCGAAAAAAAGGGATCCACTTTAAGAGCAAAGAAATTAAAAATATACGCACGTAAAGAGAACGCATGAATATATTTTTAACTAAGGCTTAACTGTATATATGTTTTGTCATGTCCGGGTTACTCTACGAATCGCAGGAAATGTTCGGAATGAATTCCCGCCCGAAGAATTTTTCTTTAACATTTCATCAAGCAGAAGTGAGTATAAATTGGTAGCGTTTATGGAAAAATAATCCAAGTAAATGGAGGACATAAAAATCAAGCACCTAATCATGATTTAGTAAGATGATGGTTTTCCCGCCGAAGTGGACGGTTGAAGTGGAGCGATTTGTGGCTGAAAAGGTGGTGAAAACTTTTGGGAAAGCAACACGATCTGCGTCAGTTGTCTGTGAATCGTTACAAAGCGAATATTTATGATAGACTGGACCCTTACTCAAGGGTCGCGTCATGAATTCACGATACCAGTTTCCATGGAGCAACGAACGATACGTGATAAAATTTTGTATTTATTTCGGAAAAAAGGGGTCTGGGGTCCATAACGAGGATAATTACGAAGATGAAAGAATGATTTTCTGCTGACATAAAATTTTTCGGGAAAGTAGAGAGGAGTTTGAAGACAAGGAACGCCATGGACGTCCGTCAACGTCACAGTGCGACGGAAACGTGCAAAAAGTGAGAGATATGCCCAATTCCGATTTACGCCTAATTGTCAGAATTTCAGGAGAGAAGAGCAATATTTCGAAAACCATAGTGCATCGTATTCTTACAGAAGAACCCGTTCATTATAACGACATTTGGAGGAAATTACTCAAGAGCTCCGTTACGGCGGGAGAGAGTTACGCTAGATTTACCATTGAAAATAATTTCATCAAAAAGAGAGAAAAAAATTTAGTTACAAGTGAATAAATAAAAGAATAAAGTAGTGTGGAAATAATCGAAGGTGGTATACCATATAAATTACTTAAAAGGTCATATGACGTCCTTCGTTCTGAAATGAGGGGTAGATATTTTGTTTATTTTATAAGAGTCTTATCCTCTTATTAAATGTGTCGATTTTTTCTTTACTTTTTTCTCGCGTGTTGGTATTTTTAGATTTATTTTTGAAAGCGCTAAATAATGCTGTGTACAAATATGGAAGATAATTTGTCGAATTCGGTCGATTATGGGACAAATAATAACTAGATTTTCGGAGAATTATACACGCGGGGAATTTCTATGGGATTTTTCTTAACACATAGGGTAAGGGCCGCTAATGGCGGTAAACCGCTAAGACCTGAGGCCACTTGGAAGCGCACTTGGAAAATGGGTGCCACTAAGGGGATGAAAAAATGAAGGAGTATTTTGCGGGGATGATAGTAAATCCTTTGAATTAATCTATTCATTACTAATATTGCCTAATTCTTAACAGTTTCACACATTAAGTGGGCTATAGTTGTAATTTCACCAAGGTAAAATAATGCCTTGCAATTTGAATACATAAAGTACGACGTAAATCGTTCTTTATAGTCCACAATGTGCATCGTACTTTACAGTCTACATCAACAAGTACGATTTACACCGTACATCTCTCCAAACGCACGGTGATGAACTTCACGTAAGAGGTGTTACAAGTCAGGCAAGTTAATTTAATCGCCAAATATGTGAGTCATTCTCGAGTCAACGGAAACGATTTGGTGGGATCTCATGACTGCAGATCAATCAAGCCTGAGAATCTCTCGCGAAATTATGAGACACATAAGAATGACATGAATACCGTAACGGGAGTATATTGCAATAGAGGCTTACTGAGTGAGACTAGAAGGGTGTAAAAATTAACGGCTTCTTTAAATTCAAAATTTTGAATTATGTCAATAACTGACCCTATAGTGAGTTTTGAGTTAGCGACGTATACGTTATGACGACTTGTTCATTTATTTTAACTACATTTTTTAAAACGTATAACATGTTCTTGTTTGTTAGATCTCCTCTAGCAAGTAAATCCCGTTGGAGCGGACATTAATTCATGACTTGGACTAAAATGCATTTTCTTTTTTTGAGTATATTTTTAAATTACGAGTTATGCCCGACACAAATTACGAAAACGTTTTTGGAACAGGGATATACCTGAAGCTTGGGAGCCCTTGGTAAATCATTTCACTCAACTTGATATATAGTTGGACCGAGTTAACACTTGGGTGGACATTTTCACTAAGTTGGCGCTGTGCCATAATGTAATATCTTCTGCTCCTACATTTTTAATTAACTTTTATTCTGTGAATTTTAATAAAGCATTTTGTTGATGATATTCGGGGTTAACGTAGACAATTCTAGGTAACCTCTGACCCCCTCATCTTTTCCTTGAAATCGTTTTATTTCTCAGGCCCACTTTTAATGTATTCCTAAAACTAAAATCATAAAATATTATACGAGTACATTTAAAAAAAATAAAAACACACAGTAATTAACCCAAAAGTCAATTTGGTTGGTGATTTTCAAGTAAAATCTTTCAATTAAAAATAGCTAAGTATAAAATATAATAAACTTAGTTTTTTCAATTGAAAGTAATCGCTTGATATTTTTCTTCCTTTTTTTAATCTGAAAACAAAATCAATTTTTCGGGTAATAATTCTATATTATGATAAATTCATTGATGGATAAATGTGGACACCGGAATGTACCTCAGGGTAGCGATAAATTGGTGAGGGTAACTGTTTTCGCATCTTGAGTAAAAACCTTTAAAATCTCGCATTCAAAATGGGGTAGCTGTTGTTATTTCTTGCTCCACATGTGATTTCCCACTAAGTTCTGGTACTGAAAAATTTAAGTTAACTGCATTATAGGTGTTAAAATTTTGAATAACCTTCAAACCTTGTCATTTAACCTTATTTTTGTGAATAATCCGCATGAAAGAATATCAAACTTCGCATAAAAAGTGCTAATACTAAGTGTTAGAAACTCTTGGGAACAAAATTACTTAAATTTTCAAACTAATAACTTTCTAGTTTGACACAAAAAACATTAGTTTAATAATGAGAGACACACATTAATTGATTGGTTAATTGATCTTGATGATAAATTAAGGGAAGTTGACAACCAGAGTGATTCATAGGAAGGAATTCTTTCTTCCTTTTCACGCCATCTGTGACTCTAAGGGTTAAAACCATTACGCATGGTTTTACGATAATTCATGCTGCCAGAAAATATTATCATGTGAAATACTATTTTTCACCAGTAACTCTGATAGCCAGTGGCCTAACACCCATCTCCCTACTCCCTCGTAGCGACTGGTAGGAGAAGATGTAGTGAGCGGTTCATACTGCAGCTAACAGATGGCATAATACAACGAATGTGGGGAAAGTCGATCGCGGAAGAAGGGACTAGAGGAACCAGCTAAGAAAATATATATTGACGAGTGCCATTTAATCCAGTGGTTTTTGAAAAATGATAGTAATGCTCAGAAATATATTGTCTCATAATGGTTTGAATTGAGAAGACTTTATTACGATTTAAGCTCATCTCAGTTTCACCACCAATATTCCGAGCAATTCCGATTTCATAGAAGTAGCTGAAATATTTTTACGTAAAACCCTTCTATTACTAAGAATAAGTCTAATTAACCGAATGATAATATTCTTCGGCAATGTCCATCATTTGATGAAATCTTCTTCTCTCCTTTTTCCATATATTCCAGTCCTTCCTCTTTACGCATAAGTACCTGTACCTGAGGCTTTTTTCGTTGTATTCAAATTATTGGAGGTTTCCTGGGCAGTACTCATCTTTTTTATTACCTTCAACGATCGTGAAAGGCGAAGAGATATCTTATTTGCTGTTAGTTTGAAAAAATAGGCACCAATCACACAAAATTTTCGATAATAATACTTTTATCACCAGGAAATATACTAATAAAATAGGCAATTGTGGCATTGCAGTTAATAAACTGATAATTTCTACACTCTTTAATCATTTGCTTCAATTATTGTGACGGTTGTATCACATTCAGGATGCCTCCTCTTCAGTATTTTTAAGCCATCCTCTTTTATTTATAATCCTATGATCAGTTTAACTCTGCTCTCGAATAAATTTTCCCATTGGTCAACCTCTTTTAGTGTCTCAAGTATCATCTCTGTTATTATTAATCGTCTTGTTCTTATCATAAAAATCTATCTTAAATTTTCGCCGTTCATTTTTCCTCCCACAATATAGTATACTCTATCAATTCTTCGTGTATCAAAATGTACTCGACAGGATCATTTTTTCCTTTCCAGCATTGCTTCACACAGATGTCTTCCTTCGTTCGGTCTCAACGGAAATTTTCCGTTAATCATTCGATTCGTCCCGTCAATTTTCATCATTTTTCCAGAGCATTTTACTTTCCATTTTATTTTTTTGTTCCCTCCAACCTTATTTTCCTTACCGCCAGCGATCTTATCCGCGGTAGAAAAAACTCCGCGAGCTGGAACATTTCATTTTTTTACGAGATACGACGGAAATCATTATTTTTTTAATCATGTTGATTTTATTCTAAGAAAATACCATCAAGTAAATGTCGCTTTCTCAGAGTTTTAACGAAAAACACTTAATTATGACGATTTTTTTAATTTCTCATCAAACTCAATTCCAGTGATGTATTGCTTCCACTGATTAGGGCGATTTCATTTACGACTGACCCATAAGCAAAGGACAGTGTGCTAAGGCTGCAGATGATGTATTTTAGCAAAGCCAAACTAGCTTGTTATCTAAGCAGTCTTTACAGGAAAATTTGATGATACTTATCCAAAAGAGAATAAGGAAAATTATTGTCTCGATAAATTGAGTGAAACACATGTTCTCACTTATTACAGATTAAATGGAGCTCACCGTTTCGAATAAATCGACATTCTTATGGAATTATTCTAAACTGCTTTGTTCTCTTCCAACTCACTACACAATCGAGCAAGTTCACTCCGCTAAATCCATGCAGCGAGATCGGTCGTTTGGACTTTAAATAGGAACGGAGTAACGTACTTCTCCAGTCTGCTAGCACTCGACATTCCTCTCTCAATTTTATTTCGCCTCCGTATTTCAAACAGGTATTTCACATCTTGATATAAAGGCCTCCGTGTACATTTGTACTCGAAGATTAAAGAAAAAAATAATAAAAGTCTGAAACGACGTGGATCGTGGACGACATAACCCCCGAGTCGAGACTAACCGAATATCGAGAAATTACTCATTCGACCGTGCTTTAGTTCCAATTTACTTGATAATCGCAATATCTCGCTTCATCACGAGAATAAATATTGTATTAAAATTGAAAGGAAAACCATAAGAATATTTTTCACCCCCAGCGAGGATCCCTTGGTTGAAACATAACTTTATTGAGAGGAAAAATTCACCTAAAGCTGCAAATTTTTTTTTATCACGTCTGCAGTAGTTAAAATAATTGCTTTTCCTGTCAAACGACAGAGGCTCGCTGCGTATTGGTAAGGGTATCCTATACGCACTGGTAATAGCCATACTTTTACGTCCTCTCCTAGACGGCTCTATATACACACTTCTATAGTCTACGTGCGCGACGGAGTGGCTGGGAATGGATGGTTTGTCTAGGGAAATATACCGCAGATATAAGGCAAGACGACGTTTGCAGACGACAGAATCCAAACGTTGCGCGCCGAATATTCAGATTTCATTTGAAAACTATTCAATGTGATCCCTGCGTTCATAAACGTTTTTGAACTTAGTTTTTTTATGGAAATTCTCTGCCCCTTTTCTAACATAATAAAAAGTTGAAAAACGGACTGGACAACCCGGATCGAATTTGGAGCGAGGAAACACGTTTATGCGTCACTTCACCTTTTAAAAGCTGTCCTTAGTTTTAATATTTTAATAGAACGACTCAGAGAGGCGTACATAAAATGCACACTAAAAAGTCATAGGGATAAAATAATCTTCCTCGTGATATATGCCTTCATTGAGTGCCCAAGGTGTGCCCAGCCTTTCACTGCTAAGTGGCATTCCTGTTACGAGGGATTTAGAAAATTTTCCCAGGCCTCTCTAGGGAGGAATGAAAAGAGGAAGCATTAAAAAACTTTGAGGTCACGAGATAATGCACAGTTTTCCTGTAGTATTAGCAACGGAAGACAAACAGCGATGCACGAGTACAATGATACAGAGAGACAAAGAAAGAGAAAAGAATAGAAGAAACCGTGATTCACCTTACCAAATACGAAATATGTCAGAGTTCACATCCTGACTAAACATTATATAAATAAATTATTATTTTAAATTTGAAAAACACGTGGGAACAGATTCATGTCCCCGTTTTTCCCTCGCCCGATACAAAAATCACAACTAAATCAGGCGTGGCCACGCTTACTTTCCTAATTGGAAAGGAAATATCTACAACTTGTTACTCAAACCTTCTTCCATTATTGCACGATGCAGATAGACACGTAGGTATATATTTAATTCACGTGTTTTTGATGTACAGGCAAATATGATATACAAGTGAGTACTTTATGCCTAAAAATCTGCTCTTGAAAGTCCACGTCACACATGCATCTGCGGCAGCTTGCGAGCGTATTGCGCATATGCAGATGTAAATGTAGTGGTGATATCAAGTCTCACTTAAAAAGATTACTCGGACCAGATATTTGCCCAAAAAATTAAATTTTTATGCCATCTGTTTGCTCTTGCATGTAAACTGGAATATTTTCAAATTTATTAAATTTAAAATGGGTATTTTAATTTGTGAATTAAATTTGGACAATTAAGTGAGAGCCTCGAGTTATCAAAGCCATAAATCCTTTTCCACGGTTGTCAGACATCTCAATTTTTAAACTATTCGTTTCTTTGTAGTGATCTAATTTAGATTTGGAAAGTCTATTAGGCAGTCATTTAGCACATAAAGAACTAGGATTTGAAGAGTAAGGACGTTCCCCTTCGCTAATAGATGTCTCGTTAAACCTTTATGCAGGAATATGTTAGATTTTTTATAATTCAAATTTTATATTACGGAAATGTAAAAAACGAGGCACTGTGCACAATTATGAATCGATCCACATGATTTTAGTAATTTAAAAAGTTGAAAAGGGCATAAAATTCTCTTTTAATCTCACTGTATTTTATAATTGTGTTGTTTTATGCCTTTCAGCTGCGAAATAGGAGGCACTCTACTTTTTTTCTTTCTTCTATCATATATATATATATATATATATATATATATATATATATATATATATATATATGATATATATGATATATCCTCCAACGAGGATACCCTGATTCCCTCCTCCATAAAAAAATACTTAAACATTCCTACACCCCCAAGCCTGCCTCAACCACAGACTCCCAGCCTCTCTCAATCTGTACTACCTACTTCCCAGGCATTCAGTCTCTCAAATTCATCCTCAAAGACCTATTCCCCATCCTCAAAAATCACAACACTTCCTCCAACCTTCTTCCCAAATGCCCCTCTGTCACCTTCAAACGTCCCGCCAACCTAGCAGATATCCTCAAATCCACCAGGCCGCTCTCAAAATCCCCTCACACCCCCAGAGCCATACCCACTCCATGTCATCGAGCAAGATGCAAAACCTGCCCTATTTTCACCACTCCACCCCACTCCATCCCACCATTTAACTCTCTCCCGCCCTTCCCCTATTCCTCTTGCACTTCCAAGAATGTAGTTTATCTTCTTACCTGTAAACTCTGCCCGTCATTTTACATAGGCCAATGTTCCACACCACTTAACATTAGGATTAATAACCACCGCGCCTCGTGCAATCCCTCCTCCCCGTCCGCGGGTCTCCCCATCCCTAAACATGCTTCCCATCATAATACCCCTTTCAACCTGTGCTACAATGTTTCCGTCCTGGCCTCCCTTCCCACATCCGATAACCCTATACAATTAAAAACACTTGAAATGGCATTCATTTACATCTGTATGGCCTATCAGCATCCGGGCCTCAATGTCGTTCACTGATGGGAGTGGCCTAAAATTGTTACTTTGTGGAAGCCCACCCTCACCCCTCCTTCGCCTCCCGTTCTCCCCTTCTCCTGGCCCCCTTCCCTTTCTCTCGCACCCCTCACCTCAACAACTCCAGCAGTCATTACTTCTATATCTTCAGAGGAAGACGGATTGTTTCCGTCGAAATATCAAGAAATAACGTGTGAGTGTTCTTCTTTTTTTTTTTGTGTTTCTATATTGTGTGTTACTGTGTATTGTACTATTCGGCACTTCCGTGTTACGTCTACGAAAGCATATATATATATATATATATATATATATATATATATATATATATATATATATATATATATATATATATATATATATATATATCATACTCATCCATTGAGTTTTTCCTGAGAATTTATTCATAAATATATATATATATATATATATATATATATAAACATATATTTTTTTTTATGTAAAACGTTTCAAGAATACTTAGTCATAACATCCACTCTTGTGAAGCCACAAATATTTCATTTTTCCCCGCACAATTTATTTCCATTCAATTAAGTGAATTGATTCAACGTGCACTGTACATGCGACCTGAATTAGAAGCACTTTGCTAAAAGCCGTCGCTGAACTACCGTTTTTAGAATGCCGATACAAAAAATTGGGGCATTTAATGTATAATATAACTGAGATATCTTTATAAATCTGTTACTAAGTGATTTTATGACATTTAAAACCTTATAATGAACTGGAGGGACCACTTTAACGACGGTGTGCAAGAATTAAATTGAAACGAAATTCGAATATGATTCAATTATAGGTAATCAAGGCAGGGAAAATACATGACTGGATTCATATAACATCAGAGCATGTTATCACTGAAGTGAATGCCATTAAGCTCAATGGAAAAAACTTCCAAAGCACATGAGTATACCATTAGGTACTCATGGGCGAATAAACAAAATTATCTAAATTTTAAATCTCACGAAAAAACATTTTGTTCATTCAATTACCCCTCTTAAAAATTTGTTGAACTTTGGCAGGTGAATTAACATCTATACCTACGCAATACTTTGCAATTCTTGGAGCCACCCATATCCGGCTTGGTATTAGGACTCGTTCAGAAAATCATGAGCGTGCGCTATAAAAGTTACAGTTGTAATAAAATTATTAGCAAATAAGTTAAAGTAGGACAGATATTATTTTACTCTGTTAATATACTGTTCTTTGTTTAAAATACACTATATTATGTTTTCGTTTTCATAGAAACTCAAATTATTAGCATACCGAATGTATAGTTTTAAATATTATGGTAATCTGTGTGTTTCAAATAAATATTTAAATTAACAACCGATACACTGTAGAAGAACGTTTTCATAATTATATTTGAAACAATATAAATAGCTAGATACATAATTGATGTAAAGTGAATTTCAAACAACTAAAGCCATTAAAGTTGATAAGTTTTTTTGACCACCCACTAAAAGAAGAATAATGTAGCAAAACAGCGACTTCAAAAATTCTTCTCACTTGTCCCCAAATTTATTTCCTTTTTCTGTAAAAAAAATTAAGACTTCATCAAGTACCATGGTGGTATTGAAACGCTTAAGTCCAAGAAAATTCCCAAAAACAGTAGCCATAAAATGTAACTAATTTTTTACGTCTTTATTTTACAATTAGATTCTTTAACTTCATCTGTGTAGCATGGCCAATGTGAGTTAGTCCTGCGATGCGTCTTGAATGGAGCGTGAAGACATAGCGCAGGTTGGCTTTCCTATCCACCCCCATCCTTCCCACCCACATAGGTTGTGTTGACCCAAACCGGCGGGTGACATTCTGGAATACATTCTAGTTTATCGCCACTGACCTGTGGAAAAGGATGAGCCCGCAGGGATAATGTAAGACAGTGGGAAAGAGAAGTTTGGGATTACTTAGACGGAATGTAGCACGTTCTAGTCATATGCCTCGGAGCTGCAAGAAAACCTCGCCTCCTAAAAGCCAGCCTGCTCCTTCCACAACCTGCTTCCTCCATTTCCCCACGCCTGCACTTCGCCCCTTCGCTCCAGGGAACCTTAAGATGGCTGGTATGGAAAGTCATGGAAATGGCACGAAGATTAAATACACGACTTGAACTACTAGGTACATACAAATCGTGAGTTAAACGTTGACACAGAGGAAATAATTTCAACTCTTGATGGAAACAGTAGGCTGTAACAGAACGAGATATTAAAGCAAATTGCAGACCGGAAAAATAAGGAATTATATTTCATTCGCATGGTCCATCTTAGCAGCAAATAAATAAATGGGTACTGATCTAAAGTAAAATTTTATACTATATTATACTGATACATGGTAGAATGGCTCTGATAACAAATGGCATGGCATTTTTTACATTACGTCCTCGTGACGGCAAACAGGGTAATATATGGATGCATGATAAGCTTACCATTGATAATTAAAAAGTACTAAAAAATGAGTTTCATAGTTTTGGATACAAATAAATGCAGTCAGAAAAACTTAATGGTTCACTAAAACCAATTTAGCCAACCTTAATCTTCCCAAGTCAAAGATTTCTAACAATATTATGACATTGTTTCCGATAAAACAAGTTCTAACAAAATTAATAGCTTATATACATGCCCAACAAATGTGATGTAATGATACTCCTCTTGAGCTTTCTAATGATAATATTTCACAATTATAATTTTGAGACAAATAAATTTCTTCAATCTTTTAGCCATGTTGATCGTGGAGATCATCTTTGCACATTTTCGTTTGATAAAATTATTTTTATTCAACTTAATCTACGCAGAAATTTAAAAAAGAATAGGAATCAGTTATTCGAATATTATTTATACGAATATTAAGGACCAAAATCGGAGCAATTTTTAAGATATCATGTACCTTACTTAAAATATTACATCTTTTAGTGAAAATTTGAAATTTATTCATATATATCTCAACCGCTTTAATACTAAGTTGGTTATATATATATACAGTATATATATATATATATATATATATATATATATATATATATATATATATATAACTTTGCATCACTGGGCCACATAGCCTGGTTATATAGTATTTCTACCCCTGTATACATGCAATGGTACTTCGGAGCATACTAAGCAACTTTATGCATCAATTCTACACATTCAAGTATCTATCCGGCCAAAATTACCTCGATATTTGCCTGGATTGAGCGCAGAGTAGGAAGTCGGCTGGGATGCCGAGTTGGAATTTCCGGCACGGGACATGCAACCCCCTAAACCGGAAAGAAGATATGGCGGGCACACCCCTACGCGTGGGCGTCGGGTTGACAGCTAAAGGTACGGGAGGGGGGCGCAGGAGGGAGGAAGGGCTATGGGTTTTATGTCGGTGGGGACGAGATGAGGTAAGGCGTTAAGTAAGGAGGTGCCGGAATGGGGACAAGGGTGCAAAATAAAGGGGATGCGGTTTCTCGCCGAGTGGGAAATATGAGCCTGGGGAAGAGGAGGGGACGGCAGGAAGGAAGGGGGCAAAAGAGGAGGCAGAGCTACACTCGCAGGCCGTTGGACAGGAGAGACAGGGAAGGAGTTCCCGCGGGGTTTGGATTGCCGTGCCCAGTTTCCCCACATTTCTTGGCGCCGTGCCTTAACGCAGTGATGCCCAGCGGGTAGTAATCGCATATTGAGGTGCTCCAAATGAGGTTCAGAGAGCTAAAAAATTCATCCATATGTATTCCAAATACTTTAACGTAGTTTTTCGACGGGTCCTGAAGACTTTTACTCTTAAGTACCATAAAAACTTGCTCTTTCGCAGCTAGACATTTTTTTTCTTAATTTATCCCTAAATTCTCCGTCAATCCATTCTGTCGCAAAAGCAAAACTGAATTATTTTTGTACCTTTTTTAGATGACTATATCAATAATTTAAAAAATAATTAGCAAAAAGCAATGACCATAAATATAATACCCTCCTCTGAGCCCACGAAATTGAAAGATTTCCAGTGGTTCCTTATCCCATTCCTGGGAGGTATCACCTATAAGATCTCCAATCAACACCCTACCACACTCAAAGCAGCCTTATATCCACCTCTTACTCCCTCCAACTCATAGCTGATGATAAACACAAATAGGAAAAAATTTTCAAATCAGGAATTCATTAACTGATTTGAGATAGTTGTAATAGCTCTAAGGTCTGTCAGACAGGGAGAAATTTCAAGACAAGAGCCAAGAGCATGCTATCTGCCACAAAAACCAGATTCCAACTCCCTATTTGCAAAACATATAATAGAATCCAACCAATATAGTAATTTTCACCCGGAATACTGCATATTCTACACGAGGGACTAAAAATGGATACTCTGGAGCAGGGGTTTCTGAGCTTCTCAGCCCGAGGGCCGCATTAATTATCAAACAGCAGTTTGGGGCCCACTACACACTCGAGGTCCAAATAAAAAAGAATTAAAGCATAAAAGCTGTTTTGAATTATTTATTTAATATTTTTTATTCCGTTAATATTGAATAATATATTTTAATGGGAACGGTGAAATTGTATCCTGGATGCCAAAATGGCTTAAAATTCGATGTCCCTAACATCAACAGTGACAAGACAAGACATAAGACAAGTTTGTTCACAAATTACTCTTCACGTATTTCATTCTTGAAAATGTTTCTTCACACAAGTATGTTGTTCCAAAGATTGACTGGTACTTTGATGCAAAAGGCTCGTCATATGGAAAGTCTTCCTTGGACAAAAACGAAAACAACCCACAAGTCCTTCTTTGAACTTGTCCTTAAGGAGGTGGTCATTTGCTTGCAACTCAATGACCTCCGGCTGCAATTCATCTGAACAGTCTCACTTCTTATGTCTTCGAATTCAAGTCAGAAAATCGCTTGAAACCGTAGCTGGAAGTTTTTGATGATCTCGCATGCTAAGGACGTGGGGAACTCAGCTGTTGCTTCATTCATGAATACCTGCACTGCTGAAAAAGCGTAAAGCTGTTTGCCTTTTCTTGTTCCAAAAACAAGACAAATTTATTTATTATGGCCTTTAGGTGGCTGTATAGATCATAAGCTATATTTTTCTCTCCTCGTAGTTTTAGTTTCAGAAAAACGGGCCGGATCAGAAGGCTTCGCGGGTCGCATCTGGTCCGCGGGCCGTAGTTTGGAGACCCCTACTCCAGAGCTATTTGAGATAAGAAGGCACTAAGCTGACACCAAAATGACTCTTGGTAATGAGCAATTGTACCCACAACCCTCCCCACTCCTTTCCGAGAAAACAGCCTTGAGGAAAAGAAAACCAACCCTTTAACGCTCCTGATCGCCCCCGCCCTACCCAATGCCACGTCATAGCCACGGCACCACCGCCTCTTGCCTTACCCAAATAGCCCCGAACCCCCCCCTCGACATCCTACCCCTCCTTTCCCCTAATCGTAGCTATCCCCTTCCTCTTGTCCTAAGGGTATACATATATCCTAGTGCTACATTTAAATGAAATTTGTAGCTGATGATGCCGCAAGTCGGTGAAACCCGTTTTATCTTAAAATAAATTCTGTGGAAAATTAAAAAACGTTTAAAAATGGATATCAAATACTTCCAGGAAGTTAAGTTTGAAACGGTAGAATATACCCTTACCCTGGAATGATATTTATTTATTCCATGGAAATGTAAAAAAGTTGTTCTTTATGCTTTTAAGTTGATATCGTGGGAAAAACTCAGCTCACATAAATGTTGTCAATAATTTGGCAAAGAAATATAATAAAAACCCAAACTTGTTGAGCATGAATTACAATAAAGTAAATTATTGTTTGGAAATTCTTTGGCAATTATTTTTCGTAATTAAAATACCAAATTTTGGCTTAAAATTCACATTGAGCGATGCAAACTTTCCAGCACTGGCTTTAGGCGAAAAATTCAAACATTAAGTTCTTGAAAAAATTTGGACGACCAATTGGTGCATTTGAAAATCCTTCAAAAGACAAAAAATACACATAAGATATCAAAAATATCATACACCGAACGCGTGTTTCTTACATAAAAACCATATTATCAACGCGATTCTAAATTAGAAAGTGAACGTATCTCTAAACGACACTTCTGAACGCTTGTTTTTTTGGTTAAATTTCTTAAAATAAAGTCCGAATATATGATAGATAAATTACATTTCCAAATTCTATTTTTCCCAAATTTATTCTACTTATTTTTGAGACAAGCCCTTCACGAAAGTTTTGCTTTGCTGATCGGAACGAAGTAGAGAGCTTCTCCCAATATAAACTGACTCTTCAGTCTCTGAGAATACACTGTTTATTATGTGATGCTAGCTGAGATTCGTCAACAACCTGTTCCATTGCTTTCCAAAGTTGACTAATAGGTACAGAATCGTAAGCCATTTCAAGATCCACAAGTATTAGATAAAATTCATGACCCACAGAGTTCATCGTATCAGCCATTGCCCAAAAACTAAAAATATTATCCATACAAGATCGTCCCATCGTAGAATCTGCCTGACTTTCTGTTTAAATTTGATGAAATATTCCCAGCTATTTAGAAGATTTTAATGATTCTTTTAGAATGTAAATACTATATACTTTTAAAAACTTCTAATAATGATAAACAGATGGTGGCAATACATATCGTGTAAGTTAATTAATACTCGGGCAGAACATGGAACTTGAGGAGGATTAATGGTGAAAGTCTTTATTCACGCTTAAATGAATTGAAAGTAGGCATAAGGGATTCACTTTTTTTAGAGAAAAGATCCACGAAAAATGCCAAAAGCACCTAAATATAAGGAAATGAATCCGCTTGATGTTTGCATAGACAGCGATATACACGGCGAGCTTTCGTTTATTTCAATATAACCCATTCATTATTTGCACAACATTACCATATGATAAACATAGGTAAGATCTCGGGCAAAATCTGAACATGAATTAAACATTATGATTAAAATATCACCGAGAAAATATTTTTATACTTAATGGGAGAGAACACCCAAAAAAAATAATGAAATCAATCCCAAATATTTGAGAATCACGCCATTCCTGTAATATCCCTGTTTTGAAAGCATCATGACAGTTAATCATAAAGATTTAATCAAAATTAATGCTTGAAATTATCTTAGATAACCACCGGTCTGTTCCCACTGTTGATAGCATCCGTTGATCGCCTTAAAGAATGATCAATAGTATTCTGCTCGCTGAGGGAAATTGTTAATTCGAGCACAAAAATTAATCTTTACACATAAATACGTCTGAAAACTTATTAATAGCCATTTTTTTTGCTTTTTCTTGAAATTAGAGAAGGTTTTTCCTAGATTTCAGCCATCACTTTTAAATACCAGATTCGGTCATAATCCGATTCATGGATATATTGCCTGCATTGGAATTGCATTATACAGGTACATATGTCCTTAGTTTTCAAACAGATATTTACTCAGTTTATGGCTAAAAAATCGAAAGGAATACTTTTATAACCTACCTTTCCCCGGATTTTAGATAATTTTCATTTGTTCCAACTGTTTATAGGATTTGGCTGCATAAACTTTGTCCGCGTTTTGCTAACTTTTAGGAATTGGAGTCGGAAACGTACAAGTCATGAGGTAATGTTTGATTGAAAATCTTAGTCTTGGTCAAAACAGTGACTAATAATGGAAAGAATAAGGAATTTAAAGTCAGCAAAATGTCCCTAAAATATCTCGACACCCAAATTATTGCCTTTTAAATCTAGTCCCTTTTATTGAGAGAGTTCAGCTTCTTGAACAAACTATCAATAGTATTTTATTATCACCATTCCCAGTTGTTTTCATTCCGTAAATATATGTAAATATTCCTCATTCACCTTTTCCAGTCATTCATTCATACTTGGTCCGCCGCCATGAATACGCATTTTATTAAAATATTAATAATCAAATCGAGCGTCAAAAACATTAATTTCTTTAAAAAAATAAAATCCATAAAGTTTCCAAAGGCATGTTTTTTTTGGATGAAGCCTCCAAGTCCGCCCGCGGAGTAGCCAGAGAAATGTTTGGGGTCTTTTCTTTTCTGGATTTATTAGCAGAGTTTTGAGTAAACTAAAAGAAGATGAAATTTCAAACAATTATCAAGGTGATTTACAGAGAACTAAATTCCTCCCTATTCCAAGAAATCCGTCACATTATTAAAATGAAGTCGCCGAGCATTATGATTCTTAGAAACATTATTGTATAAGATAACACGAAATGTAGCACTGAACCGAAAATGAAGCGCTACACCGTTAATAAAATTTTCATTAGCCCAGATTTTAGTTGTTTGTTCATAATAATGTCCTCGTCGAAACGGCTACCCTAATATCATGTACCAGTTTTTGACGATAACTACATACTCCCTTTTTCATTCCGTTCGGGAGGAGGGCTCCATGATATAGGGCTTTTGAGCTCAATTTTAAAAACTGCCATCGATAAACTTGCAAATAGTTACTCAATACATCCCTATCTTGTTCTGTAATACTTTTAACCTACGATTGAAAAAATAAGGGCGAGAAACAGTTTCTTGGACAAGTGCGATATGCTTCCTTACGGGACATTTTACCTTAAATCTACTCCAAAGTGAATCAGAACGATAGGTGTAGATTAAAGGCTTTTGAAAGTGGGTCTGGAGGATGATAAAAAAGGTTCAGTGGACAGAAAGCAAAACAAATGAGGAAGTTTTAGGTATGGTGGGCGAGGAGAGGGAGTTGCTGGGATTAGTTCAAAGGAGACAGGAAAGATGGATGCAGAGCATTTTGATTGGCAATGGATGTGTTGTAGAATACTGTGAAAGAGAGGAATACGTTAACAAAGCAAAGAAAGGGCAGGAGCTGGATATGGATGTTGAACGAAATGAAAGGAGAAGGAAGTATACAGAATTGAAGAGGGACCTACTGCACAG
Source organism: Hetaerina americana (assembly GCF_022747635.1). NCBI lineage: Eukaryota > Metazoa > Arthropoda > Insecta > Odonata > Calopterygidae > Hetaerina > Hetaerina americana. Next base: position 55,572,116 of record NW_027287316.1, read on the forward strand.
TTGAAATGTCGGGTTGTGCTTCTTTGTGAGAGGACAAGATTATTGTTGCTGTACCGTTTGGTAGCAGGTGCCCATCCAAAACCTCCTGACTTATAGATCACCAATAGTAATAATATTAAAAATGAATAAAATTAGGTGCACAGCATCAGATTTGCATACCCGAGCATAAAATCATCTACTGCAGAGTGCGATGGGGTCCTTAAATTACGGCATTCATTTCAAAATATAGCATAATTTTCAACGCTCTTCACTTGTGAAAACATAAGGACATATATTTTTTTATAATTAAATACCCTCTGTTGGGATTCTTAGATCAACTACGGTTGTTTAGATTAGAATTTAAAGTAAAATATCCTAAATATTTAACGTTGATTTATTAAGCCACGACAAGACTATGAGCTCCTACAAATCGGGTTTCAGTTCGCCTATCTATCATTCTTCAGAATATACCCGAAACATTATCTCTATCTGTAGCCGCTAGAAACCTCGTTACTCAAATCTAAAAGTCAGTATACGAATTGTTTATGTGCACTTTCGAGGTACGTTTATGGCAATGAATATGAGGGGAATCGCAAAGCATGCGAACTTGAAAGTTTTGCTTGACAGCATAATACTCATTTCAAAGGACCTTAAAATTGACTTGTAACTTTGACTGGAAGATCCCTGAAATTGGCCCTCGAAAGTGGATCTGAGCACGCGAACGAACCCTCAATACCCCCTCCATCACCGCACCCGAGCGTCAAACACGCGTCGCTTACCGTTCCGGCCCCATCCCCCAGCAATCAACACCACCCACTTATCCCGTAACCCACGTCGGTGCGTTCACGGGCAGCACCGATGCAACGGGCTGCGATGGACACGGTGCAACGTGCACGCTCCGAATGAGGTGGCATTCCGATGGCATTTCGTGAAATGAGTGAACGCGAAGCGTGAAGCAATTACTGGAACTCAGAGTTTGGGAACCACAGAATGCAGAAAGGTTACGCGCACGTCTGAAACTTAAGGTTGAGCTTGACTTCCACACTGACACAGAGGAAATAAACTTAATATTACGTTAAAAGTTGCCTTTCATTGAAATTAGTCTCACAAAAGAATGAACCAAAACAAAGATGAAAGAGTAAGTGATAAGAATGGTACGAAATGAGTGAAGTTTGGTTCGAAAAAAACATGCAGGAGGTAGGAAAAGAGGTCGCAGGAGATATTGAGATGCAATTGAATGTCAACAACCGGGAAAGAGGAAATAATTTTGGCTAAAAATAATTGAGGGGGGAAGAGACAGCCTAGGCAGTATGAAGGGAGGTATGATCTCTTGATCTGAAGGATAAATTGGAAGACTTTTATATTACCACGGTACTATGTGGTACATATGAAACGTTTGAGGATCCACTCAAAACCTTTGACCTGCAGACTACTAACAGTCATATAGAAGGATGTAGGTCTTCAATCATCAGATATAAAGAATAGCCAGTGAAATGAAATATCATTATGTATAGGGAACCACGCACTTGGAATGTCATGAAAATACACTTTGTCGTATAAAATCTCAAAAACACCAAGCCAGCCAAAAACTCACTGAAGCTTATACAGGTACGTTTATCAATAAATAATAAAATTGAAAGAAACGCATAACATTGCGCTTAACACTGCAATATTTAATTTCAGTTAAAATTTTTAATTGCTTAATAGAAACTCTAGTATTTCAAAAATCAATTTTTTCAATTTTATAAGAACTAATAATTATTTAGGACCTGTAATAACTAAGTTTACTCTTCAATGGACCTTAATAGGCGGAAATGTTCATGTGAGTGTCTATGAAAATTCTAAATTACATTTATTTACAATATGTCTATAAGTTTCAGCCTTTGAGCAATTATTAGCACATTTCTTTATCTTTTCCGTGCCATTGGAATTGTTTACCAATGTACCAAAATACTGTCAAAAAGGTGAAAGACCTAAGTACAAAAATCTATGCTAACAGATAGGTGTAGTGGAAATACGCCTGCACGTGACCACCTGGGCGATCAAGACCTGCATTTGTCTGGTTTGCCACCGGAAAGGATGTACGAATGGCTGGAGATGTCCTCCGAATTGGAATGGAGTGATTTAAGCACTTGTGTGCTTCGTCGGCGGACGCCTTCAACTCCATGTTCCAACCACCACAGTTGCGCCTAGTGGTATGGGATTATTTAACATGCTGACCATCTTATTTGTTTTCCTTTAGCGGCTAGGTGTCTTTCACTTGCGAACTCCGATGCGAATATCCACTTTGGGGACATTTTATTCCCCTAAGTCAAGATATTGTTTTAGTATGTAATGACTTCAGAAAGTTGCTCGATACAAAATTTTGATTAATTGAATTGCAAAGGCTGTTGAACTTTGTGTCAAGTAAACCCTGCCATCACCCATCAAACCAGCCTTAAAGTTTATAAATGTGTATATGGTTTATATTTATACACTAGAATACACCGTGGTACTTTCTTAGGTGCAAAAAACTGATTATTACCACGTGTACCATTCAAAATCTGTTATTTTTTACTATTTTACTTGTTGACGATTTTTATTCCGATTATAATTCGTAAAACAAGGAGAAATGAACTAAAATATAATATAATCTACTTAGAATGTGTATGGGCCTAATCAGAATTGTTTGTCACACTAGATTAAAAATTATCTCCAAATTCGTACACCTTTTATTAGCTTCTCCTACTCCTTTTATTGAAAATGATTGAGCATATTTTATTGTTTCTATTTGTTAAATTATTTACCATAGTGCGTTTATCTTATTTCATTTACTTATTGTTACTAGTTAAACAAAATTTCCAGGGATTCATTCGTGGAATGAAATTGCTTGTCATAATAAAATAAGATGAAAAGTTAACTGATGGAATCAAGAAAAAAAATCAGCTAGAAATAGCTAATGTTCCTACCACATAGCTAATCGAGGAACTGTGGTATAGGTTCCATCAATTTTAAAGGGAGAATTTTACTCCTCAGTATTGATTTGAGGGTGTTAAATGCTCTTCCAAAACACCTGCATAAACTGAAAAAATTGTCAGCAATAACAAAATAATTGCAATAACACTCAATAGAGAAAGAATAAAGATGACTTTTGAGTAATTGAAACTATCTTAATTTTGAGCTTGAAATTATTATTAAAAGAGTTAACTTTTAATTCATCTTCGATTGATTAATTATTAAATTTAATTCCCAAAAATTCAATGAGCCAATTTGAGCTTGTCCTGATGACTCTCCATTACTTCTTATCAGGCAACATGGCCTTTATTTTCATGTATTTTTAATTTGTTGCTTACATTTAGCCTACGATACCTTAAAGATAAGGTAGCATTTTATTTTTATATATTTCTGTAGCCATATTTCTATAATAAATTTTCATATAAATTTACTATTAAATCAATTATAAAAGATGTGTAGACTAGAAAGTAAGATTATTACATTATTTTTTGCTCCAAGGCCGTAGCTAATTTAATGCAAAGTAGGAAAGTAGGAAGAATGTAGAAAGAAAAACTTAAAAATGCATTATTAACATTTCAGACCATAATTGAAATAAGGTTAACAGAGTTCCGAAAAGATAAAATATTTATCCCTTGTGTCCTCCTTGATCAAAATTCAAGTAAATTCAATTAGGAAACATTATCAAATAATAAGAAATGTTAATCCTTCCTTATTTCAACCTAAGATCATTAATCATTTCATGCTAATTAATGATTCAAACAAATACTTATATGAATGGCTGTCTAAAAACCCGCTGAAATAGTTCCTCACCAGACGATCGCAACACATGATGTAGACAGAGATGGAGGCACTTAACGTCGAAATGAATTAGGTTTCATTTTCAAGACTCCAAGCATACCGTCTAACCCTCTTATCAGTGTTCTTATTAGTTGCCCTTATTACCTTCATTTTTTAGTGAGCTATATATGGTCGGTGGTGTTCAAGAGTGATTTTGTTGGGTTTTTCTTAACGAAAGAGATCCCTAATACAGTGGGAAAATTAAGAAAGTTTTGCAATTAACCGGAAAGAAACTGCGCTTGGACGACGACTTTAAGAAATTCGCGGGAAAAAGCAGGCTCACGGGTTGAGTTTAGCATACATTTAATCGCTGGAAAAAACTTGAATATTAGCAAGGATGTAAAATGTTGCTCTTTTACCCTTCGGAACTCTAAATTGCTCTTAAATTTTGACGATTTTTTGCCCGTTAAAGGATTAGAAAGTCGAAAACAAGAAATCTTAAATGTTAACGTCCCTGATATGAATGCAAATAGGTCAAAAACTAGTTTTAATGGTTAATATCGGTAGGTGATCATTGACCAATATCTGATTATTTCATTTAATTATGAAGAAAATGCAAATATTGAATTTCGTGCCACTCCCGTTGAGGGTCTCTAAGTTACCGTGCATATGCATCGCATACACATAGAATCTCGGTATTAAATGAACGGTAAGGGTAGGTAGAAGGTAGAAAACGGTAAATGCAGGACTAATATACCAAGACATGTATTTACATTTAAATTCCAAAGTCGAACTTTCTAAAATATTACTAATGTTGAAACTAAAACAATACTTTTTCCTATACTACATGTAAATGAAGAAATTAGGTAAAAAGAAATAAATAACCCATTTCTAAAAAGTTGCGTTCTGAAAACCATAATTTCAAAGTGAAAATTTTTACCTAGCAAAATGCCTGGTGCATTTATCGGATATACGAACAAGAAACGAGCAGACATGGAAGTTTCATTGGTAAATGCCCTAGCCACGTAAAGGCTGTGGGCTCAAATAATGTTTTTCAAATTCGCCGCCGAATGAACTTCTCCAAACAGAATGTATCGCGTGATATGGTCTCATCTATGGATGAACTTTGACGAACCTAATACTATAATGTGCTTAGGAGTGGAACTGGCTTCGAAACGATACTAAATTATAACCTGTCACGTAAGGCCTGCAAATCGTTTAACACTTCCATTAAAATTAAAGAAGTAAAAACTTTTTAATAGTCACAGAAAATTAACGTGCTTAATTACGCTGCAAGATAGTTGAAAAACCCATCAGCACGAAAGAACAGAAACCAACAATGCGTGAGGTCAAACATTCCGGGCGCAATACGTGAATATGACTCGACCGTTAAGCGAAGCAGGACACAAAATGCATCCACATCGGGGTAGAACTAATACATCGGCCGTTCAACACGTAATTATATCCGCAAAAATTTTTTGCGTTGGCTAAAACACCACCGTCCGGTCGGAAAGTACCCGACGCGGATACGCACATTCACGCGCTGTCTTACTCTTACGGAGGGCTTGAGGAGGATGGAAAAGGATAGGTGAAAGGATGGGATCATAATGGGGAAGTCAAGTTCTCCCAATTCCAAAGTTCTAAAGCTCGGTTCATTATTTATTCCGAAGCCTTCTCCTCTGCTGAATCTCCTCCTTGGACGTTTACCTCCCCCCCCCGGGTTCAATCTCCCCCTCTCGGGGTTCACTCCACTCCACGTCTCCTCGTGCAGTACCTTGGCTCTTGAATGAAGCGTTTCCCCTTCCTCCCCACCGCGGGGTTTCGCGAGGAAGCAAGGAACGCAGTCGGTCGGACAGAGGTCAGACGCGTCACGAGAAATTATCCCCGCACGATGCTCCCTGAAACCACATCGTAAGTTATGGACGTGTGTTAGGACGGTTAACAGGCTCCAAAGCTTGGCTTAGAGGTGTCCCAGAGAGGAGGACGGATTACACTGAATGACTTCTCTGGGCCTTCATTAAAATGTCGTCCTTGTGCTAGGTGTAGGAAGGTTCGATTTTTTAACATTTCCCGACCCTTTCAAAAGGAAAGTTTCACGCGTCGATGAACAACAATGAGCAATTCTTGAGAAGGCCTTAGATGCCCATCAGACTTGTTTATTGAATGTAATAACCTGACCGAATAATTGCATTGACTCAAGCTCTCCAGATCAAGAATTAAATAGATACTCCGATGCGATGCGAATGACTTTGCATAATTTCGCAGTGTAATTCATTTCCTTGTGATATCTTTGATTCGTAAACCTAAATTTTCTTTTCTGATAAATACAGGCGTGGATATAGTCGTACCAGTACATTGTGGTTTCTGAATTTAGCTTAACGTGAATAATGTGCCAATAAACGTTCCATTAGAAGGGTCATACATCTCCAATCGTACTAATATCTCACTAGGTTACAGCTATAGACTCAATTTTAATAGCAAAACCTTTTAATTTGTATCTACGAGTGTATCTCTCGTGTCCTGCTTGACACATAGCTGTATGCGATTTAAAAATTTTTAAGTTTCTTCCTATACCCATATCTAGCATAGTTTCAGGAGTAAAATCTGCTCATACTATATTTTAGAAAATTGCTAACATAGGAATTCACATTAGGAAACTAACCTTAAGGTTGGGTATTTTTGGCAAAAATATAGGCATAAAATAAATACATACGAGTATACATATATATATATATATATATATATATATATATATATATATATATATATATATATATATATATATACTATATATATACTATATACATAAGATTATATATATATACACACACAAGGTACTTATACATATGTACCTGTATGTATCAATTGAGTACACAATCATACAAGAACTAAAATCTGCAATTAGTGACTTGTATAAAAAATTTGGAAAACGAAGTTTTCCTGATTATTTTCCTCAAAAGAAATAAAAGTGGCATACGTAACTCATTAGAGTTTTAACCAGGAACGGGAAAAAATGACTCCTTGAAGATCATCAAATCACTAGTACATTATTAATTCCTAACAGTTAATGCCGTGCTCAATCATATTCAAATCGAATAAATTGCCGAAGACTACCTTTAGTCTGTAATTTCTTCTTCAACGAGTCTTTCCTTTATTTGTTTCCTTTTCCTTGACTTGTTTTCCATCATATGCCCTCTTGACATATTATGGCTCTGTATCACTTCACTAATATCATTTTAACATTTAAAAAGACTAATTAGGGTTTTAGCCAATTAGAAGACTTCAAAGCCAAATAAAGCATCAAACCTTGCTGCGTTGAAACGTTAGATATGACGACTAAATTTATATAAAATGTTACCGCTTTACAGGCAGGCTCGATGCCTGGGCATGCCTCTTCCCGGACCACATCTTCCCAGGACACCACAAGTGGCACAGGGAAAGAAACTGGCTCCTGCTAACCTTATGTGTGAATTTCACCAGTCATTACAATTAGTATTAGTCGAGTTTTGCCATAAACTATCAAACCAATATTCGAGTTGATTACTGTGGCAGTGATTACTGGCTTTCAGGTAATTTATATACTGTTATTATTACTTTCGATGGTTTTCTCACTCAAAGGAGTAAGCACAAGGCGATTGCTACTCACTGTTTTAATATAGATGAAGCTAAGTAGATTTTTTGCAGTTGAATCCACGAGCAGTCCGATTGTTTGCACAAAAGCAGTACCAATATAGGAAGGTGTTGATCAAAATACTTTATCTTCTTACAGAATGCATAACACACTGAAAGCTTCTATAAAAAAAACTATTAAATTACTCATTTATGAAATTTGTTGTCTCAGGCGTAACTTTGTGAAATTTGCATAACATATTGAAAAGTAATGAAATAATTGACTTTGTAATTCCACACACTTTTCGTTTAACATACCATTCGTGTAACTCCCTTTTAAGCCAGGCTTTCTTGGCTACTCCTATAGCGAACTTTCCTGCCGAGGATTGGGTTTTCTTACACTGAAGGTTGATGTACTTCGGGAAATCTCCAAGGGAGATGCAGCGGCTGTTGAAGAAGATGTTCAATGACGCATTCCGGTATTTTATGGAGAGTCTTCTGTAGAGGCTTGCCATAACTGCGTTACTGGCGCACTTAATAAAATTTGTTGTCTCAGGCGTAACTTTGTGGAATTTGTGTGTGGAATTACAAATTCAATTATTTCATTACATTTCAATACTCATTTATGCTTAATACCAATAAGTATTTCACCCCTCTACTTTCCTCAGTCAACTTCCCGAGAAAAAAAATTATTTCACCTAAATTCCAGACTCTACTGCTCAACTACATTCCGTCAAGGATTTTAAAGGTGTTTTTTCAATCCCCTGTATTTCAGAGATAAAAGGATGTCTTTCCACCCTGGATAATCTAAAAAAGAGAAGGATTTAACGAAATCTCGCGGTGTTTCCCATTGCGAGGTTGACACCCGCAGGAAATCGGTTCATTTCGGGAGTGCAGGTAACCCCAGAGGAATAAGATTAAGTAGGGCTTCACTTGCCTGCGTGGAGACGTCGACCAGGGCGGATCTCACGGCGACGGGCCCGGAGCTCCCGGGACCCCCGCCGATCAGGGCCTCCTCCCGGGAGCCGAGGGCGGCGGAAGGGCGAGAACCGACACCCATTCCCGACGCACCTGTGAAACAGGAGAGAGAGATACAAGATTAGAATGAGGAATGCAAATGGATATGTCGAGCGGACGAAGGAGCCGGGCGACCATATTTATCCCAGTGCCCATCAGATGTCTTAATTTGTCTCACTCAACCCGCGCACAAGGATCGGAGGACGCCAGATATTGGTCGGGACGGGTTTCAAGGGGGTATCAAGAAGGGACCTGCAAAAGTAATGGAGCTGGAAGAATGGGTAGATGTTCTTGCTTGAAGTATACGTGCTGGCGTAGAGTGTATACAGGTAATCTTTCCGAGGGAAGATGTGAGACTGGGAGATTTGTGATTTTACTCGCGATCCCCTGATGGTAATGCGAGTGGGCGTACCAAAAACATTCCTTTTTGTATCGCATCTAGTGCCGAATGTAAATTGGAATTTTCTTGGGAAACCACTACGCGAATTTTCGTAAAAGACGGAGTTGGGCCTGCTCTAAAATAATTTTCCCTGGCATCGACCAATTACCGGCCAGAATAGATGGTGCTCTTAAGTAGCTTTCTTTCCTTTCTTCGCCAAACAACTCAAATTACTTGGAAGCGTGCGATTTGACACGTAATAAAAAGGATGTTCGAAAAAAAATGAAATAAATTTATGCGCACACTACACTTACGAAAGGTCTAATAATTGGAAGTTTCTTTTCACAATAAATCAATTGTACATAATCTGGTAACTCGATTCAATCATAACCCAATTTTTGAAATAAAAGTACATGCAAAAGAAAGAGGGAAATAATTTTATTTTCTACGATCATGGGAAAGTGGTAATGATGCGAAATTAATAATAAAATGGCACTGTTATATAATGATATATATGTTTCACCCTAACCAAGGTTTATGATAACTACAATATCTAAATGAAATAAATATGACAAGGCTATTGGTAAAAAAACTTTAATTACATTACCGTAAAATTACATCACTTTCTAAATGACTTTGCATAGTTATTTTTACCAACCGTTATCTTTTTAGTCAATGCGACACAGTCGAGTTGGTAACGCTGACAATAAGCTTAAACCTATGGTGTACAGTGCATATTTACCGTTATGCTACGGTTTGAAAATCTCGGCACGCAACCTATTTTAACTGGAACGAGTTTTACGGCGAAAGATAGCTTAAGCTACTCTGGTAAATTAGTAATTACCTAAATGATACAATAAAACAAATAGGAACCGTTCACTCCCAACGGGCCAATTACATTGATTTACGTAGTGATACATGTTAAATAAATAAATCCACATGATTATTTTTTACATTTTCCATCTAGGTCTGGACTTCTTTCACTCTAAGTATTTCTATGATAATCTTGATGCCCCCTCGGGATCACTAAATTCTCTGTATTTTTACCGTAATCTTTTGTATGTTTGAGATTGAAATGATAGTATTAGGCAAATATTTAGCGAAAATGTTTCAGATTAAATTCTGTTTATGGTATACATGGTATAGCAGTATACATGCGTTGAATTGTTGTAGGACCATAACCCAATCATGCTCCTCGTAGATACGCGAATTCCTGCTGTCCCTCCAATGCACCGATTGGACTAGCCGTCAGCTGACTAGAAGCCCTTCCGCAACATCATCGATAGAGAGCTGCCACAGGAGCCATTGCCGCCGTCATCACTGGCCTTAGCCGATAGTATGATCGGCCCTCTTACCCGGATAGTCGTGGCCGGATAGGCGTGGGTGTTCTGGCATCTTACTTTCCTGTTAAAGATGGGAAGACTCAATTTCCAACCTTGGACAACCAATTTGGTTCCCTCCTACTTGAGGAACCGGAGACTCTCACGGTGCAATGGCTCGGGTTGGACTCAGGAGAGTACCTCGGATCAGACTCATGGGAGTACTGGGCCGGAGTACCCCAGGGGTCCGCACTTGGGCCATTGCTTTACAACACCTATTCCCACAACATCCCAGGACGTCGTAGAAATCTCGAGATCCTGTCTCTATACGCTGACGATGCGGCTCTGCTGTGCCGCTCCCGGCAGACGGCGACCGTGGTGGGAAGACTGCAGAACGCCGTCGCAGAGCTACCTCCGGTGGCGTTTTACGGTCAATGCGCAGGAGACAAAGGTGATCGTATTCCACCCGGGAAGAGGTGGACAGCCAGAAGTGAACCTTTTGGCGAACGGAGTCGCCTTGCCGTGGGAATCCAAAGTTCTCTCCCTCGGAGTGCTGATGGACGAGAAACTTTTGAAATAACCAATCGCTTCGTGTTCGTGCGAAGTCAAAATGTGGCGCTTAATCGGCTTCGGCCGATTATTCGCCCGCCTGTCCTGATTATGGACACAAAGGGTCCACTTTACTGTTCGTGCGTGCTGCCATTCATCTTGTACCTGCGCTGAGTATCGCTATAAAAGTCTCGCTCGAATTCAAGTGATGCAGAATCCTGCACTTCGCTTCATCTTTGGGCACAGTCGTTATGCCCGCGTTTCCAGGATGCACGAATATGGGAAGTTAGAACCCCTATACGTCATTCCGCCGAGAATTTCATGGAAATTCTTCGGCAGAGTAGCAGAATCGGAGGTGCCCCTCGTTCGACGGTTCGTAGAATTCAGGGTTTGGCCGTGGGACCGCTACAAGCACTCCATTGTTAGTCTGGACAGAGAGGAAGCCCTTCTGGCTAAAAAGAAGCCATATGTATATATATATATAAATAATATATATATATATATATAAATAATATATATATATAAATAATATATATATATATATATATATATATATATATATATATATATATATATATATATATATATATATGTGTGTGTGTGTGTGTATGCATGTGTTTGTGTACGTATATATAATACATCCGTGTATGTATAAGTATATACACACACATATATATATACATATATATATATATATATATATATATATATATATATATATATATATATATATATATATATATATATATATTACGAGCTCGTACGTCTCAACAATCGACTACAATACCCACCGATTTATATATTTATATAATCACAAATTGTATGCAAAAATGTTTAGGTTAACTAAGGAACTAAGCACCCTCATACTTTGACGCCTCACATGACGCTCAAATATCCACTCTTACCTGCCTGAATAAGAGTCAAATTATTTCATATTCACGTAACTCAATTTCTAGCGCCCTAGATGCCTAATTTTTACTCCTAATTTTACTCCTTTAATGCCTAATCTTTATTCCTTTACTCTTTCTCAAAATGCGCGCGATGTAACAGAATTCATCGTCCCATTTCCATTCAATAACTATCTCCGGCACACACTTCGCCTGCCTTGTTAAAATCTTTCTCCCAGCAAATTCCCTATTTCCCTTTCTTACTATAGTGACACTTACGTACCATGTTTTTCCAACAGTCTATTTTATATTCAATAAAAATGAGCGATTTTTCTTCGTAAATAAAACCTGAAAATAATTTAAAGATGGAAAACAGGAGATTGTTCTATGAAGGAGGAATGCATAGTGAGTTAATGCGGTTGCTGTTCGTACTTAATGATCAATCAAAGTTATTTTGACAGATATTAAAGCACTGCGTTCACCAGCGAAATTAAACAGAGGCGCCTCGTTCATTATTCATCCCAGACTCTTTCATTGCTTCACTTTGCCTTCTCCACCATTCATATTATCCAAGAGGGAACTGCTTGATGTACAGGTCCACAGAGAATATGGCACCGTTATGCGTTTTATCCAGATAGCGTCCGCGGAATTCAGGAGTAGATATATATATATATTTCAACGGAGTCGAGCGAAGTTTCGCCCCTCTCCACTCCTCTCCTACAGATTCAATTTTTTCCCGTGAGATTTGGTTGACCTAATGAGAGGATTGGTACACCTGCAAAACCCAGGGTGCGTCCGGCGAGTGATGATTCATGACCATTCAAAAAAAACAACGGGGAACATTACGACGCGCTCCGAAGTTTGCAACTTAATTTTACTGGAGATGGTGACGCCATTTTTGGGGGACCCTTTCTAACGGGGTAATGAAGAGGAAAGCCTCGTTTTGCCGAAATTATTTATGAGCACGTAGGCGTGGAGGGATTTATTATTGGACAGCGTCCGGTGGAAATTCCGAAACTGCAAAATGACGGAGCAGCTCGCACTGCAATGTATTGCATAAAATATTGACCAGGTCTTTGAAAAGTGAGACATTATAACGATAAGAGAATGGCATAGTTTAAAAATCTAGTGCCTTAATTTTCAACAGTGGAATCAAATGGTAACAGGGCAAATTAGTATTTAATTCTTTTTGGAAGGAGAGCGAAGAGGGGAGTGAACTGCGTTGGGGGAATCTATACGCAGGGAAAGACCAAAAGGGGTTAATTTTAGAATGTTTATTGCTATATTATTCTTCCTAATTCAAATGTTAGTATCAAATACATAAAATAGACGGAACAAAGATCTTTTCTGCAGAATTTAACTATTTTGTACAACGTGTAATAAAAAGAATAATTTGTAGAAAATTACATTGTTCCCTCTTTTATTAAAGAAATATTGAACTTACATAAAATGAAGCCTCCATAAATATTATTAGTTTCCAATTTTATTGCATGTGCTTTCTCTATAGTTTAATTAAACATCATATTCGCTACTACTGCACATTTGAATTTACACGCAACAAGTTTACCAGAAAGAAGGCTTTTGTTACCAGAAAGTTTACCAGAAAGAAGGGAGATGAAAAAGGTCTTGTTGTAGGGTAGGATGTTGGGTTGTGTTAGATGGGAAAAGATATTTATTCGGTAGTTGTGTCCAAATGAACCGATAACTTAACCGGTAGATTACCAATTAAAAAAATAAAAATACGGGATTAACATTAATGAAATAAAATAGATTAAAAATATAATTCAACTACAAATTCGTTTCTTGAGTTTTTCCTTACCCTCATTTGAAGATAAATATATTTGAGAAGCATATCTTACCGCTTTCTGGTCAATTTAAATGCAAATAGCTAATGAAGATTTCAAAGAATAAGTCAATATGCAAGTATTGACTTACTAGGAAAAATATTGGTAAAAGGAACGCTTACACTTGACCAAGATTAATGATTGAGGTTTTGATTTTGTTATGACGAGTATAATCAGGGGTGATCTTGTGGGTATTGGTATATCAATGCACGCACACTTACACACACACCCTATATATATACCTGTATATATATATATATATATTTTTTTTTTAAGGTAATCTACCGATTAAGGTAGGTTTTTGGATGGACACAACTACCAAACAAATATTTTATTGCTCCTAACAAAACACAAAATCCACCATCCTACTCTATATCAGGTCCCTCTTCATCTCTGAGTACTTTCTTCCTCCCTTCATCCCGTCCAACATCCCTATCCTGTTCCTTCCCTTTCCTCTTTTGCCCAACATTCTACCCTCTATCACAGTCTTCAACAACCCACTGCCGGTCAACACCCCCTTCATCCACTTTTCCTGCCTCCATAGGATTGCTCCCAACAAACCCCTCTCTTCGCCCACCATACCAAGTACTTCCTCATTTGTTTTCTTCTCTGTCCATTTCACCTTCTCCATTCTTCTCCACACCCACATTTCAAAAGCCTCCAATCTACGTCTATCCTCCTGCTTCAATGACCACGTTTCCGCACCGTACATAGCTACGCTCCATATCAAAGTTTTTACGAGTCTTTTCTTAACATCCTTACTCAAAGTCCCCGTCATCAACTCCCTCCTCCTTGTGAAAGCCTCTTTGCCTAGCGCAATTCTTCTCCTTACGTCCCTACTACTTTGACCGTGTTGGTCCAAAACACTACCGAGATACGTAAACTGCTCTACCTGCTCTAGTTTTTGCCCTCCTATTTTAATGTTAAGCTTGGCCTTTTTCTTTCTAGAAAATCGCATAACCTTTGTTTTCTTAATATTGATTCTCATCCCATACCTGTCGCACTGAATTTCCAATTCACTCAGCAATGCTTGCAGCCCCTTGGCTGACTGACAAACTAAGGCTTGGTCATCAGCAAACCTAACTGATTTTACGAATTCTCCGCCCACTTTCATTCCTACCTCGAGTCCTTCCCATGCCTCTTTGATCAGACGCAGCGTCTGTTCCTCAGTGAGGCGGCTGCAATGGCATCTGACCCCAGTGGGGCGGCCAGTAAGTGATGGTGTCACGTTAAAAACACTATTGAGGAAGGCAACGGGAAACCACCTCAATTATCATTCCCTAGAAAAATATGATGGACAATATATATATATATATTTTTATTTATTTATATTTATATATGCATATATATAAGGCATATGAAGTAAGAACTAGCCAATAAAAACAAAATACACAGAAACACGCCAAAAAAGAAAAGACACTCACACGTTTTCGAATTTTCGGTGGAAAAGCCACTTTTCTCAAGGAAGAGAAGGAAGGAAGTTCCTGCCTTCTCTTCCGGGAGAAAAGTAGCTTGTCCACCGAAAATTCGAAAACGAATGAGTTTCTTTTTTTTGTGTGTTTCTGTGTTTTTGTTCGCTAGAGCTTTGATAGTCGACCGTTTTGAAGGTTTTAGATAAACCCAAGCTCTGCACTACTACAATTTTCAAAGCCACCAAACAAGACAAAACCTGACAAGCCAATACTACAAAAAACTGTCCTTCGAATCTGCACGTTTTTTTCGATCGCTTCATTCGATCCGTCCAACATCCCTATTCAGTTTTCTTCGCTCTACCTCAGTTGTCCACAGATATTCAATCAATCAGTCTTGTAAGAAGAGCACGTAATTGTCTTCACTTTCATAGTTTAACACCAGTCGAAATTCATGCTGACTGAGTGGGGAGTGGAATGCTCGTTCCTGTTGCGGAAGTGAAAAAATGTGTATTCGTGGGCTTGGTGACAGTTGAAAGGAAGCCGAGGGTCATGTGGCAACGAACCCAAAAGCGTCTTCCATGGGTCGTCAGTAACTCTTTAGTTGGGAACATTGGAACGCTTTCAGAAGCGTATTTAGCAGCCATGGGATCACGGAGTCCACCCTAAGGAACATTGGTACTTCTGAGGGGAAATTACGTTTAGAATAAATGACGACTTTCTTGTGTAAGAAGTTAGTTATAGAAACTGAAAAATCTTAGAACTTGAATGCCCCTAGTAAAGGTCCAACGGATATTTCCTTTCCCTTTTTTAGGCTTCAACCAAGATTTCTGCCCTGTAGACTTCCAAATAAGAATTTTTATTCAGGTTTCACGCACATCTCGAGCGCATATCAACTTCATACCCATGGTATTTCTTTGCTCCTCTCGTAAGCCGTCTCCTCTCCCATCCCTCATGAATCCGTTTCCCTTTCGTCTTCAACGAATTCTCCTCCTTTATGCGAGCGAGCCTGCCTTGTTTATTTTTCTCCCGCCCGCCATTACGGCATCACGACGTGCTCCCCTCTTACCATGCGTCCCCTTTCCTCATTCACACACGCGTTTTTCATCCGACGACATTTCCGCATTTCCACGGGAGGAGATGAGCGGGGGGGGGGGGGAGTGGGAGCGTGCGAAAACAAAAACGATGCGAAATAATACAAACAATGAAAGGAAAACATATGAAGCTGGAAACATACACAGCTAAGATGGCATCTTGTAAATCCATGTCTTGCTATTTTTTATTATATTTTTTAACCTTGCATCATCAACATTCTCGGAACTCTTTTCTTGTGTTCCGTCCGTTGGCGAACCGCAATTGCACAACGCAAATAACCGTGTTTCTCTTTTCAATCCTTAACTATTATGAATTTATTCTTATTTTACTATTTATTTGCCGTAAAGTAGCTGAAGAATTTTCTATTGAAAAATATAAAATCAACTGTCCAGCTTAATGAACAATCGGTAAGAAACGCAGAATATGAAGTAGAGATAGACTCGTAGAGTACATCCAGTGGTAGAACAGAATAAAAGGACAAAGCAATATTAATAGTACATATGCTATATGAAGGTCACACGTTAGTAATCATAATTGTCAACGATAGAATTATTGAGAGATCCCATGAAAACGAAAAGAGGAAGGAGATGAAAATATCTATGATTAATCAGGTATCTTATATTTGGTGAATATATCTATTAAAGAGATGTAAGTCACAGCCTTTATGAGGAAATTAATGACAGAAACCAAGGTATAGAATGATTTAAATTTAAGGAGATAATACGACACATGGGAAAGCTGCAAGGGTCGTTATAGGGCTGTTAAATCAGAGTTGTTTCATGGGAACGAAGCACTGATAAACTCCACACATATCGAATTACAGCACTTTTACCCATAATGAAACCCTTGGCATATTCATTACAAGCATCCTCAATTTTTTGGAAAGCTTCCGTTCCGTCTCCACGACTACGAGAACTATTTCTTTTCCGAGGCTTAATTCAGTTCGTAACAGATTGGAACATTTTGAGATTAAGAGACATGTTATGAGGAAAGTTGCACGTAGGCGGCTTCAGATATTTTAATATAAATAAAATGAGGAAATTAAAAAAAAAATCCAATTGTCTTCTCCCTTCTATCCCCCCCCCCTCGCTCTCCACGACATGCCTTTCCGCTCCTTGCCATTTTAAAAGTCACTCCATAGCATCCTTGCTTTTCCTCGATCTTCGAAAGCGACCACACGAATATTCCTAAACCAGCTTATCCTAGAACTCCCGTAATGCCACCTAAATAGACATGCTAACCCTGTTCAAGCATTTGCATTATTCCTCACCGGAGTACGACTTACATACCATCAAACCAAACCCATTCACTGGTAACAGCGTTCGTGCTTATGAGCATAAGGTTATGGCATGCAGTACTTTCTTCTCGCGCACATTAGGATATCTACAAGATGTGTTCAATAAAACACGGGAATTCGAGTTATTTGAAAAGAATTTTATTTATCGGTCTGCATCAATGCTACCCCTTCGAAGTAGGTCTCATTAGATTTAGTGCACTTATGGTAGCACTTTTTCCAATCCCCGAAACACTTCTGGAACTCGATCGTTAGTATAGCTTGTAGCTCTCTCAGCTACGCATTTTCTGTTTCATCTATGCTTGCACGAAACGACCGCCTTTTATAGGTTTGCTTTATTTTCGGGAACAGAAAAAGTCACACGAGGCATGTCTGACAAATATGTAGGCTGGGACATCATTACAGTGCTATTTTTGGTCAAAAATTCACGTATACGCTGTGAGCAGTGTGAACAGGTACACTATCGTTATGGTGCAAAAGCCATGAATTGTTTCGTGACGAATACGGGTGTTTTTTTTCGTATAGATTTACGTAAACGGCTGATAACTTGTAAGTAGTGCTCTTTTTTGATCGTTTAACCATGTGGAAAGAACTCATCGTGTGCTATGCCGTGCACTATGTGTATGCGAAGTTATAAAATTCCCGCTATCTTTTGAACGTACCTCGTATATCAGTACCTCTTAAGGTCAGTGCTGAAGAGGAAATTGACAGGCAACGTAAGAAATGAAGACGCATGGAAAATAACAAGAAAAGAAAGGATATACCAAACCGAACGCCTTTAGGAAAAGAATTCAATGGGTTGAACACTCGTTGATCGCAAAGAGTTTGTAAAGTACATAACGTAAAAGAAAATAGATCGGAAGTTCCCACGAGGAATGCCAGGAGATAAATATATCGACAAGATTCAAGAGGAACTCAGGAAAAAAGAATTAGCCGGGAATAGGGAATTATGTACTAAGGGATATAGGTGCATTGAGGGCTCCGGTCAACTAATCTTCGGATTAGAGTATTGATGATAAAAATTATTATCCTCAGAATATTATCTACATTTAAATATAAACTCATTTGTTTGACCTCTTCGTCGATTGTCTTCTTTCTTTAAAAAAGTAACTCACACAATTTTGCTCGTAAATATTGGCATCGAGTGCAAGTTAAAGATTTCACTCCGAAGCATACAATATTTTTGTCTGATAATATTTTCAACGTTTCCTTGTGCATGGTATGATTTACGATGACTCTGGTGCATGGTGAAGCAAAATGTAGTGTAAATCAATATTGCCTAAGGGCATACATGACGGAAATAGGTCTTTGGAGGCATACAAGGGTTTTAACGCTATCGAGAAGAGACTGACTATGTCGGGAAGAAGGTACGGAAAATCAAAAAGGAAGGAAACCAATATTTTATGAACACCCCATTCAATTAATTAACGATTATAATATCTTATGTTTTAGCCTTTTTTGAAGACCATTGTATCCAATTATAAAGTTCAACGGAGAGCCTATGGATACAATACTAGTTTAGGTGTACCAAATTCCATACCATCCATACCATCAACCTGTACAAATCAAGCCATTCAAATGCAAGAGAAATATACGAAAAAGTAGAGAAGGACCAAAGATCCAGTAAAAATTAAGGAGAACCGAATCATGGTGTGAGGGAGACTGGAAACCTGCGGTCGGAATTGAGTGGCGTGGGACAGCTCGGGCTGGAAAATATAAATGGCGCAGAAGAAAGATTGATAAAATTCTGTGATGAGAGAAGTATGACAGTGGCAGACATCCACTCCGAGCAATATCGGAGAAGAAGATAGGGATGGAAAATGCCGGGGGACAGGGCAAGATACCTAATATACTCCAAACTTGACAGAAAGAAGAAAAAGAACCAAGTTATACCGTGTAAGAGTATTTCCCAAAATCATAAATTCCGATCACAATCTGGTGGTCATGGATAGGTAACTGTAATGCAAGAAAATGAAGAAAGTGACCCAGAAACCCAGCTGAAATACTAAGACACTCGACGAAAAGCTAGATATATTAAGGTTCACTGTGACCATCAACAGAAAAAAAGAGGGAATTTATACTATTAGCATGGAAGGAGATAAAATATATGATAACATAGGTAGCAGATGAGAAACTCGTGAGTAAGGCGGAGAAATCTAAGCGGTCATAGAAAATAGGAAAATAAGAAAATTCTTAGAGGCGAGAAGGATATGTAATAATATGAGAAATGAAACTGAGGAAAACGCTCATAAGAAGTTTCGGAATCAATTCATATGAGAGCGGAATAAGGCCCAGGAAAAGTGGATAGAAAGCTGCTACGAGTAAATTAGTGACAACATAAAGAAGAAAAACAGCGGAAAGTCTTAAAAACTGATGAGAAGGCATTTTGGAGAAAGAAGAACAAAATCCTTTAGCAGCCGAGATGCTAATGGAAAAATACTTAAAGAAGATTAAGACTTTGGAAAGAGATGGAAGAAATAATACATTGAAGTACTCTACCAAGGACCCAAACCACTTAATCATAACTTAATTAAAGAATGAATGTTGATAGGAGAAAACGAGTGCGGCCCCGAAATACTGAGAAGCAAATTTAACAGAGACGGTAAAGGCTTGAAGAACAACAAGGCACTATTAAGCCGAAAAAATAGACGAAGAAAAATATTCAAGGTACTCAATAAAAAAATCAAAGAATATTTTCTTTGGAATAATCAACAATAAAGACGACAGATGATAACTACCAGAGAACTTCGAGAAGAGTGTCACGGTTGTATTCCCGAAAAAAATCAATAAAGATAAATGTAAAGAACATAAAACTCACGAATCGAAAGTACTTACTTGGATAATTTGCCGAAGGAATGAAATAAGATACATCACATAACACCAATTCGAATTAGCAAAAACGAGGAGCTGGAGAGGCAATATTCAGTTTGATGGGGCTGGCCAAAAATATGATAGGCGTAACAATTAGATCATGTGTATCAAGAATAGGAAAATGATTCCAAAGTTATTTTCTTTCCTTAGTGGTGACTACGCTAGAAGAATGGGTTCTGTTGGCATTGCTTCTCCCGAACCTGAGATACCATCTTCATGGTAATCGATCGAAATGGTAAATGTGATCCAATATTAACTAATAAATTCCTTAATGTTAACGACCTTTCGATCCCTAGTAACCTAATATAAATGAATTTTCTTTCCTAAATCTTCTCTTAGCCACTAGTACTTTAAACTGAAGAAAAGCAGTCACTCCATGGAGAATTTTAAACAGCAGAGGGAGCAAGGGGTTGTGGTTAAAAAAACCCTATTTATTACGTAAAACGGATAAGTGGGTGTTGGTTTTAAAGTAAGTTTCACTAAAAAGAACATTCTCGTTCTATGGTTGTTTGAAAAAAAAAATTTTTTAATTCATTGAAAATATATTCCGAAAAATCCTTATTGCCTGCTGTTTTGCTCAGCTCCATAGTCGCCCAACATTTCGTTACAGGATGAAAATTGCTATATGACACTTTTTCATGGTAATAACTTAAAAACATTAACCTCAAATTTTACAATCCTTTCTGACTTTGATACGTGACACTTCTAAATGTATGCCAAGGTATTCACTTAAGAGCAAAAATTCAATAATAATGACCACTTGAAACGTATTGCAGATTGGAGATTTTATTTCAGCATTCTCCGCGCAAACTCCAACAGGCAATACACTTTCATCAAAATATATGAAAGCCATGTTGAATTTGCTTTTACCGAAACATATGATGGGGGATAATGCAATGCTTTCACCAACACATGCGCAGGGGAAAGCTCCATTTCGTCCGGTTCAGTGCGCGAGAGTGTATTCCGGTATTTAATTTGGCTCGATCTCGTCCACAATCATCCCCGCAAACCTTCCACAGAGAACCCGTGCGACGAGAAAAAAATCCCCAAATGGTTTTTTGCGACCAATCACGCCAAATTTGGATACATACATTTCCGAGCACATGCCATATGGCTCAGGGCAGATACCAGATATATATTTTTGGGGCCGGCTCGTTTCCCTCACGATAAATAAACTCACGCAAGCACGTGCAACTATTTTCCACCTCGCCCCATGGAATGAAAATTTTTCAATGACATAAAAAAACGAGCCCGCTCCCTCTGCTTACACTCACCCCTTCGCTCCCCTTATAACTATCACGACCCCGTCAATTTTCCCCCGACAATTCTCCCTTTCATTCGCATCCGACGTAACTACCAACTCCGGAGCCCCTTCACCCACTCCAAAAAACCCCTCAAGATGTATTGTAGCCTTTTTTATTCTAATCTAACTCACCCCACCTCACATGTGAGCACCCACATGGTGCAAACCAACCCCTTTTAGCAACTCCCGGGGGAGGAGGGTTGCGAATCGGTTTTCAAAACAATTTTCTCTTCCCGGACCCCCCATCTTTCCGAGAGCTTAAGTCTTTTTGCATCATTTCATCCATCTACCCTGTCTCATCGCTTGGGGACTGCCCCACGGGGAGAAGATCGCGCCGGTGTGAGTGCGTGTTTGTACGCACGGGTCCTTTTATTCATCCCTTCCATTCACGTCCTCGCCCTTCCTCCCCTGATGTGGCAGGGAAGACGCGTCACGTGAGCCATCCGAGTCCGCCGGTTTGTCCTTTATGTCCTTCTTCCCCCCTCCTCTCTTTACTCTCTCAGTCATGAGGGGGACTCCCATTTTCCTCCGACCAGACCCTTCCGCCTCTCCGAGACAGGAGAGGGGAGGCAGCCCGGTCTCCCTCGGACACACCTTCCTTCCCACTAACGCCAACGCCCACGCCTTTCTCCCCCCCCCCTCAGGGGAAGGATGATGCGAGCCTTTCAACTCGCCGCTCGGCTGACGGAAACAAGTGTCGCTGCCGGGCGGTGACTACCATGCCGCGACGGGTTATATCGTATGATTAATATTTCAAACATGACTGGCCCGATAAACTTCCCGAACTATTATGCCCGGATAGTTAGTCATATCTCCTCTCAAGGATGATCTAGGAGCCGAAGGTAGCTTGCTTCGTCGCGGTATGAACAGAATTACTGAGGTAAGGTGGCCAAATAAATCAACATCCAAAGTACCCTGCTCTCAGCCTTGAGTGCTAAATGGTCTCAGCCTAGCATTTCCACGTGAAA
Source organism: Hetaerina americana (assembly GCF_022747635.1). Classification (NCBI taxonomy): domain Eukaryota; kingdom Metazoa; phylum Arthropoda; class Insecta; order Odonata; family Calopterygidae; genus Hetaerina; species Hetaerina americana. The sequence continues at coordinate 55,594,410 of NW_027287316.1, forward strand.
ACGTGGAAAAACTATGATTATGCAATTAAAATGAATACTAAATTTAAAAAGAGAAAGTGTACGGAGCGTCGTACTTTCTGGTGGCGGACACAAATGAGTTGAAGTACATGAAATACATGTCTTAAAGTGAATATATTTACCCCTATCATAGTTCCACAAAAATAATCCGAAAATTCAATCTATGGTTTTTATTAGTTGATGTCTCAGTAAAAACAAGTAATAAAAACGTTCAAAAGTGTAATTATCTAAATAGGGAATTCATATTCAAATTGAATTTTACTTTAAGATAATATTCCACGTTCACTTTTTTCAGCATTTCCTTTCAGTGCACGACTCTCATACGTTTATCACTATTATCAACCGCTTGAACTGAAAATTTATATCTTGCTTTTTCCATGTACCACGCCTTCCGTAAAACTATAAAAATATAACTTAACAACTTTCATGGTTGCACATAAAGATGGTAGAAGATATCCCACTCTCTCCTTAGCATTCGCATTTCATAAAATTTCTAATGATGTACTTTGTCATTTATTACTAAATAATTTTATTCCAGGGCATCAGTAAAGGAAGATAAATTACTCCAGGGTTTAAAGGGAGTACGAGAGAAAATTGAAAATGTCTTATTAATGAATAAGTTTAAGAATAATGATTTTATTTAAAGCAGAAATTGGAATTGAAAATTTTAGAGATTGTAAAAATATGAATAAGAAACTCGAGAGCCTCTCTCCCCCTCTCGCTAATCAAAAATTCGTCCCTAAACTGGGAACGTGAAGGTCATGTGAAATGGAGGATGCGAAAGAAGGCACAGAATGCACTATGCAGAAATCGCAACGGTGAAAAATATGAATAATCATGTTGAAGACATGGACTTGCGATCGCGCGCATTGCGCGAGTGGCGCATGTGGTTAATCTGAAGATAAGACACTGCAATTAAGAATATTACTATAATTATGTTGACATGCAAAATATAACCTAGGAATCAGTACAGTAAAAGCATTTGTATGGAGTGCTCAACCAAGTCCGAGAAAGCGGGACATAGATTAATCAGAACCAGTGGAAGATAGTCTGGTCGAAACCTAGTACCGGAGGCGGACATTGAAGATGAAGTGGAGGATGAAAATGATAAATGAGGAAATTTACAGAAGAATTGGGGAGATAAAGTTGACTTGGAGACAGAAAAGGAAAACTAGAATGGGGCACATCGTGAGAGTTAATGGATTTGTTATGAGTACAATAGAAGAGAAGACACTAAAAAGAAGGCAAGGAACGAAATACGAACAAAAAGTAAAGATGATTGCTGGAAGGGAGAGATAACAAGCCTACTAAGGGAGCTAGCTAGCATCGAAAAGGAAGAAATGGAGGGCTACAGCGAGCCTAATTCCGATTTGAAGGACTAATGAAAATTGACACGCGCCATCATAATTATTATCAAGAGTAGTATAACGACCATAATAGGTTTTTTGATGAATCCATAACCTATGCACTTCTAAATTGCTAAGCCCCGCCCTACGTTCTTTATGCCAAAAGAGCAAAAAAACATTCCTGCTAAACAAAATTGTCTCGGTAAAATCGTGGCAATAAATAAATAATATATAATTTAAATTTAAAGAAACAATTTTCAACTCCGCATACTTCCTACTCCCCTCCATTCCGTTAAATACGCTTAATCTATTCCTACCTGTATACCTTGCTTATCCAAAATTCCCCCTTCTGTAACCGTATTCGACTTTCCATTTCCACTCAAATACCTTGAATATATTATTTTTGCCTTCTCATTCTTTCTCCCAGCGACGTTCACCCATCTACTACAATACCGCGAACTTATTCAATTGATTTTATTTCTGTTTTTTCCATTATTATACTTAGTCGCCATCGTCACATTTATTTTACTTATAATAATGACCATGCAATGTTAATTCCACTTACAGAGTTCTAAATAAGACCGAAACATTCCTCACCACCTTCGAAAAGTATTTTTCAACTAATTTTGCTAATGGTTGTCGCATATTATTCGTTATTTTAATCCATTCTCTTTTGAGCATTTATTCGTAACCTAATTCAAGACAAGGTAAGCATATTCTTATCTGTCCTTGAGTATTTCGCCAACACCCACTTTCAAATGTCTCTTCGAAAATTCAAAAGGCGCCACTTTCTCTCCTTTGGGAAAGTTCAGCTTCACTTCTTGTGTACCATGACTGAATCTCATTAGGCAGGACAATGGAAAATTCAGCAGGAAGTTTGCGGGGATAGTGAAATAAACGGTAGTAATGGATGAATTTAACTGCTTTCCAAATTTATATCCGCTTTCATAAGTCAGCTCTTTCTCGACATTCACAACCCGAATGGGACAACATCAATGTGATGTCCAGTAAGCCACCGGCAAGGCTTGTGGCTGGGGATGACTCGACAACAGCCACGCAAAGGAATACTCGAGGAGATGAGGTCACGTACCGTGAACGTAATTTGTGTAATATGAGGCTATGAACAATTATGAGTTCATAATGAATGTGATGAATCAGTAATCCATTAGAAAAATGTTTACGTATAATTTTTCCCATATCCTGAGAGACTTACTGGGTGCCTTTTAAAGGATCTTATGGCAATGTTTCTTTGGAAAGTGCTCTATAAAAGTCTAATTGGCTTATGCACCTTTCAATTTATCCAGTTCATTTCCCTACGTAATCCTTAGCAAAATATGTACAATTCTTTCCAATGTTTTGGCAAAAATGTCTTCCTTCCTTCTATATTCAGTTTGCGAAATGAATGGGAAGTAGCGGGTGATGGCGTTGACCTTTCGATCGGTTGAGTTTCGTGCTCTTGGACGAACGTTCATGCTGACTGAGGTGAACAGGAAAACTTTTGAGAACAATCTAATGGATCCATGAACAAGTTAACTTTAATTATTCTGGTAAACTGTCGCCTAAATTACCCATAGCCGCTCAGGCAGTGGTCGAGGTAGGGTCATGTGACACCCGGACAAGAAGTGAGCATCAACTTTCGGAAGCAACCTCTGGTTTTTTTGAAGAGACGAGCCAACGAGAGAATAAATGTCTCACTTTGATCAGAACACTCGTTTCAAGGACTAAAATACTCACGTCAATTTTGATTATTTAACGGTCATGCTTTGAAGGCGCACCTGAAAGTAATTCTTGGAAACTTTAAAAAAATGTGGGACATCAGTTTATTAGCCATTGGACGCAATGGAAACCCCTCTGCAAAAACCACAGTGCTTGCTTTCAACTTTGGACCTAATTGAATGGGTGGATGAACTGCATACTTTTGTTTTTGTCACTTCAAGAGCCACTGACCAGTCCTTTATAGTTGATACGTGTTCGCCTCGCCGAGCGTAATAGTCTCGTTCCGTGAATCTCGCGTCGGACCACAGAGTCAGTGCTTGCAACGGAGGTTTTCCAATTTTGAACTGAAGTCAACATGAGCGGTCTAATCACGTTACCTGCCTTGGCCCGTGTTTGAGGACAGAGATTGAAAATTTTTATCCCTTTTCTTTTTCATTTCCACAACTTTATTAAAAACTAAGGAAATTCACGACCGAAAGGAATACTTCTTTTTTTCGTGAACGAAATACTGTTCCTTTATACGTGATAAAAGATATGCATCCTGATCTTTCAAATGAAAGGGGTGAAAAAATAATCACATATAAAGAAATAGGAGAAATATATCGTCGATGATAAAAATAATTTAGCACAATGTCTCCAAATGTCTAAGAAATCATTGAAATTTCATACTTTTTGAATACATATTTTTATTTTCCATAGTTTTCTTTCCGCATTGAATAAGCTCAACTATGATTAATAACCTACTCAAAAGGAACATTTATTCATTAGTTTTCATAAACCCGTGAGATATTTTGCCAAAGATCATCAATCGATATAGATAAGAACTAATTTTATCTACAGCTTAGTTTACGATAGGTATACGCTAAGGAGACAATAATCTAATTATATTGTTACGCAACGGTAAGCTAAGTAAGTTCAGGTTTCTATGCAAATTACACATTTGTACTCTAAATCTCTAGAGTAGGAATAGAAAATTTACTTTCACCCCAAATCCGTTACCCCCCAATCGATGAATTGTGTATGGTGGACGACAGGGTTTCTTTTTCTGCTTCCCCATTGTTTTACTACAATTTTTTTCTATATATTCCTTTAATTTGCTAAACTGTATTAAACAGGCTAAAGTTGATCCAGTAATTTCGTCACAACAGAGAAAGCGAGAATACCGTCAACAAAGCCCACACACGACCTTCATAACACGGTTTGCGAAAGATGAGAACGATCAAAAGTGTATGGGAAGGAATTTGTAGTTGCTAAAATGATAAAGCTAATGCCCGGTATTGATTCAATTCCGATGATTTTACTAGGGTCAAGAAAAAAATGCCGCCCTATGACAGTTATGTATAATCATTTCACGCTTAGGTCAATATTGGAAAACGGTGATAGCGATGAACCGGAGTTAGATCACTTTCTAGAACAATAGAGGTGAAAGATCGAGGGTAATAACGCACAGCGGGATCTTCAGCCGCTGCTCCTATTTACATTTCACCCCATCCCCTTTACCACCACCACAAACCCTTTGGGATGCCGGGATGGGCTCCGGGCCTTCCCCCCTCCGCTTGGTCGGGTGACCTCAGGGGGATCGGGGAGAGAGAGAGAGAGAAAGGACGTAAGGGCTGCGCTCATCTTTACCTTCAGATGTTTTCACCTCATCGCGGGATTACCCGTGGGAGGTGCTCCTTCATCCCCCGAGCTGTGAAGCCTTCACCCCCACCACCCACCTTCTCCTGCCCCCCTCCTACCATTCTCTCTCTCCTCCTTTCCTTTTCGCATCCATTCACCACGGTCGGCGGACGGGAGCTGAAAACCGGAGATGTGGAGGGCGAGGGAGGGAAAAAGGGGTGGTGTGAGGGCCCGCGAGAGAGGCTCGAGGGGGGGAAGGGGGGCGGGGTGGAGAGGGAGGTGAAATATCGATTGGCATGCGTCACTTGGACCACTTATCGCCGGGGTTGGGTTTTTGGGCAGGAGGGCTGGGGTGCGGATGGGAGAAGGGTATGAGAAGGAGATGGGAGAAGGCTAAAAGGGTTTTCTGAGAAGAAGGAGACTATCGGAAGAGAAGGGGATGATTCGGTTCCTGAAACCCTTTAAGGAGGCGGTGATGCGAATGAACTATATCCTGTGACTACACCTTCATTCATTCGGTCGTTGGACTGATACTAAAACAATGGTGGAACGAATGAACATTGAAGTGTATCTCATGAAAATATAAATTACCGCACTTAGGTTCGATGGAACGATTTTTTGTAACATATATCGATTAGGGTATCTTTTTCAACAATTTATGATATTTAAGAGGTAACGGCCAGAATAGTGCACTGTTCTTCAAATTCCGTCCTTCTCCGGCTAATTAAATGTCAAGGTAAATGATGCCAAAGTAAACCATACGCAGAACATTTATGCATCTATTTTTTTATAATAAGAGAAAATAAGGCAATGAATTTCACAGCACAAGGAGCACTGAAATAAAGCAGCGCGCGAATTGCATTGCGGTCAAAATGAGATTGTTGACAAGCTCAGGAAAAGAGGATTAACATTGATTAAAAAGGATCGTGGAGTAATAGGCAGTAATTAGGTTAATGATATGAGTGGCAATTATGTTGATGGTTTGAAAAATAATCGCTGTTCTGCTTTAATATTTGTGATAAAACCACCCCATGCCACTGTTATAAATACATGTTATGTGATAAATCGCTCGGGAGCGAATTAGTTTTCAAGTAATGGATAAAACAACATATTGAAAACACAAATTTCCTTAGTTCTGAGAATAAATTTATTTTATATCTTCAAAACATTTGTTCAAATTAACCCATAGTTACTTTAATTATATAAATGGTGTATTGAAGGCAGAGGTTGTTTAGACAGGCTAGGGCGGCCATCGTAGCAATTGAACAAGAAATAACGTTTTCAGGGGAGAGGGTTTCCTTCCCCTATACCTACCTGGATATTAAAGTCTACGCCTGCGAGCTCTCACATGCCTGCGACCCATTACGTTCGCTTGATAACATCAACAGAACTTTAGATGGGAATGTCCGGTTTAGAAAACGGAACATTCCAACCAATATCTACCTTGACTACTATATATTTGTGTGTGTATATATAATATAATGTAATATAATATAATGTCATATAATATTATATATATATATATATATATATATATATATATATATATATATATATGTATATATACATATATATGTATATATGTTATCATTTATATACATACATGGACATATTTGTACAAGAAAGTGAGGATAAGCTTTCACAAACGTGGAGATGGCATGAAAAATTTACAGCTCATAAAAAGGCACTTAAAATTTTATTTTTGCATATTTCTGTGGCTCAACCACCTTTTTCAACGAAAAGAAAAAGCATTATAAAAAAGTGATAGCCTTTTTATGCGTCTATAAGTTTTTCATAATATTTTATATATTTCCAAGTTTCATACATATGTGTGTATGTATATACTAAAAGTTTCTGCACTCACAGAGCATTATATATATATATATATATATATATATATATATATATATATATACATACACACGCACTTCTGGTTCTTAGATATGCATGACTTATATACATTTAATGGCCAACAAACAAATGGCTAATTTCGGTAAGGATGTGATTTGACATGGTAAATATATTTTAGTCATAAATACATGCCCTAAACTGGCTAAAGTGATTGCACGCTTTACGCATATGCTTCCTAAACTTTGTACAAGGTAGAACGTAACTCATGCCAGTTAGGCTATAGGTTAGAAACTTATTTTCCAAGTAGTCACAGGTGTGCCAAATGAGGAACGAAATTCGCCGCTCTATGATATATTTATGCGACAGTTTCTGTGAAGGTCATATCGTAATATGAGAGGGAATATAGCGGACCCAAAGTGGCCACACTTTCACGGACTTATGCTTTTATAGCCATTCGTGACAGGGCTCCATATCGATTATTTTGGTTCACAAAAATTCCCCGTATCTTCCAATTAATTAAACTAAAGTTAAAAACAGGAATTTATTGTATGGCATCATGTGAGAATATTAAAACCTTTTTTAATAGAATTCCGTTTGATCAAGGTAGACCTAATATTAAAAAAATATATTTCAAGGGTTCTTTTCGAACGAATTGCAGAAGGTATTCTTGTATCTAGATCAAATTACTGACCTCACTACCCTTATGTGTGAATTTTATCCGTCGTGGGCTTTGTATTAGGTGAGCTCTATCTTTTCCCACATAACCAAACTTCGAGTTGATAACTGTAATTATATATATGTGTGTGTGTATGTGTGTGTGTGTGTGTGTATGTGTGTGTGTGTGTGTGTGTGTATGTGTGTGTGTGTGTGTTTATGTGTGTGTGTGTGTGTGTGTGTATATATATAGCGTTGGGCTACTGACCGGAGGGCCTAAGTTCGATTCCCAGGTAAGGCTCACACTCTGCTCCACCCTAGCTGTGTGATTTTTCGAGTACCAGATCTTCCTGCTTTGAAAATGCTTTGCAACAGGAAAGTGCTATGAAACAGAAAATACAGCCTGTAGGGGAAGCCTGTATAAACTGGTGCAAATAGCAGAGAATTTGCAGTTTTAACTTTTTCTTATTCACCATTAACTTTCAAATTGACGATTCGGATGAGGACTCCTCTATTCAACTGCATTTTTTATTTGATTCCTTTAGATCAGACTTACATCTCACCTCCTCTTACATCTCACTTAATTTCTCTGGGGTATTCGTCCCTCAGGCATTCCTTTTCTCCCGTCCTGCATACTATTATTTAATGAAATAAACGTCTATTCGCTTCACTGCACCACATTTCCGTCCCAACCCGTGGTAAATACGCAAATTAAATCAAAGCTTGGAATAAATATTGAGTTGAAAGCTCAATATTATGAAGTGCTTAAAGAGGCGAAAGTGTAATATTCTGAAAGGGTACCACTGGTTGACTGATTTATCTAGAGAACACCAACATGCATTGGAGGGAAAAATAATGAATGAACATGGTTATAACCCCTTGTAACTTAATAATATATAGTTAATGATAGTGGATTTAATATCAGCTTAAATAAATATTTTCGCGCCTTTAAATGAGTTGTGTTTCAGTAATTTCCGTCTTTCACCGACATTGCCAACTTATGTGTCGTCTGGGAAATATATCAACGTGTTTTATGTAGCAAGAAATTTCAAATAGAAAAAGTTACGACGTGCAATGCAGGGAAAATTATAAGTGAAAATTTTATTGAAAATAAATACCTTGACAGTGCAGGGAAGTTTCGTGGGAAGTCTTTATCACCGTCAGAACCAGGCATGTACAAACTGAACCGATCTCTTATTTCTAAGTCTTTCTGTGACTCAACACTAATATTACGGGACTCTAGGTATATTGCTTCATATTATATATAATATTAATAAAAAATAAAAATACGATGACTATTCATGGCCATTCTACACAAGTATTTCCCTTGCAGCTATAACAATCGTAAAAATATTTCTCGACAAATGATTTGATGTTTTCCCAGCGTATCAGCTGCGTAAATTCCTTTCGGGTCCTCCACCGGGTTATATCGTCCATATCGGCCAACGTTTCGATGCCCGACTCGGTCATCGTCTTCAGGAGTCTTCAGAATTCAGAAGCCCTGAAGACGATGACCGCGTCGGACATCGAAACGTCGGCCGATATGAACGATATAACCCGGTGGAGGACCCGAGAGGAATTTACGCATATTTATCGACGTTTTCCAACAAAGTTCTCATAAGCTTTGACTATAATTAATATTACCAACAATTTAAAACGGAAGAGCCTTCTCCTTTCTACCACTATACATTTAAGGTATGTTAATTTTCGATTCGAATATAGTACTAGACGAAGCTACTTCTCAGCTGCACTAAATTTGAAATTGCTACTTACAGTGCAGGCATAGTAATCTCTTTCATCGTCAAAGAGAATGGATTAAGAATTATGGACATGGGAGGCTATAAACAACTCTCACCTCTAGAGACTGAGACATGAATTTCTTGGACAAAGAAATAAAGTTGGGAAAAAAGGGGGAATAATAGGAGAGAACACTTGAAAAGGAAAGATAAGTTAGACTAAGAGCCTAGGCCCTAAGCCCGTCGGCGACAGTATTTTTTATGCGAGTGCCTATGGAAAGGGTGGGCAACAAAAGAAGATAGAAACCTTATTGAAACAATTTAGGGTTCAAAATCGAAGAGTAAAGGGAACGGAATCTGGGGTATGGGCGAGGGAGGAGGGAGGCGACGGGCGGCTACCATTTGGAAGGAGGGAAGCTACCACTCCGGGAAAGACACGGGATCAGATGGGGCAAGGGAAGGGGGACGGACTGGAGAGCTTGGAGAGGGATGTGGGAATTGAGAGAATAAATGGAATTCCAGGGGGAGACGGAGGTGGGGCGTTGGGGGGAGACGCCTTCGGAGCGCCCGGGAAGGACTTTGGAGGCCGCCTAGAATGTTGGTGGGGCCTTTAGGAAGGTTTGCAAGGGGAGGATAGGGGGGAGTCTGGTGGCGGAGAGCCCGGAGAACCGTGGGGAAGGACCGACTGGAGTCAGAAATGAGGCCTGGATTAAGTCTCTCCCCAAAATATGCCTGCCTCTACATCCTTTCCCCGCGATTCGGCAAAACTCGCGGATTGCAAAATTTCTTCCCTTCATTTTAACCTCGCTTATTCAATATCACCCAAATGTATCCTAAAACGCTCAACGAATAACTTGACAGGAAATCTATACACAGATTTATCGAGCCATAACAGGTGTCGAGATTATGTAGTAAAGATCTGAATGATCGCTTTTACGTTAGTTGATGATTTAATAGCCAACTGTACTATTAAAGCTTGGCGAACCGTGCCATTAAAATTGCACATGGCCCTGCAGCCATGAGGAAATATTGATGCGATCGACGGTTTATCCGTGTCATTACGTGTGAGGCAGAGACAACCGTATTCACAGGGTTTAGATAACGAAATATAATTTTTGAAATCGTGAAAATATGTTTTGACTAATTTTACGATCCCGCCTGTTAGTAAGTTATTATTTACATTAGGTAGTTAGACAAATAAACTTCAAACAGATCTAGACTTTCAAATTTAGGATTTCTCAGGCATTATTATTTTTCAACGATATATCCATAGAAAAAGAAAAAGGCTAAGCTAAGCATTAAAATAGGGGGGCAAAAACTAGAGCAGGTAGAACAGTTTACGTATCTCGGTAGTGTTTTGGACCAACACGGTCAAAGTAGTAGGGACGTAAGGAGAAGAATTGCGCTAGGCAAAGAGGCTTTCACAAGGAGGAGGGAGTTGATGATGGGGACGTTGAGTAAGGACATTAAGAAAAGACCGGCAGTGGGATGTTGAAGACTGTGATAGAGGGGAGAATGTTGGGCAAAAGAGGAAAGGGAAGGAACAGGATAGGGATGTTGGACGGGATGAAGGGAGGAAGAAAGTACTCAGAGATGAAGAGGGACCTGATGTAGAGCAGGATGCTGAATTTTGAGTTTTGTTAGGAGTCACAAAATATTTATTTGGTAGCTTTGTCTATTCAAAAACCTACCTTAACCGGTAGATTACCTAATAATAATATCCCAAGAATAAATGCAGTTGCTCACCAAGCATGAGGAAATGGTTATCGACGGATAGGGATACTTACCTTCCAGATTTTGGATATAAAACAGTAGATAAAATAATATACAACACCGCAGTAAAAATATATTATGCAGATCAGAGTGAGTAACTTCACATACAAAGTGCAATCAAATAACCGTATCATAACTTATACCCACCAACGGGGTATACTGATACATTGTTTAAGTAATAGATTAGAGGAGCAGGAGCTACATGGAGATCCTTTTCTCTGCGGAAAATAAAGTTAGCAATAAATTATAGTTCCTAAATCCTCATCCAATCTTTGAAATTACTTTCGTTGTATCAATAAATTTTCTCTTCACTGCAACAATAAATCACTTTATATTATTCCCGGCGTGAATATTGAACAGATAATCCAATTATCCCATAGATGACTTTCAGAAGAAATTCGTTTTGAAGCGCTACCATTATGCATGATGTCCAGGGCACAATTATTATTTTGAAATCAATTTAGACAGAAATATTGCGTCAACTTGAGCTCTTAGAAAATTTATTTCAAATCATCATCGATTTTAGAAATTCGATACTATGGTGCTGGTTCATTGGAAATATTTGATTTAACGTAGTCCTGTTGTTTTATGGCTAACCAACCTGAATCAAGGTAATCTGTTGCACTAAATTAGCTAGCCACATTTTAACGCTCTCTCTATCCCGCTGACCTCACAAAGGCGCTTGAAAAACTTCGACGTCACTCGAAACATTTTCCTCCATTGTGAAAAATCAGTGTCTATCTTGGTTTTTTAAATCATTTTTTCATTCTGACTTTCCATCTAACGACAAGGGAATGGTAATTTTAATTAAAGTTTTTTTCTATCCCTCTTCTTCACTCCCTTTATCGCCTGGAGCGAATGAGCTACGCGAACAATCGAACTCGCGCGCATCGCTCGGCCGACTTTTTCCGCACTCTTTCGATTTCCTTCATCGAGTGATCGATTCTAGAGGACCCTACCTATTCGATATGTCGTCATCATCGCGATGAGTCCTCGAATGTGGTGAAGGGCACCGTTGGCAGTTTTTGAAGCGCACCTATCTCCTAGGACCGGTCTGGTCTATCCAAAATATTTCCTTAGTAAATTTTTCAAACAAAAGTTATGGAATCTGCTGTAAATTTGATAAGACAAAACCTCCACCAAGTAATTTAAGCACTTCAATTACAAAACCAGGTTTTGTAATGAAATAATTTATTTGAAGAGAGGTGCATGAAAATATTTCTTCCAACTAATAATTTTTCAAGTGCTAATTGATGACTAATGACAACCCGACACAATAGTATTCAAAAGATGGAGACAAGCCACACGTCAGTAAATTTTCCATTTATGCAAAGCAATTCTGAGACCGGGTTTTGGAAAGAAGTATATTATTCCAAATAAGTCAGATAAATTAATTTCTTTAAGCTCAAATGCTTCTTGAAGATCAATAAATTAAAACATCGCTTTAAGATATAAATACAATTTCAAAGTTTGCTCTGATATCATTTAATACTGACAACGTTACACTTCGTATATTAGTTATACTTCAGATTATTTTATTTATTTCGTTTTATTCTAATTATTCAAATTTAAATCATAAATTAAAATTATAGGATGTATTGTTTTCACAACAATTTGACATAACTTAAAGGAACATTAGGCTTCTATTAGCAGAGATACCTGAAAAAATATACATACATCATATATATATATATATATATATATATATATATATATATATATATGCTCATTACTTCTATATCTTCAGAGGAAGACGGATTGTTTCCGTCGAAATATCAAGAAAATACGTGTGAGTGTTCTCTTTTTTTGTGTTTCTATATTATGTGTTACTGTGTATTGTACTATATATATATATATATATATATATATAAAATGAATATAGAGGTTAAAAATAACATTAATTGCACTAAATCATATGATGTAATGACGAGACAAGAAAATATTAGATTTTATCATAATTCCACAGATGAATTTTAATTAATGCTCAATAATTCTTAAATAAAGGGATGAACTGGATTAACTAGCTTTCAAATTCCACATCCTTTCATCCTCCTTTCATTTGGTCCAACAAGCCTGTCCTTATCCTATCTCTTCCTCGCCTTCCAAAGGTTCTTCTCTCTATCACAGTCTTCGACATTCCATCGAAAATCAAAATACTCTGCACCCATATTATCTTCCACCTTTGGGTTTCTCCCAACAGTACCCCCCTCACCTCCCCCATCATACCTAGAACTCGCTTTTTTGTTTCCCCTCCTGTTCATTTCACCTTTCCCATCTATTTCCACAACCACATTCCGAAAGCCTCCAATTGAGGCTTATCATCATACATGAACGACCATGTTTCCCCGCGATTCAAAACCCCGCTCCATTTCAAAGTTTCAACAAGTCTTTACTTAAAATCTTTACGTCCCTTTCATAAATTGTAATCAACTTCCTTTTTATTGTGAAAGCTTATTTGTCTAACGTAATTCATCTTCTTGTGTCCCTACTGATATTTTAAATCTAAATTTGATCCAATTTTGATGATTTTGATCCAAAACACTACCAAGATAACTTAACTGTTCCACATGCTCTAGTTCATCACATCCTATTTTAATGTTTAACTTAGCTTCCTTCTTTCTCAAAAACCCCAAAACTTTTGTTTTATTTACATTGCTTCTAATCCAACACCTATTATATGAACTTCCTTATGCGCTCAGAAATGCTTGTTACCCTTGGTTGACTGTACTATAGGTTGCTCATCCGCAAACCTACCCGGACCTTGATTTTTAGAATATTCCATCCGCTTTCATTCCAGTTCTTCTCATTCTCCTTTAAACATTCCCTCTAAAATATGTTAAATAGTAGGAATGAAAACTCCTCTTCTTAGTCCTTTTCCTAACGCTACTACTTTCCATCCTCAACATGCATCGCAGTAGCCTGAGACATACAGAGTTTGCGGATAAGTCACCTTCCCCTTCAATTTACTCATTTTCTGCAGTGCGCTCATTAATTTTATCCCATTTACTCAATCCAACATCTTAAAATCTACGAAACAAAAAATATATCCCGATTGTATTCTATGCTCCTTTCTATTAGTGACCTCTTTCCTGTTATGGTATCACTGGTGTCTCTCTTCTCTTTGAACACCAATTGATCATCACCCAAGTAATTATAAATTCTTTTCTGTCATCTTATTGATGATATTAAGTATTATTTGCCAAATTCAAAACCAAACTGATTGTCCTATGGTCTTCTCATTGGGTAGTTGTTCACTATATTGGGATGGGTACTAGTCTGACGCAATCTTATACCCGAATTTCACCCTCATTAATACTACGAATTAGTCAATCAAAACTCTTTTTCTCGCGTTTTCCTTAACTCTGAAGCAATTCCGCGGAAATCCACTTCACAGCCGTGTTTGATTTCGATCCCTTTAATGCCCTTTCTATCACGCAATCAAATATGCCTGAGCCTAAGCTTTCCTCTTCTACGACGTATCCTATTTGTACTTAAAAGCTAGCTGATCTAATGTCTTTACCGAGTAGTTCCTCTCTATATTTCTCCATCTCTCTGGAAGATTCTTTCTTGAGATATTCTTTTACCTAAAAATCTCTCTGTTGGTTCAGAGTTCCTTGAGCTGAGATATTACATTAATTAACTTGTATTATTCATTACTTACCCTATATTGCATTCCAACCTTTTCTGGTTCCTTCTATTGCTTAGTTTGTTAGATTAAGGTGCATACTAAGGGATTTAATTAATTATTTATCATTCCTTTACCCGCAATAGACCACTGTATTAACTGTAGAATATCTACCACTTGAAAATTTACTTGATTAGCTATTAGTCATAACTAGTCATTACTTAAAATTTTATTTGATGAAACCAAGTAAAGGAAACTGAACAGCTAGATATTTTATCAATATTTCTTTAGATTCCGGGTGGTTCTACATTTTGCAGTAATTTTCTCTAGTATATATAGCATTTTTGGTCAACTAATTGCGTTGGCTTTTTACAATCGCCGGCAAAACTTCTACCATTTATAACAAAACTCCGCTTGCTTAAGTGTTTCCTGACTGCTTTAGCAAATTGGCCAACAATTATATCTATTTTACAAAACATCGTTTTCTCTCTGCTAGGGGTAAGTTGTCTTAGTTTGAGGATTGATTACCCTGAGCATGTAGTATCACTACTTCCTAATAATTGCGATGGCAATGGTTACACGTGGAACGCGGTAAATGTGATAAAAATCATAATAATCAACCCGGAGGCTGGTTTTGAAAGGAGGTGATAGTCCTCAGAAAACTCCTGAGCCAACGGAATGTGAAATTTCACACATCGAGGAGGGAGACCAGTCCCTTTCCATATAACACCTCCATTTTTCCGGGAGAAATTAGCATCCGGAAATTTCTGGGGAATGTATGAAAGTAGGAATGATATCTGATCGTAGCACTTTTCCACTTGATATCTAACAAGTGGAAAAGTGCTACGATCAGATATCCATTATGTTCGAATTCCACCACATCACGTCTGAAGCTACTCAATTTGAAGGTAGGAATGTCCATATTCAGCGGGAATCGAATCCAGGCGATCAGGCCATTAGCCCAACGCCTCTCACTCATTAGAATAACACACCCAGCAACTCAAAAACCTTTGCTAAACTAAGCTAAAGATCAAAAAGGAGGATGTTTCTATTGTTTTTGTCTTGGATCTATCGTAAACGGAAAAAGAGGAAAGGGGACATTGTCGATAAACGTTTTCTATCCAGTTTGCAAACTGTTTGCGTGCTTGCATCGGTATGTTTGTATGCGGGGAAATGTATGCCGGCCTTTAGGACGTGCAAACCTCACGCAGTGACAAGACTCGACGTTCCATAACAAAACAGCAGTCCGTCTGGCCTGCTGCTTTAGTTCCACCGCTCTTCATCCCCCCCCCCCCCGGTCCCACCCTTCTCATGGACGGCGTACATGTGCTCTCATTCTCCCCCCCTCCCGAGTACTGCGCTGGACGTCTGGAACTGAGTGTGACGCGGTGGGGGTAATTGCACAGCCGCCTGCGGTTGAAGGATTAATCGAATATTACGCTGTCGAGTCCCACGGATGCGTGGTGCGTTATGCGCCCCTGTGCTCGCCGCTCGGCTACAGCAGTCATCATCATCATCCGCATTTTAGTCTCGTCCACAGAAGACCGCAAGGCTGTTCCCGACTCAATGGTGCGAGGGAGCGAGACCACCGAACAAGGATTGCACTTTTTGGGGTGCGACCACCCTCTCGTGAATCCTGGAAGGGGTCAACTCTAACGCAGTGTTAATCCGGGGATGGCATAGGTGATATAAAAAGGGAACGAATGGACGTCCCTGTTTTCAAAGCGGGTGGTGAATGGCGAGACTAATATTTTGTTTATTTCCAATGTTCAAAAAGGGACGTGATCAGTACCCACGGACAAGAAGTGTTGAAAACGAGGGGTAATATTGGTGGAGTCGATATCAAAAGGGGAGTTTCTTTTATTATTGCTGCTCTTTGGACAAATGAGCGAAAAGAAAGAAACGTGACCTTGCGAACTAAATTCAGAGTTTTACCCGTACCTGTACAAAGCGTTGCAAAAAAATATATTTTGGTGAAAAGTATTGGAGTGTGGGTGTTGTGTATATGTATATATACATATATACACACACACACACACACATACACAAACATATATACAATAAAAACTCACTTCGGTGGTCCCAGCCACCTTCATTAGGATACAGTGAGTCACTGACTGATTTCGTTTTGGCCAATCTTTTTCTTTTAACTTAAATTAAATGTGTGTGCATCAAGGATGAGTGAACTCCGTAAAGGTACTATCTTTATAATATATAGAAATATCTGTACCATATATAGTGCAATATATGGATGCTGAGGAACTGGATGCTGAGGAAGATTAACATTAGAAATAAAAAGAAAATTACTTTTATTATATACCGGTAAAATTCTCAAGACGAAGCCTTCTTATTAGAGCTCTATGTCCAGATAAACTTCGGCTTTGACATTGAAGAAAGGGAACTCAAAACCTGATGGATTCATACCTTCATTGATGATAATTGAATGGGACATGAAAAGGTCACTCATAAAAACGCAGATATAAACTAATGAAGTTTAGGGTGTTAAGAAATGAATACCATACTGTTTATTGCGGTTTTTTATCCATTAAATTATATATCCAGCCAAAGATTTTACCCTGTGCGGGATAGGAAAAGTTTACACCGAAAATATAATACATTTTTCGTCAATATTAATTGGTGCATTTCACATGGATTTAAGATTTCAACTGTGTGTAATGTCATTTTCTGTCGCAGGAATTCCGTAGAGTATATTAGGCCCAGAAAATATGGGGTCGTGATCTACTTCCTTATTTCCCACAAAACAATGGTTTTTCCACGGTTTAAAAATGTTAAATGAAATATATAGCATAAATAAAAGAACGTGGGATTAAATCGGGAGGTCTTCAACTTGTCTTCGACGTTGCATGATAGAGTATATCTTTGTCAACTTGCAAATGTATGAGGTGCAGTCAAATAAAAACCGAACACACTCTACAACAATCAATCCGCGCACCAGCAAGGACATAAGCCAACAATTGCGTTCGCCTATCAGTTGTCACTACGCAGTTCTCTTACCACAGCGATGGCAGTATCGATACGTAAAACCCTAGATTCTAGTTTTTGGCGGACTGTTTTATTTTTAGCGTTTCTTCATTTGACTGCCCCAAGTATTTTAATGTAGTTATTTAATTAATTCAATAAATAGAAGTCCGTCGTCCTTCAAAAGGTTTTGTACTAATGTGGAAGCAATGCAATAAATACTTCAAAGTAATGATTCTTACTCAAATTTTTAGCAAAGAAAGGCAATAATAGAAAACCTTAAGAATAGCTTACATTCCAATCGAGCTGTCATGAATTAAATGAAATGAGATTTTAACTTGGAATAATATTTTCAACTCGGAACATTATGTTAGCTACAGCATTGTTTTCAGGAAACAAAAATGGTATTACATTTTTAATTAGAAGCAAGAGAGTCTGTAGCGACGCCTAGATTTACACCTGAAGAAGGCAAAAGTCAGTAATAAATCTCTGGCAATTTGGTGACATGGTCATAATCGCTACTATAACGAGGGAAAGGAGGTAACGGGTGGCTCGCTCTTGTTGAGGTAACATTCAAAGATATGAATTCCTCAGCAACCCTTAACACCTTGTTCGTACTTTGCCACTGCTGAGATATCTCTCCTCCTTTTGACCTTAAATCTGTGATGAATTGTCGCTACCTGACGCACACTCTATGCATGTTGCAGGGACACGACGAGGGTGGTGATAAAATAGGCGACTCAGACGGAACGTAAAAGTATAACGAGCCGTCCGCATTAGCCTGGAGTGTAGCTCCTCTCTACGGCCGGCCGTAAAAGTTACCGGTTGAATTTCTACGAAGGGCACCACCGTGAGGATTATATCAACATGGTATATACAAACTGTTTACGACATGACAGGACCCCAACCATTCCGAGCCTGGGAATGATACAATAATTTAAAGATTAAGAGCCCAATAATGGAACATTATCGCCTCACATTTGTGCAAAACGAGCTCTTATCACAACTCGAATTAAGACATTATAATACAAATATTTTGCATATTTTAATCTGAAAAAATGACTACTTGTCATGCTATGTAATGGCGGCGTTTGAAGTTTATTGATAAATAATAGGTGTGGTATTCTTATGAGGTAAAATAACACCGTGCTCCTAAAAAATCCTTTTACCATACGTCCAGATTTCGTTTCAGAGTAACATCTGCAGGTACTTTTGTCAGGATATGCTGTGATTTGTAACCACATTAATATCGCGAAAGAGTTCCACGGGGTAAAACAAGAAAACCTATCATTTAAATTATTCATTCATTGAAATAATCAAAAAAATGAGGTCTTATTCTTCAATTATAAATAATTCATTAAAAATTTGACCCAACAACCTCAAAATAAATCAACACGAAAGTTAAATTTCTTGGGGAGGATGGAGCTCACGCAATAATAAGCCCCATACGGTGTGTGAAATTCATATATCAAGGTAGTAAGGAATCTTCTTCTTTCCCCTGTCTTTGATTTTAAATATCCTCTACATAAAACATCACACAGCGTTGGTGGATGCATAGCGCGCGCCCTGGGGTGTGACCCGGAATCAAACCCATCGCTCAGTAGTCCATCAATCTACTCACAGCCCTACCACGTTCCCCCAAATTATATCACAAGAGTATAGAACCATAAAAACCGAAAAATATTTTCTTTTAATACATGTCAGCACTTCTTATTCACTTAAATTTCGTCTTTTACGGTTCTTCTTTACATTTCTAGCTGTTTAATGAGCACCGCTATGCGATTAATACCCCCTGATTAAAAAAAAAAGGTTCCCCAAGTACAAAGAAAGACCTTAATTCCTCATCGCATTTCATCAGGGGCACGCCAATGCACGTACAGCAAAACCTCTTGGACGTGAAAATTTCTCTAGTCGTCATCTTTTGATGCCATCAAGTGTAAGCGCAAAGAAGCGCTCCTTTATAAAGCCAAGGGTTTTTCTCACTGCCTCGGAATTACGTATCCGTGCTTTAATATCCGCTCATTGTGTGCCTTCAAAGTGCTGCGACAACTTGATTTCTTTTTTTCATCCGCCCCGGAAACCCTTACAACTGCGGACCAAAATTATGAAAACTCAACGGTGAAAATTTCTCAAGAGCGTAATAAATGAACTTTTCCCCAAATTCTCAGATTCCTCGAAGGCCGAATTCATTTTCTTTAAACTCCGGAATGAATCAGGAGGCCCCTTAATGTGCGCAAATCTTGTTTGGCGTGGACTTTTGGGGAAGAGACGATGATCTAATGAATCCATTCACAGATAAAAAAACACTTTTAGGAAAAATGATCTACGTACTAAAATAAATGTAACAGGCCCGGAATAATCATCGCCGTTTATTAATTAATGACTAAAAGAAATGAAGAGTATACGCACTATAATAGTCTTTGATAAGCTTACAAAAGTAATTTAAAATTTTTGTATCCAATATATTTTCTCAAAATTGGGAGTATCGAGTTTGATAACATTTAAAAAATAATAAATTAATTTTGTCTGCCCAAGGGAATGCTGTTAATATGCAATGCTCTGCCTGAAAACTGCGATAGGTATGTGATGATGACTATAATTAGAAAACGAAAGCTCTGAGTTACGGAAACTATGTCAAACATCAAAGTAGGAAGGAGTAAACTAGAGCACGAGGAGAAGTTCGTATTTAAGCACTATTCAAATAGGAAAATTAGGATGATAGTGGAGATATTATGCGAAGAACTGAGATAGCTACACAAGCATCTGCAAGAAGAGAAATGAGGACAGGTAAGCCAATAAAACGTGTCAGGAAACAAAGATATAAATGAACACTGGGGTACATGCGAAGCAAATTTGCCAATGCGCAACAACTTTCATTCAACATTCCGCTTCTCCAACTAGTAACATATACTATAAATCTAACGAAAACAAAATTTAAATGAAAGGTACCTCTAACTACTCCCTTACGCATTAGTTATCTGTATAAAAGGTATAAAAAATAGCTATGGCATAGATTATTGATTAACATGAAATAAACTACATATCACCAAGAATACGATTAAAATTAAATCGAATTTATTACTCCTTAGTTTGGGTATTTTAGCGAAAAATGAAAACGGTAACATTTAGACAAATCCTGTTTCGAATTTTCTAATGAAACTAAAGATTGAGGGAAGTTATTTCACTCAATATTATGAGCTTTGATCGGCGTTAAAAACCTGAATATTAACAAAATCATCGGTTATACACTTAATTCTTACATAGATACAGCTAAATATGACAGCGGAAACGTAAATTACATACGCAGAAGATATATGTATCCTTAAATATAGGTACAGCGCATCGGCGACGTAGCAAATAGTTCAATTCGTCCGACAGTCTATTTGAACTAATCTAATTAATTGTCACTGCGGATAGAAATGAAATGGCTAACTTTGGACTCGGAGGACCCGCGTGCACACGAAAATTCTTCTATCTAACTGCCTGCCATATATTACCCTGTCCATTACAATCAAAAGGTAAGGGAACCGATCTCTCACGCGCGATAACAGCATTACGTAATTGACAGTAGCGGGGTCTTTAATTAACGCGATCGCTTTGGAGAATCTTGTAACTCTAACTACAAACACGAAACATGTACGCGAAAAGCGTATTTTTCCTCCGAGAGGGAGGTTTTTAATTCCACGGGTGGATGAAAACGGGGAGAGCGGTGAACATAGATAGGGTACCCGATGCTCACGATGCAATCGATCGTAATTTTACGGTGGGGGAGAGGCGGAGGACATGTAGGCTGGAGGAATCGCGAAAATTAGCGGAGGTCAAAAAGCGGAGCTTATGGGTTTCCGGGGACGATCTCTCCCTTTTATCTCTCCCTTCCTCTCAATAGCGTGCCATCACGATAACTCTTTTCTTTTCCATTTCCCTACCCTGAGAAATCATCTAATTCCAGAAAGTATCGCAATGAGGGGTGGGGTGAAATGACAGGAACGCCGGAACGCTTTCTTAGCAAGGAGAGTGACACGCGTAATTGCTGGGCGATGGCAAATATTACTATGGTCAATCGACAGCTGATAGACCGTAACCGACCTTCCTTCTTGAACATATTTTCCGCTACGCGAAACCATTGCCAAAGGACCCTTCACTTCTCTTCTTCCTTTCAACCCTTTCCCCTCGTCTTACCCACCCTCCTTCATACCTCGCCCTTGAGAACCGTTTCGCCACAAGACACGCATTCCATTAACTCCCCATTTACTCCCATCTTGCTAATTAGGAACAAGGAGTTGTTGACTTTCAGTGCCTTGGGGAATGATGAAACTTAAAAGAATTTATGAGAATCGATATGCTATTTTACGCAATATATTCTTCTTTGAACAACCAATGATTGACAGAGGACATATGATACAAAAGTTTATAAAAATGGTGATGGATAAAGGAGATAGCTTCAGGCGTCACTTTGTGGAAACGATACATATTGCAAAGGAAACACTTGGTTTTTCCACATAAAATATTTATTCACGACCTAGGTTTCGACGCTCAGCGTCATCTTCAGATGACGCTGAGCGTCGAAACCTAGGTCGTGAATAAATATTTTATGTGGAAAAACCAAGTGTTTCCTTTGCAATGGTGATGGATGTCATGACAGTAACTAAACGGGGTCATCCGCTAATGTGCCTTAAAAGAGAACAATTCCAAAGAGTAGATATCATTCACCTTGATCGGGATTCCAACTATTACATCGATTACGGGACTAAGGCGTCCAGCTTGATGTCTTAAGTACTCGACCAGATATCGAGGGAAGTGGGTTCGAATACTGGTCAAGGAGAATGAATTTTGCACTTTGGATCTGTCGCAAAAAAAATAATTACGAAATTAATCATTGCTGCAAAACATGATGCAACAAAAGTGCCTACGACAGAAGTACTTTAATTTAAAATGACATTAAAAGTAATTGTTTCTCAAATTTTAAACCCCTTATCGCAAGCATTGTCACTTTGCTTTTTCCTTCACTTTCATTCCACTTGTCAATTTTGGGAAATACGGGTTGAAAATTTTCATGGAACGCCCAGCAATGCTAGTACCAAAACAATGCTCATGGTATTTTCAACTTTCATTATTATTATAAACTGCCTCAATAAATTTCCACATTAATGTGCAAAAACGAATTTTTTCTCTCTCCCCCCTTTTCCATCTTCTCAATGCCTTCCCTCACATACACCGACAAATATTGGTTTGACCCACAATTAACACTTTCCCCTCGACTGCGATCGTTCAAATAACCTCACCCGAGCGAGGTGCTTGGTTACCCCTCAACAGCGGCCAAGGACGAAAGCGGTAAATTGCTCGACGATTATTCGGGGTACTTTCTCGGAAGGGTAGGCGGGAAAGAAAGTGGGGAAGAGAAAGGACCGTGAAGGGGAGGTGTTTATTGAAGTTGGGTAAAGGGGAAGTACTTCAGGGAATAATGGCATACACAGGAATTGGGAACGGGAGTAATTCGAGAAAGGTGTTGGCTGCAATTGTGCTGGTGGTTTATTTTATTCAGCCTCTAGTTCCTCCTCCCTGCCACCTGTGTGCCGTGAGTTCGGGCTCAACTGAATGGGCAATGGAAACGAAATAGGTTCGCGAGAACTATTTAGTCACGTCTTTACATATGAGAAGCAACTATAACATGTGGGCATTATTATAGCTAGAGACTGCATTATAATATGTAAGATTATTAAACGACATTATATATATATATATATATATATATATATATATATATATATATATATATATATATATATATATATATATATATATATATATATATATATATATATATAATCCCTCCCCGGAATACAACCTTGATGTGGTGGAAGGGCTTATGTGTTCCGATGACCCCTAGAGCTATATATATATATATATATATATATATATATATATATATATATATATATATATATATAATGTATAACACTTAGCACTAGTGGACACAGACAAAAACACAGAAACACACAAAAAATAGTGAGTCTCTTTTTTTTGTGTGTTTCTGTGTTTTTGTCTGTGTCCACTAGTGCTAAGTGTTATACATTATTATTCACGTCCGTGAGTCTTTCAAAAAGTGTTATATATATATATATATATATATATATATATATATATATATATATATATATAACGATTGTACAGAAAACTCACACGAGTGGCACAATAATGGGCTGACACAATATAACACAAATAGAATAGAATAGCAACATTTAAGGACACTCACACGGTAAATTGTTCGAGCTTTCGGCCCTCTCAGAGGCCTTCTTCAAGAGAGACTGAAAATATGTGTTGCTCTGGAGAGGGGAAAAGGTATGGGCGGGGAGGGGAGGTGTGGAGGGAATGCTGGGAGGGAAATTAAATATGGCGGTTAAGGGTGGGAATTTTAAAGGAACGGAAGGATAGTATGTAGGCGGATTCACGAGTTCTCACCTCTATATTGATGGCTGAATCAGGTAGGGATTCTAGGATGCTGAGAGCAAAACACTGGTCGAATGAAAGGTTGTGGGAATTGGCGTGTGAAGGGGTAGGAAGGGAAGAGAGTGAGGTAGAATTGCAGGAGTACCGGTGATTATTCATTCGGATGGACTAGGGGGTAATGCATTCGCCTATGTAAAAGGAAGTGCAATGTTTGCATGATAAAAGATAAATAATATTTTTTGAGAGGCAATTAGCGTGGGAACGAGGTGAGGGGACAATGAGGGGATGTAGGGAGAGGGGAGTAGGCATAATAAGAGGACAGGTTTTACATCGGGGGCGGTTGCAAGTTGGGGAAATATTGGGATATTTGTCAAGGGGGGGGCGCCAAAGGGTTGGTGGATCTCAGAAGGTTTTTGAGATTGGCGGTGAGTGTCCTTTTAAATGTTGCTATTCTATTCTATTTGTGTTATATTGTGTCAGCCCATTATATATATATATATATATATATATATATATATATATATATATATATATATATATATATATATATATATATATATATATAATCCCTCCCCGGACTACAACCTTGATGTGGTGGAAGGGCTTATGTGTTCCGATGACCCCTAGAGCTGTGCTGGCGGGAGTAATAATAATTGCTCCTGGTAGGATCACCCATGCCAGATAGGTCGAAGGTTAGGAGCCAGACGAAAGGTAGTCCACGCAGCGTCTGTTCCTCAGTGAGGCGGCCGCAATGGCGTCTGACCCAAGGGGAGCAGCCAGTAAGTGATGGTGTCACGTTAAAACACTATTGAGGAAGGCAACGGGAAACCAACTCAATTATCATTCCCTAGATTTACATGGTGGACAAAACAGAGATTTTGAGTCCTGGCAACTACGGGGCTCGGCCCAATCGGCCATGTGTCGTGCCCGGCAGCGGGGGAGGCAAGGCTTCCGCGGTCGTCATCCCACGAAACCCTTGCAGGGGAAAACCAGCAGAAGGACAGAAGACGCAGGAAAAGAAGACCATATTAGTTAGAATAGGAACGTGGAATGTTAGGACAATGATGAGGACAGGTAAACTGGAGAATATCCAGCGAGAGATGGAAAGGGGTAATATAGATATTTTAGGTCTATGCGAGGTGAGATGGAACGATAGGGGGATTACTGGAGTGATAAGTATAGAATAATATACACCGGCGGGGACGAGAGCCAACGAGGGGTTGTCATAGTATTAAATGAAGAGGTAGGAAGAAGCGTAGTCAACATAGAACAGGTAACGAATAGAATACTACTAGTGGAGATAAAAGCAGAACCGACGAACTTAGTTATTATTCAGGTATACATGTCACCGAGCAACCATAAGGAAGAAGAGGTCGATAGGATATACGATCAGTTAGAGGACATAATCGCGTGTGTTCCTGCAGGGAAACATTTGATAGTGATGGGGGATTGGAATGCGACGGTGAGCGAAGGAAGAGATGGTAATGAGGTCAGGGACTGGGGTTTAGGCACGAGGAATGACCGCGGGGAGAAAGCAGTTGAGTTCTGCAGGAGACAGGGGTTAGTCATCACCAACACTTGGTTTAGACACCACAAAAGACGCAGGTAAACATGGAAAATGCCAGGTGACTCAGAAAGGTATCAGCTAGATTATATCCTGGTTAGACACAGGTTTAGGAACAGTGTGATAAATTCGCACAGCTTCCCGGGAGCGGATGTGGACTCAGACCACAATTTAGTTGTTATGAAATGTAGCGTACGTTTCAAAAAGATAAGGCAGGGGCGGCGAGTTAGAAAATGGAATGTAGAAGCATTAAATGGGTTGAAAAGGAAGAAATACAAACAGGCGGTAGAGGCAATCATGGGGGATGGTAAAGAGCTAATTACTATCGAAGAAAAACGGGAAAGTTTCAAGAAAGGTTTGTCCAAAACCGCAAAAGACACTATTCGAACCGTTAACGCTAAAAGGACTAGGAAACCATGGCTCACGGATGAGATGATTACAAAGATGGATGAGCGGCGAAAATGGAAGAATGTCAATACAGAATTAGGCAAAATGAAGTACAAAGAATTAAACAATAAATTGAGGTGGGCAACAAATAAAGCAGAAGAAGTATGGTGGAAGACGCATTGCGTGGATATGGAAAGTCTGCAGAGGAAGGGTGAAATTGGTGCGCTTTACAGCAAAGTTAAATCTTTATCGGGAAGTAAGAAAGGGTCTATGCTAATAGTTTGAGAAAAGGCGGATAAGGTAATAGTTGACACAGGAAAGATTCAAGAAAGAAGGAAGGAGTATAAGGAGTGGAGCTAAACAAACAAGTGAACTACCCCATCTCCGTACTCGTCGATAACAGAGATAACAGATAATGGATTTTAAAAGAAATTGACTTATCAGAATGTATCCTTCAACGGCGATTCATCGCTTGTAAATTAATTAATTTAAAAACTCTTACTTTCTGAGAATGGAGTTCCTTGGAAAAATATGAAAGAGAAATGCAAAGAAAATGAGAGAAAAGAGGCATTTCCCTTCTCCCTTGATGTTCCGAGATGAAAGTCTACAGGGGAAGAATGAATATAAGACGTTTCGAAGGGAAAGAATGGAAATTGGAAGAGGAATTGATATTCGATTCCCTCCGTCTTCCCTTCGGTCCATCACCTGTGGAGATGACGGAGAAAAGAAAAAAAATTGGGAGTAAATGGAAGTTTGCGGGGAGAAGGGGCCATAAACCCTTAAACCTAACGGACGCATAACGGCGGCTTGGCCGGGAAGTTTTGCGCAGGCATTCGAGCGAACGTGGACGTGCCCGGGACAGTCATGTAAGAGGCTGAACGGCATTTAATTAGACAGTTTAGCGGCACTCCCGTGCCTTAGGGCGGCCTACGTCGTTACTTGCCGGTCCGTTTGAAGACCATGGGGGCCAGAGAATGGAACGAACGAAGCGAGAAAGCTGAGACTGAGTACTAGCGGCTGGCTACAAATTCTGACCCGGCTACGGAAAATATGATGCGGGGCTGCGTGGTAACTTTCCGAGAAAATTTCATCAATGAATTATGGAAGCCCAAAACTGCAGTAATTTTCACGCAATTAATTATCTTTGAACACCTGCACCACTGATTAAAATATGTTTTTCAGTCTTTGAATATGGTTATCAGACTTAGAGAGCAGACTGAAATATGTATCCTTCGTCCACTAGTTTTCATTATATAAGCTACGAAAAATTTAGCCGTCATTTTTAAAAATATTTTATCGTGACATTCAAGAAATTCCATTTTTAAGGCGGATGATAACGTTTCTCAATGATGATGCAAAACTTTGGGAAATCGTTTTTCCCTCCATGCGCGGGGTAACGAAACTTTCATTTATCAGGCCTTTCAAAAATAATTTAAAATATTATCCGAAGTTTTCTTTCGTGGAAATTGTTCAGATATTAGGATGGGACCTTTTAAATCATAATGTGAGCAATCCGAAGAAAGAATTTTACGAAGGTACAAAATACCCAAGTTTACCTATGACACCGAGGGAATTATTATGACCCATAATTATAATGGTGTTAACCAGATCGATAGCAAAAGAGAGATACTTACGGTCACTGACAGTTTCAGGCTTACTTTCCCTCACTCGATATGCAATCATTTTAAAATGGGACGAAAGCGCCCTGATATGTATCACTAAAAAATAACAAAAGTTAACAATTCATTCATTTGGTATGAATACGCGTTTGTTTTTTTGAGCAAACATACATTCGTATTTTTAGTGATGGTCAGATCGAAATACTCGATGGATAATTGCATTGAACCTCCGCCTGAAATCAAATCCAAATATTTTCTTAAAATTGGATTCGGATCTCGGGGTTAGAATTTCAAAGCCTGATGCTCCAGCGATTTAATTGTCAATGTAGGACAACATACTAGAAGAATAAAAACTATGGGGCTTATTCATTCAAATTTCTAATGATCAAGCATTTAAAATTGATTTGTTTTAATCTTAAATTATTTTTTACCAGGAAAGCCTAAATTTACTTGCACGTTAATTTTATCAATTTTTAATCACCTGCTAGCTCCGATATTTTTAATTTATATTCCTTAAAAAAATATTAAGAATCCGAAAAAGTGGATTTAAAAGAAATTGGGGAACCCACTCAATATACTTATGAATAAGTCTATCTCTCCTATTTGGGATAATCATGTCCTTCCGACGTTACTCCGGGCACTGAATTAGTCCACCCTCTTTGTCGGATGCAAACCCACAAGATTAATACTAGGAAAAGTCAAATGAAAACCAAACACCCGCCATAACACACAATCCTCTAAAAGCTAGCTTTTTACGTATGGATACTGCCATGTGGTAGGAGAACTGCATAGTGACAACTTACAGGCGAAGACAGTTGTTTTATTATTACTTTTCTGGTACTAGGACTGCTTGCTGTTACGGGTGTTCGGTATTTTTACTGCCCCTAATACATTTACAATTATTTAAATGGAGCTCTGAATCTTCACTTAACTTCAGTTATCATTGTCACGCAATTAAAATCTCCACGTCTCGCAGAAATGAGAAAGGCAGAACTCGTGCCCTGATAATAATTTTATGGACGGAGGTAGTAATTTGGGCTACGGAGATTCAAGATCGAAGACTCTTATGCTCCTACGATATTTCTCAAGAGATATTTTTGACATCATCATTTGAGTGTCTAGTCGTTCGAGAGCATCAATTTTAACGACGCCACTCAAGGATGATACTGGAAATGGCCGTCATCAATATCTCTCAACACGGTAAAGGGGATATTTCAATCATTTTTCCTCCCCATGATCCATCCTGTTTATGCAAAAGTTCCAGATGAATAATGTTCTCCGCTCGCTTATAGCTTGAGGGAGAGCTGAAATGAAATCAAGGGGAGACAAAGTAACTCAGCCGTTCAGCCATTACTCAAGAATATTTTTGCAGGCTATTTTCGACTTTTCACGTCGTCTACCTGTTTGTGTAAATATATTTATAGAATAGCATGGTACTTTTCATACGGTACCGGTTCTAAATACTCCAAATGGAAGCATTTTCATTTGGGTGGAGAAATAATTTTATACTTTCCTCCTACAAAAATGTTTCAAAACAATATTTCACTCGTTTCTTTATTATTATTATTATTATTGTTATTCATGCACCGTAAAACAACTTAAAATAATGAAACACGCATATTTCATAGATTGTCATCAATAGCTACGCAAGTATGAGCCATCTCGTGCGCATTTATGCCCTGTTAACTCATTTTTGGTTTATCTTGAGCTTAATATCACTAATTTAGAGGCAGTAAAGCACTCGGCAGGAAATGATTTTATACTCAGGAGGTATTCAAAAACAGTTAAGAGTATACAATTAATATTTATTATAAATTTTACCAACTCCCCTCCAGGGAGTCTACTACATCCTCCGCTTCTCTGGGGGGACAGTTTTAACCTCTGCCCCTGGTGCCATGATTCACTCTGCAGTACACTTTTGCTTTTATATATATATATATATATATACTCATATATACAGAAACAGATATAAGGAAAAGGGATAGGAACACATATAAAGGACGAACACAATAGAGGTGGGGAAGGCGGAATCGAACGGATCACAAGAGTAAAAATATTTCCTCAACCGGGACTCGAACACCGGATCTTTCCACTTGCCGGGCGGATGCTCTTAACCACTTGAGGTTAAGAGCATCCGCCCGGCAAGTGGAAAGATCCGGTGTTCGAGTCCCGGTTGAGGAAATATTTTTACTCTTGTGATCCGTTCGATTCCGCCTTCCCCACCTCTATTGTGTTCGTCCTTTATATGTGTTCCTATCCCTTTTCCTTATATCTGTTTCTGTATATATGAGTATTTATTCGCCGTTTGGCGGGATTTCGTGTTTGAATGTATATATATATATATATATATATATATATATATATATATATATATATATATATATATGTCACAGCAATAAACACAGTAATCAACCCGAAGGTCGGTTTGGCTGGTGATGGTAGAGTTCACCTAGTACTAAGCCCGACGGCGGGTGAAATTCACACCTCAGGGCAGGGCTCTTCAGGGCTGTCTGACCTGAAGAAGGACTCAGAGAAGGCCGAAAGCTCAAACAATCTACAACGCAAGTTTCCTTCTACGTATTATCTATTTTATTTTTCGTTCTATTGTGTCGTCCAAATACTTATATATATATATATATATATATATATATATATATATATATATATATATATATATATATATATATATAATTTAAACTAACTGTGTCATTCAATCCAAAACTAATTTCAAATCTTTGGAATTCATTTAAATGTAATCAATTTTAACGAGAATGATCGCAATCTCGGTAAGTTTAGAAAGTAGGTCAAGCTATTACCTTTAAAAATGTGGTGTTCTTTTTGTTGTCCAATTCATATTTTCAAAGTAATTCTTCCTAATACATTCTACTTTAGCCTAAAAATCTACATATAATAAATGAGGGAAAAGAGAAATGTAAGGGTGCTGAAGAATATGGTGTTGGTATGTACCTGATCATCAACAGCTAAGGCTCTCATTATATTTTCCTAACGAGGCAATCAGCATTTTTCCGAATTCCTATGAGCCACGGAAAGTAATTTCTAGCCCGTTAAGTATAATAGACATGTTTACCATTTGCCAAGTGATTAAAAATGAAATGTATGCAACATGAAAACCCCACTGAAGAGATATTGTGAAGCAGCATCATGAGAAACCCAAATAAGTGATCCGGAAACTGAAATCATTATTAGAATGATCTATATCTGAAACAATATAATAACTTGCTTAATTATTATGCTAACGGGCTTATTTTTATATTTTCAGTTATTTCCCATACCGTACTGGGGAATCTCTTGAAATAATCTTAATTTTAATTTTTGCATAAATGATCATTTCAGCTTTGCAGTCCTAGAACCTGAGGCAAAAAAAAATAATACCGTATTTCACGAAAGCGGGAAACATCGCACGTTGCCGCTGAATATAGCTCTAAGGAATGCGATTTCTTTCCGTAAGATGTTTGCGAAGCTATGACTGCACAAGAGTTTAAAAAAAAATTACTTCATAATGCTATCTTATGTATATACACTTCACTTGACATTTTGAGACGCGGCGTAAGAATTGCCAGTGGCGAAGAGATAAGAAATGGAAGGTTGAATAAATGGATTTGTTTTCGGCGCTTTCGAGTCGAGCTAGATGCTGGTGGAGAAAACGATTCCTTGGCATTCATGATGCCAATGTTTTTGTAACTGGGCTCACCCCACTGTTCTGTTATGGTTAGGCTTTCATTGGTTCAACTTTACTTTTGAGATTTTTCGTAGGCACCCATCCAAAGACTTCCAATGATTTACCTTAAAAGCCGTAGTGATTTCCAAAAATAAAAAATACTATCACCGAAAGTACACGGAAGAGATTTCAAGGAAAATATATGATGAATTACTGAAGCCATTCGACTGGTGCATAATATATTTATTATAATGTAGTATATTTTTTGAGGTAGGCTATGACTGGCACCATCTAAAAACCGCTGACTTTCTAAGCCTCGTCTAAAATGAGCCAACCTAATTCCCTGCAGTGCAATAAAATACTGCTTTAATTCCGCATACATCTCTCCTCCCTTAATTCTGCCATTCTCTTTCCTCCCCCTAACTAACTAGCCTTATTTCCTCTATCACAATATTCAAACAAAAGCTTGTACATCTACTTTTCCGGCCTCATTTAGGTTTCTCCCAGCAACCCTCAATGCTCCCGCATAAAGTCTACTGCTTCTTCAATTTTTTTCCCACCTATTCTCATTTATATATCCTCTTCCACACCCATATCCTCAAAGCCTTCAGCCTACACCAATTACCTAGATTCTTTGACCAAGTTTCCGCGGAGGACAAAATCACTCTAAAATTAATGCTTCAGGTTAATATTTTCCTGGCGTAAAACATTTAGTTTCGTTTTAAAAGATTAAGAAATAAGGGAGGTTAGTTCACGGTTTGGAAGGATGGGAGAAGAAAATTTGCTATATTGCTAAGCGATGGTTTGCAGTGAATTTTAAACGGAATGGAAAACTTTGGCGACTTTAAGGAAACAAGCCGTTTATTTCGCCCTATCCTGAAAAATTCATAGATTTAAGTTCATTGAGACGGCAACCTACTTAAGTTTTTTCATTATTTATTCCAAGGGTTAACATGAGGGGCACCAGAACTTTGGGTAAAAAAAGGGAAAACTTTTACGAAAACTTTCGTCCATTAAGAAGACCAAAACTGTTATCTCGAGCGAGTTTTAGAGGTATTGCCGTTAAGACTGCACTGAGAGAAAGGGATTCAGAAAATCAAGTCCAGTGTATGGCAGTATCGTGTTTAATTGCTACTTTTAAGCTTGATTGAGTCCGATAGACTGAACAAATTATATTTAAATAATGCCGCCACACACAATTTAGTAAATAGTCTGAGTCTGAGTGAATGTGAAACTATTAGACAGTCAACAGTTTTAGCAGTTTCATAGTGATAACAGTACATTTCTAACGAAATGAGTGGCGCATGTCACATAAATTTGTATTTCATCCATTACAATAAGGCTATTTTCAAATATTCCTGACGTTTACCTCGACGCCACGTTCCGGATCTTTTCCTTTCTAAATGAACTGTCCAGATTTTCCTATTAAACTAAGCAATCAGTGTGACAAGTTTGACGAACACCATGTGACAAATATTAAATTTCATCTTATCTTATAGAATTCAACAACAATACACTCAAAATATTTTTCCTGATCAAAGAGAAATTTTTGTGTTTCTTTAGCTGATATGTCTACGCATAATTCAAAATAAAATACAATAATTCAGTATAAAGCTAACAATACACCCATCCTTTCTACCAAATGCAAGCGCCATTTACTAGTTGTATTTCAAGTGAGATTATTTAAAAATTAAATAACCTTCAAGGAATACAAACTAAGAACGAAAATCGTTAAAAAACCAAACGGAATGCTTAGATTATACACACATAGTTTTGAATTTATTTAATAATATATTTAATATTTATTATAATGGACTAAATGGAGTTTAAGGCTATAAAGCTAAACAAGCTATCGTTATGATTAAAGGGTGTGGTAGAACACAACACCGTTGATAGTCTATTGCGTACGGAGGACGGCTTTAACTCCATCTGGTACCCTATATTCGGGTGTGATGAATAGCTTCTAGTGCTGGTAAGATGAAGAATATTAAAGAATCGAGATATATTCTGATAAATGTCGTGTGAGAGTGTGTAGAAAAAGAAAATAATAACGACTTGATTTCATTAAATTTATTGCTTGGGAAAAGAAATAACGAAACGCGCGCAACTCTTTTCGAGGTCAACTGGATTACATGGAACCTGTCTACGTAAAGTATATTGGATAACCCAAGAAAAAAACTAATTCGTGCGGCGGAGAAGATTCAACATTAGTCATAAAGATTTTTTTAAATTGTTAAAATAACTTGAGAAGAGTCTCTAAGTTGCCTTCAGATTTGGAAAGGAGTTACTAGATAAAATAAGATTAATTTCTGGGTTGTAACAATTTGAGGAAAATGGAGCGGAGCATTTCAAATTAAAATTTAAATCACTTTTTCATAGCCTCGAATTAATATGTTAATAGGGTCTCGACTATGATCCGGTCGCTCCTATCTAGGATTAATGATGGATTCAGAGAACGATGGGTGATATGGAAAATTATCCCTGTAAGCCCATTAATCCTGACAACAATTGAGTTTATAAAACTTTACTCCCACGGAGTTTGTTGATGCTGGCAAACACTGCAGCAATTTTTACTTGTCTGCACATACTATACAAATTTCATTTAAATTATATGTTACATTTTAAACTGCTACCAGAGGAATTTCAAGCTGGAAGTTGATGGTTCAAGTTACACGGGTTTAATACAGGCTGATACTCATTAATCAGAAATGTCTATACAAGATAAATGGTTACTGACTACTGGACTGACAACAGAAAACTGTGATACTTAAGAAAAGTAGAAAAACCACCCCTAGAAAAGGTTTCTAGAGCACGAAATAAACGGAAGAAAGGCAGAGAAGGAGAGAGGAAGGAAGGGCCGGAAGATGAATAGGTTTGTACCCTGCCAGTTTTTTTTTCCCGAAGTGTGAAACTTTAGGGCGAAGACGAGAAGGGCCAAGCCTGAGCTTTATTTTTCCTCATTTGTTTACCCTGATTATCGAATCCGATTCGAAAGTAGATTGACTCCTCCTCCCTCCCTCTTAGACCTTTGCAAACAACTCGGAAGGGTAGGCCAGGGGGAGGAGGGGGAACGGAATAAATAAGGGGAAACAGAAATGTCCGAAAAATCCAATTTTTCTTCTGGAGAGGATAAGGGGAGAAGAGAAAGGTGAAAGAAAAAGAAGTTCCCACCCCCCCAAAACCCGAGGACTTCTTGATTAAGCGGGACAAAGGGAAGGGAATAATTGTAGAAGGAAGCGTCGATTGCCAGAAAGGATGGAGAGGGATGGTGAGGGAAATCCGGGAGGAGGGGTAGAATTGGTTTTTTGAGAGAGCTTCATCAAAGCCATGGAGACTTGAGAGTCCAGAGAGAGGAGAATTAAAGAACGGACGAGAATAATGTTTCAGAAGGGTCAGCAGCGGAAAGAGGTGATAAGTTCACCAAAGTCAATTATTTCCTCACTGAGATAATACTATCGATGAGGATCGTGATTAAGAAAACGTGTAAAAATACGCGTGCTTAAAGATGAAAAAACTAGTTGAACGAGACATATTAGAGAGGTAACAGAAAAGTTGAATCTTAATCATTAGCTACCGAGATGCCTTTGGGACCCTTCGCGAAACGACTTCATTACGGAATCTAACAGGAATCAAAAGAAAACCAACATGTTAACAGAAATTATAGCGTTGTTATTTGGCAGGCTTTAGTACAGAGACATCGAAAACACGAAGATAATAATTGCAATCTAAACCCAAAGAAAAGTACAAATTACTCGAGTTTACCGATGAAATTGAAGGAGTAATGCCAAAGTGCCGACACTACAGGGATAAGTTAAGAAAAACCGATCGAAATAAGGAATCTCACACCATTCGAGACCATAACACAAGGAAAAAATATAGGATACATTTTATTGATTGTTCTATTAACTGGTGACCAGGTATGTCCACCCGCCAACTTCTGTGGGGACTTGCTGGGTATGAGGCATATGTCTCAAAAATGTGACCCAGCCGCATATTCATATTCCTAAGATTACACGCCCAAGCATGTTTTGCCTTCTCAAAATAGATTTATTCAGTCGTAAAACTTCTATAAAACATTTTTACCGTTAAATCCTCGTTCCATGATACCGAGCTTCGCTACAGGTATTAACCTGTATTAACAAAATAGCGAGGTCTATAGTGATATATATATTTTTTGATTGCCTTTGAATGCAGGCCGAGGGCTCTTAGCAGTATTTTTAAGGCATTAGCTATTACTGGCATGCCAAGACGGAAACAGATACGCATCTTCTCACCCCCGAGCGGTGTTTGCAAGCCAATATTCCCCAAGGTCTTCTCGGTTGGCAACCCTGGGAAGAGGTTTACCTCATTGCACTGCCAGGGGAATCGGCCGGTTCCACTTATTAGGGCATAGTTGGCAGGCTAGGGGGAAAGAGGCAAAGGTTATCTGTGCCCGCACCGCTTGACGGTTGGATCGGCTAACTTGACAGACAGATCCCCATTAGACCTTTATACCCAATAGTGAATAGGGGAGGTAGGGAACAGAGAACTGGGGAGGGGTCGATTGGGCACTAATAGTGGAAAATGTTTCGCTCACCAGTAAAAACCAATTACGAACCGGGTAATTTGCCGTTACCTGCGAGACATAAATCGATTCTCATTAATCTAGAAAATGTACGCGACCCGAGAATAAGATCCGGAAATACGAACAGGGGAAAAATGTAAATGGCAAAAGCGGAGAAGGCATTGCGCCGACTAAAATGACGATCAACGTAAGCGAAGATAATACAATGACTAAGGACGTATAGACTGGTGCCCCTGAAATTATGGACGATCTTGGGAAGGAAATCCAAATGATCGAGGAAGAAAATGGGATCTTTGAGACGGTTGCGGACAGCAGACGAAAGAAACGGCGCATAGTAGAAAACAATGGACATGAAAAGGAAATAAATACCGAAGACTGATTTAGTGCCCTTGGAAACCTAGAAGAGGGGAGAGGGAAAAGTGGTGAAAACGTATTACGGACGAAAAATATTACCCCCAAGAAAATGTGGCCGCCTCCCATCATCGTATATAAAACTTTGAATATAACTGAGTTTATCAGAAAGATTAGAGAAAATGCGAAAGATAAAACTTTTACCGTTAAAAAACGTTATGTCGGCTCAAGGCTTCAAATGAAAAGCCGGGAAGGCTACGATAAAGTACTTTATTTTCTCAGAAAACAGGATGCAAAAATAAATGCGTGGGCCCCAAAAGTAGAGGAAGTTCTTCGTTATGTCATTCAGGGTTTAGACAAGGGCAGAGACCTAGAGTTTATAAAAAAATATCTAGTAAGCCAGCTGATACCTTGAGTGTCAGTACTTACGATTGAAAAACACAGAGAGGACATCTACGTAGTCACAGTACAAAAGGAAAATAATTTTAGTTTGCAGATTTCTGGAAAACATCAAAATAATTTGCAGTCTTCTGATTTAAATATCCCCATTTTAATATAAAACTCCTTAACGATGCTACTGCTGCAACAGGTACGGGCATGGGTCTCGGTACTGCGATGCAGCCCCGAGATGCTATCGATGCAGCCAACACCATGAAGGGACAGACTACCCCACAGTTAACCCGATTACATGCAGCAATTGTAAGGGGCCATATGAGGCCAACATATCAGTGGGCAGCAAGCAATACGGCGCAGGTCAGGAGGGAAAAGCTAAGAGGAGAGAATTGCTCTCGAGAAGGCACAAAAAGGCACCTTGAAAGATAAAAAGACTTCTGGCCCCAACATTTGAAGCTCCGAGTCCCAGAATTAACCTACTGAATCCAGAACTGGTCATCTTCTTAAATAAACATAAAGTAGATATCTCTCCGGTGTCGGAAACCCATTTCAACTCAAAAATGACTTGGGATATCCCTGGCTTCGACGTGCATGGAAAGGACTATGCGGAAACAAAAGGCGAAAGAACCCGAGGGGGAGTTGATATTTTGACAAGAGGAAATACGAACACAGCTATGAAAGCGGAGACAATATCGACACAATTAGAAACAGGCAGAATTAATATACACGCGGATACGGGGGAAATAATTCCATATTCTTGTAATTCAGCCCTCAGGAAATAAGCGGTCACAGATGAACTTGATAACTTAATTCTTGATGGAAACACTGTCTTAAATGGGGAAGCTTCAATGTGAAACACCTACAACGGATTTGTCCCATTATCAATTATAACGGCAAAATACTTTACTAGTGGGTGACAGGCAAATCTACGTACAGAAATAGCGTCCAATCACCCCACGCGGGGAACGGACGTAGCGTAATAGATCTAGTGGTGACGAGGAATTTCAGACTACCTGTAAAAGCTTTCGTCATGAGCGAATTAAGTATCGATCGTTACCCGGTATTTATTCTTATTGGAACTAATATATTGAAAATAACAGACCACCCAAAGATATATTGTTACAATTTGGCAAAATGAGATGAGTTGAGAAAATCTGTATCGAAAGATCTGGCTGGAAAAAGAAATATAATTGACGACTACAGAAGCCGTGGACGACATGGCTAACTATTTTGCAGTCTCAATGAAGAAGGGATGGGAGGGAAGTGTCTCAAAGAGAAAGAGAAAGCCCGATGGCTTGCTGCCACTCAGCGACGAAGTGATAACAAAAATACGGGAAAGAAACTACGTTCGACGCATCTACGAACCCGTAGGAACGAGGCATTAGAAAAACAGGCTAAAAAATCTGAACGGGGAGATTAAGAGTGCAATAAAAAGGCAAGGAAAGAGAGATGGTTTGAAAAACTCAAAATAATGAACACAAAAGACGGATCGATTTGTAAAACAACAAAGCAACTATGCCGTATCCCAAATAGTAACCCTGTCGTTGAAAATAAAAGTAAATGAATTCTCCATGATTAGAAAATACTAGCTAATACACGATAAAACAATTCCTGGGGACAAATATATAAGGTCTGCATTAGCAATTGCCTAAACAAAACAAAGCTGGGAAGCTAAATGGGGAATCAGAACAGAAGGAAGATACAGAGCGAAAATTGAATAATTTCAATTCCCTCTGAAATAATGCCCCTACGCGGTGTGATCACTTGACTTTGAATACAGAATCAGAAAATTAATAGATGAGAACTAAGACTTGGCCTATTCAAACTAAGCATTTATTTAAGCAGTGATTCAAATTTTTCTAAAGTGATTTCTCCTTCTCTTGGAATGCAATAATTTAATAAACGAAAGAAAGAATTGACGGTGATTTCCATGAGTGATTGAATTGAGGAAGGATTTATGAAGAAGGAACGGATACATACATAAAGGAAGAGGAAATAATATATAAACGAACGAATGAATGAATGACAGGATGAACAAAAAAAGTATAACCGAATGGATAGATTAATTTATGGGCATTTGACTGATTATGTAAACGAATATATGACGAATGAATAGAATTGTCGGACAAAAGGAAAGGAAATAATAAAAAAAACAAAGGGGAAATCGTGCACACAAATGATGAAATGAGCTGATGCATAGATGAGCCATTGCTAAATACACAAAATCTTACCAGGAAAGACCCGGAAGATAGAAAAAAAACGGCGAGCGGTAATAATAAAAATAAAACAAGTGATTGCAAGTTCGAGGCCAGTGACAGAACGAACAAATTGACGTGCAAGTTGAAAGATTGATTACAGGCCCTTAATACGTACGCCGGGGAAAATGCATGAAAAATACGAGGGAAACTGAATGCTGGTAAGAGTAAAAGGTCTCGGAGGGGGGGTATAAAGGAGTGTGTATACGTAAGAACGAGAGGAAAAAAACACTTGGAATCCGCGCACACCAAAGAGGTGAAATGTGCCGGAGGGGATGCCGTTAGCTCAGGATGGCTGGGAGAGTAGTCATTCGTATATGTTTCCCATCTCAAAAGATATCACTTCCTGGTACGTTACTTTCCGGACTCATCAGTTTTCTCAGAGTTTCATCACAGGGAAAAATTCGCGTTTCTTTCTTTTTTCTACCCCGAAAAAACTCTTTCCGGGACGCCTTTTCCCCCCGTGCAACTTCGTCGTGAGGAATCATTTTCCTGGAAGTCATTTCGGGTACGAGTCCACGAAAATGATTCCCAAATAGAAACAACGACCTCTCTCCCTCTCTATCTCCTGGCTTTCTGATTGCACCGCGAGTACTTGGAGGAGATGGGAGCCAACCCGCCATCTCCTTTCATTATTTCCACTGAGGTCTCTCGACTCCAACCTATTCCACTGCGTCAATTATCACTCCGTCGCCTTTGAGACTATCAGACACAAGATACTCATGTTTTTCTTTCCGCGGAGGTACGATCAAAACATGTATATTTCTCTCAAACTGTACACCACATTAATCATCCTTTCGAGGATTGACCGTGGTGCTTGTCCAATGAAAAATAACTACGGTGAGATGAGTAATCTTTCTGCGAGGGATGATTATTTCTTTTTCTTTCTAGAGACTAAATTTCGGGAAATGTTTTCCAGGAAATTGAGAATTCTGGGAAGTATTTGCCAAAGAAAATGAATCTCATCTGAGAGGAAAATATATACTCCCCACGAAACTTTTATCAGAAAGGAGAGACATAATTAAGAGAAAAAGATGGAAACAGAGGGGAAGGATTGACGGTTCCAACCAATGCCGACAAATGGCATATAGAGAGAGATAGGTAAATGGCATATAGATAGAGATATTGTAAAAAATATTCTCCTAAGGCACGCTGTTGATAGAAGAAACTATTTGCGC
Organism: Hetaerina americana; assembly: GCF_022747635.1. Classification (NCBI taxonomy): domain Eukaryota; kingdom Metazoa; phylum Arthropoda; class Insecta; order Odonata; family Calopterygidae; genus Hetaerina; species Hetaerina americana. The sequence continues at coordinate 55,634,165 of NW_027287316.1, forward strand.
AAATGAAAGACTCAAAAAACCGTTTCGCTCATAAGCAGGCCATTTTTGTTGAGAAAATTGTCGTGTGCAAGAAATACGAATCCACACTAATCATGGGCCTATACATGAAATATGCTCAAAAGTAACTATTATATATTATATTTCCTTGCATTCAATTCATGCTCCACGTTTCCAACCATAAAAAATATGTAAATATTTGGGTCATGAGATATAAATATGGCCCAAGTATGAAAACACTCGAGAAAACTGATAGGTGTTGAGTAAGCATTCGGAGAGAGGTCTGCTCAAACCAGCTGTGGCTGTAGTTGCAGGTCTCGGCTAGTCCATTCAAATCGGCTACGGCGCCACCCCTGGACTTGTTATCTACCTGCCAATGTTGATCTAAACGTGCTCTTTTGTGACTGCCGTTGATTTTACCCAAGAAAAATTCATTAAAATATCATTTGCTATTAAAGGAGGTTAAACTACCGAATGCCATCTTGATTAGGTAGCCCTAATGGTTCATGATAACGTTGGCGTCGTTGATTCTAAACGAGAAAATTCGGCAGAAACAAATTTAAAGAATTGGGGGCGACGGCGGTCGCGAGGTGATGATGATTGGGCTTACTTTTGCTGAAAATAAATGGAATAAGGCCTACCCCATCGTCGGAGACTAAAAATCAGTCTTATCAAGAAACAATTCTTAATCATCTCCGGCTGGTAAATAATTACGTCTCCGGCAGGTAAATAATTACGATGCCTCCATGCTTCGTGATGCCACTTCCAAGAGATTACGCGTTATTTCACGCGGAAATGTTCACCTCGCTCTCATGGTCTCTCTCTCAACATTGTCCCTTTCGCTCTGGGTGAAGCCTCTTTTTATTGCCCACGGTGACCCGTTTAGTTAAATGGCATGTCTGGTTTCAGCTGATCACCATCCTAAACTATATTGGAAAGGCTATTTTACCCATCAACGGGTTATTGTCTTATATTACTTCGTTGATGATGAGATATACGGTTATTTTACAAATATTTTTCAAATAACATTTTGTACTAACATTAATTTTAATTGAAAAATTAATTTTTTAAGTAAGCTATATTAGAAAGTCTATTTTCGGTGACAGTTTAAATGAAATGGTTCTAAACTTTTGATGTGAAGCAAAATTTGTATCTCATTCCATGATCTCTAGTTAACGGAGCCAATCAAGCATCAAATAAACCTCTCTGGAATACAGAATTTCAAAATTCTGGTAAGTTGATATTTTTCAGCCCAAAGCTCCGCTAATATTCCGAAGTATTATAAATGTTTCGCAAGAGAATTAATAATGGATTTCTTTTGACCCGGGAAAAATCACACAACCTTGGTAAAGCCGATGGTTGTCCAGACCGGGTTCAATTCTGGGCGTCACCCAGAATTGAACCCGGTCCCTCCGGTCCAGTGCTCCAGTCCATCACTTTTCCATTGGACTACTTTGCTCACTACTAATGCACGGCGTGAAAGATTTATTTTGCTCAATCGATGCTTCGTTGATCTGATTTGTTATCTCCAATTGGTTGATAACTTTCACGCGTTAAACTACTTGCTCAGTATCCATTCTTCCTTGCGTGTGTAATATTCAATTAGTGCTCAACGAAGTGTGATCCATTTCGCATCAAGCAAAAAAGTTCCAAAAATGAAATTATTCCACAAAGTTTCTCATGTCCGACGTTATGAAACTGCTTGTTTCACATTTATGTTGACTTCTGGTATACACATTTACATGATGCTCACTCATGAGTGATATGAACAGTTAATTAATTACTTAAGTGTATTCAGGTGAATGAAAACTGCTTCACTTTCGAACAGCAACGACGGCATAGGCTTGTCGAACTAAATATTTTCTAACTCTGCAACAGACTTAATGTTACGTCGCTGTGTTTTATTTCAAAAACCATTATTTTTTACAGAGAATGTGCTGAGGCAATGCTATCATCGTGAGCAATAGCTCCAAAATTCAGAGAGCGGAGTTTATTAGATGTGCGTCATGCGAGTCAATATATGCATGTGAAAGCAAACGCATATGTTGCAGCTCTAGAAACAACAGACGATCAGGTAACATAAGCGATAAAACGACGAGCAAACGCGCTTGTTTACTTCTCCAGATTGGCAAAATCCAAAAGGACTATACCACTCCGGGAAAGTACCTCGAAGACCCTTTTTCGAAGCGAAAATGTCAAAGAAACGTAACATTTGGAGAAGTATTTTTCAGTAGGTGGAAGGAAAGAATTCCGAACAACCTTGTTTCACCAACCCTGCCGTTTGCTTACAGGTATGTTTCCAGATAGAGTATCCCCTACGAAAGGCGGCAGTTCATATACTTTCGACCGCCAGGGACCAGTCAACTGACGAGACAGAGGATTTTGATTTACATTTCAGGTGTCTGGTTGGTGGTAAGCTAAATATGAATGAACTACTCAGTCTCGTGCTCATAAACGAGCCATTGAAAAAGACAGTAATCAAAAAAGGTATCTAGAAAATATGCTTCAAATAAATGAGTGAACCTTGTATCATTTCACATTAAATTTATTTCGGTACTGCTGATTTCGATGGCCAAGCAAAATCATCACCTCATCTCTATTGCAAAATATATATAATAAATTTAACTCCTTCCAGGATCATGATTTTTCACAAAATTGACCCTGAGAGCACTAAATTCGTAAGAAAATCTGAACTAAAGTGTTTATTTTTCTCCCCCCTATGCCTCCTGCCCTTGTGCTTCTAACACTTCTTATTTTCGTCTCAATTCTCTGATCTGTCCAGAGAATTTTATAATTGAAGTAGTCTATTGATTGGCATCATGCCAGAAAAACAAATCACCTCATTATTACCTGCCTTATCCCTCTAAATACACGTCATGTATGTACGTATATTTCACCGATTTCGAACTAATTATGAACGAAGAATTTCTATTTAAATGATTTTAATTTCACCAGTGGTGCACTATTTCTTGGTATTTATACCGGATGATTATTTCGGAGGGGTAAGGATGAAATAAAAGTGAAAAAGGTGGGCTACGTAATCAAGTTGGAACGCTCGGCCATTAGAGCAAAGCTCTCCGAGTTCATTTATCGTGCTTAGGAAGTTATTTCAAGGAATTCCCCTTGCCTCGCGGGTGCCTCCTTCCCTCCCTCTCCTCCCCTCTCGCCCTATCCCACTCGGAGGACCACGTAAAAAGGGAAATATTCCAGCGAGGACAAAACCACTCAAGAGCGAAAACACAAGAAAGCTACCTTAAATCCAACGGAAAAGCCCTCTAAAGAGATTTATAGATTAATTGGAAGGAGGAATAGCGAAAGACGCTTAAATGGATATGAAAAAAGAAGGTTTTCTGGAAAAGGTAAGGAAAAGGTAAACAAAGTGAACCCTGAAGAAAAATGAAGAGAGAGACACTTAAAGAAACGATATAAAAGCTTATGAATTTGTTGGGGTAAATTTAGTTGACATAAAAGTAAAATAAACATCCTCCATTTACTAATACCCGTAATTTATCATTGGGTATTTTAAAGACAATATATGTATGATTGTAAGGACGGGGAATTTGTTGGCCCAAATCCTTGGACTCATACATCGGTAAGTGGCAACAGACTTTTTAAAAGAAGAGTATCCATATGTGAAAATGTCATTCCTGATGATTTTACGATTATTGTATTAAAAAACAGCATATCTGTAGAATATTTCAGTGCATAAGAAAAAGCTTTTTTCCCAACTGCAAAATAAGTATAGAATACCATTTCTTCATCACTCCAATTACGTGTCGTTAGTGATATTAATTCTGTGAGCAAATTAAGAGGGTGATTCGAATAATAAGGTCTCCTATTTTTTTCATGAAAAATCAAATTTATTCTCAACTTTGCGTAAAGCGTTGGAAAGTGTGAGCATTTAGCTATTTTTCTGCATAGTCGCCTAGACGATCAATCACTTTTTGCGTACAGCTTTTTAATACCAGCGTCGTACCTTTCTTCCACCGCGTCACGAAGCCAACTGACGGCTGCTTCTTGCACTTCCTCGTCTGACTTCAATTTTTGTCCTCCAAGGTGTTTTTTGTGAGCGGGAAACAAGTGGAAGTCACTGGGGGCAACGTCCGGGCTGTAAGGAGGGTGGTCGATGATATCCCAGCCGAATTCATTGAATAGGGTGGTCGTTTGATGTGACACATGTGAACGTGCATTGTCATAATGCAAACACACTCCTTTGGTGAGACAACTTGTTATAACCGAGGACCTCCGACACAATATTCCGCAAAGAAAAGTAGCCACTCTCTTCAATAAGGCCTTCCTTTATCTTATGAAGGGTAATTCTCCGGATATTGCGCACCACCTCGTCAATTGGAGCCACCGTTGATTCCGGCAAACTCAGCTGCCCCGACCGCTGCTCATCGTGGACGTTTTCCCGGTCATCAAAAAACTCCCTGCACCACTTTCGCACGTTTTTGATGTCCATACACTTCTCACCGTACACTTCCATTAAATGGTGATGAATTAATATCGGAGAAGCAGTCGTCAGTTGGCTTCGTGACGTGGCGGGAGAAAGGTACGACGCCGGTATTAAAAAGCTGCTTACAAGGATGCAAAAAGTGATTTATCGTCAAGGCGACTATGTAGAAAAATAGCTAAATTCTCAACCTTTCCAATGATGTACACACATTTGAGAATAAATTTGAATTTTCATGAAAAAGTAGAAGACCTTACTTTTCGAATCGCCTTCGTATTTTGCTCGCACAAGTAATATCACTAACAATACGTGTAAGTTACTCTATTGATGACTGCAGCCTCAATGCTTTGAATAACCAAAATTACTTTCATATAATACACAGGCAAAATATAGTGCAGAAAATTCATTTAAGCAAGTCTACACAGGCTACAATAACTACAGAGGCTGAGGTCATATCGTATTGAATTTAATGGCCTGGCATAAAGGCTGCTTGTCAAAGACAACACAGTCTCTATGCCAGAAGTAGTTTTCAAATCGACAAAGAATGAGTTAAGAGGCAAGTGGATAGCATGCAGAACTAACCAAGTTGATTAGGGTTAATTTAATGAGGCTGAATTTATTGCACTTTTATAGAAATCTCGATACTCAATTGAAAATAGCAAATTAAATGACGTCGGAAAATGATAAAATATCTTAACGCAAGTATAGTTACGTTCCCATTTGCGTTGGAGCAAACATAACTGGGGAGTGTATTAGAATTTATTTGATTCGTCTGGGATTTGTACTCGAATATCTCACTTGATTAGCAAACAGGTCAATATTGATAAAAATTGGCCATTTATTTTACTAAAAACATCCGATAATTAAATAGAAGCCATATGCTGGCACTCGCTCATGAATTACATGGCAGCATTGAACGTCCTCTGCTCGATAAGGCAATACAGAGAAGACTATCATCAAAATTTGGACCACTACTTATGCACCATTGATTTTATTTTTGGTTTTATCCTTTTATTTAAATATATAATTTTTAATCATGAATTTTCGTAGAATTAAAGTTATCTTTGAGGAACTTACTAAAATCATTATTGAAAAGAAAATATATCTCTATGATTTAGCTAGAATATTTTATGTAGCAATCGATGTTTCGACACTTGCTAATGATATGATATTTTTTGATAGACCGGCTCCATGTATTATTCAGTCAGTCTACAAATCAATAAATGGACGCTTGATTCCACCACTAGCTGTAGAGAAGAAAATGCTCATACTTTTGCAGAATGAAACCAACACCATTTGTGAAGCACAAAGAACTTGCAAAATAACTTAATTCTTATTCAATTTTTAAGCCAATTTTTAGTGGAATTGACTCATGCTTTTTATCTTCCTCCAGGATTAAGCGTGCCCACAAATCAAACCCTAGTATTTTAGGCGTCCCATCCTTATGAAAATTAATATTTTTGGTTAGCCCAGCAAATCAGATAGGTAAAAATATCAATCAATACAGCGATCCACCCAAGTGTATCTGATCTCATTTAACATTTTCCTCCGAGGTAATGGCATCTCGCGAGAATCTTAAATAAGCTCCTCCCCGTGACGAGGCACTCATTTTAGCCAGTAGAAAGATTTATAGAAAAATTCCCGAAGGGAACCCGAGCGACGGTTTAAGCTTATGCGCGGCGACGCTCACCTTTTCACCGAGTCACAACCGCTGACTAGCAATGGGTCATGAAGTGAGGGCACCTCACCGTACAGGTGTAGTAACGATGGCATGGGGGAAAGGAGTCAGAGAGGTGGGCGGAACGAGGAGGTATGAGGGCATTCGGGAGCCCCTATCACGAAGAGTATGCTGGGTGGACGTGGAACACTGACGAAGGGGAACGAAAATTCAAAACCCCGAAGTACGGTTTTCCCCCCTTTAAAGCAAGGGACTCAACGTACTGGTGAATAGAGAGAGAGAGCCTTAAAACCGACCAACTATTCTCGCATTTAATAAGGAGGAACGAACGAGTAGAGTTAAAACACGGAAAAAAGAAAACCTTAACTCGATAATTTCCTGACGGCTGGAAAAAAATTATCAACCCTGCAGAAAGGAGGTAGGTGGGAATGGTTTAAATTAGGTGCTACAGAGAATAAAGAAACAATAACTGTTTCCGATATGAAAGGAGCCCGAGGGAAATGAGGGGGAGACTTGTAAAGAGAGCTAATCTTTGAGCAAGAATGCGAAGACAAGTGGAAAGAAAACAAAAGGTATAAGAATAAAAAAAAGATGATTACGTGCGAAGAATTTGTGGAAAAAATGAAAACTGCATCATCACGATCATCTTTGAGCAAATCATTAATATTCCTTAAAAAAGGAAAATAAATAAGAAATAGTAATGAGCGATCTAATTTCAAATAACAAGTTGACGAATGAAAGAGTAATGATATTTGGTGGTTCTCGCTTTCATGAAACGCATAAAATGAATTTTTAAGCACTTACTTCAAGTATGCTGCAAAATTAGGGCAATGATGCTTTCACGCATGAATCCATTATATTTTCCTCAATTCGTAAAAACCATAACAACGACACCATTCTACCGTTACTATAGAATAAAACATAATAGGATTATTAATTACGATATAGTTAATCAAAACTGGGGATACAACATAAAAAAAGGAATTAGTTTAATTCCTTCACATAGTTTCTCAAAGCCGAAGAACTAATATAGAAATCTCCGAATCGTCCTCGGAAAAATAAAATATATTAATTTTAACATAAATATTTCACAGTTCATGCCGTCTACCATTAATTTTATGAAAATTATATCGAGCAAAATGTGATAAAGCTCAAATTTGTTGAAACTGATTCAAATATTTTAATAATTACAATGATTGTATATGTGACAACCTAATGAATTTGATGAGTATGAAGGGTGCCCAAAATAGAGATAATGACTATAACTCACATTCAGTTAGTTAGAAGAGATACAATGTTATCCTAAGTTAAAATATAGTATGTATATGTTTCATATTTCATTCATTAGTGACAAGTCAACGCTGGGAACAGGACCATAATTAAAGGTAAAGAAAATTGAAAGCAGTATTTGTCCATGCCAAACTCCACAGTTAAAGACTAGAATCCAACTTACAAGTGTCAAAATTGGTGAGGAAAAAGAATTAGATAAGTGTTTCCGAACAAAATTTCACCTACTCCACTCAGCGTTACGGAGTCGCACACGAGTGAGATACTATGAACGTGTTCAAAACTTTGCATATCAGATAACAGAAAAACTGAAACACCTACCACCAAACCAGGAATAAATCTGGATAGTAGCAGTGGGATTACTCTTTCCCGTCTGACTACTCCCCCGAGGGGCATCCAAACTTTCATGACGAATGGATCGAGGCCCTTAAGAAGAGAATACCAAATGGAGAGGTAGTGTGGGACCCCGCGGGAAGGGGTTTGTGGGCACGAAGTATCACTGGGAGGAGGGTAAACAAACGAGTGGGGAAAAGGAGGAGAGAATACCGCCGGAGTGGGTGGGAAGGGCGAGGGAAAGGATTGGGGTTGGCGAACCCACTGGAACTGGACTCAAGCGGTAATGAGCCGTTTTTGGGCGGGACGGCTGGGGGAGGGCCAGGAGAAGGGCGTGTGCTTTTTTCGGGGACGGGTACGACCAAGGGCCAAGAGAACGTGGTGAAGTACCCTAGGTTGGATCCACCTAATACCCCCTCCAATCCCGTTTCCCACTCCATATCTCCGCCAAATTTCCGCTGACATTATTTTCTCTGGAGTGAGACAGGGAGTGGTGAAGGACGAGCCTCTGCCGCATTTCCCCCCCTCACCCCCTGTCTCCTCCGAGACTCCCATCCGCCAATGGGTCACACACACACACACACACACACACATATATATATATATATATATATATATATATATATATATATATATATACATATATGTTTTATATGTATATGTGTATATATACATATATATATATATATATATATATATATATATATATATATATATATATATATAACGATTGTACGGAAAAACTCACACGAGCGGCATAATAATGGGCTGACACAATATAACACAAATAGAATAGAATAGCAACATTTGAAAGGACACTCACACGGTAAATTGTTCGATCTTTCGGCCCTCTCAGAGGCCTTCAAGAGAGACTGAAAATATGCTATTGCTGAGGAGAGGGGAAAGAGCAATGGGCGGGGATGGGAGGTGTGGAGGGAATGCTGGGAGGGAAATTAAATATGGCGGTTAAGGGTGGGAATTTTAAAGGAACGGAAGGATAGTATGTAGGCGGATTCACGAGTTCTCACCTCTATGTTGGTGGCTGAATCAGGTAGGGATTCTAGGATGCTTAGAGCAAAACACTGTTCGAATGAAAGGTTGTGGGAATTGGCGTGTGAAGGGATAGGAAGAGAAGAGAGTGAGGCAGAATTGCAGGAGTACCGGTGATTATTCATTCGGATGGATAAGGGGGTAATGCATTCACCAATGTAAAAGGAAGTGCAATGTTTGCATGATAAAAGATAAATAATATTTTTTGAGAGGCAATTAGCGTGGGAACGAGGTGAGGGGACAATGAGGGGATGTAGGGAGAGGGGAGTAGGCATAATAAGAGGACAGGTTTTACATCGGGGGCGGTTGCAAGTTGGGGAAATATTGGGAAATTTATCACGGGGGGGCGCCAAAGGGTTGGTGGATCTCAGAAGGTTTTTGAGATTGGCGGGTCGTCTGTATGAGATAGATGGGCATTGGGGTAGTAAGGATGAGGTCGCGTCATTGTCATGTAAAATTGGAAAAACAGTTCTTTAAGGAGGGTTTTCAGTCTGTGTGATCCGGGGTAATAGGTGGTGCAAAGGTTGAGTCCTGCGTCAGATGTGGGCTTGTTATTATATATATATATATATATATATATATATATATATATATATATATATATATATATACACACACACACACATGTTCTTCCCCCCTCCGTTTCAAAGGTATCTAGGTCGGGGTTGCAATACTTGGGAATGATCGATATTGCCCGATAGTGGATTTGAAGGGATGGGTTGGAGTTGGAGAGAGGGGTTGGGGAGAAGAATGCTCGTTCTTTGGTCCGTCACCTTGGAAATCTCCTCTCGCAGTATGTCGGAATATGAGCCAGGAGAACGACGGGGGGCGGGCAGTTGGATGAACTATGGGAACAGTGAGGTGGGTATCCGTGAAGTATGGCGGACCACAGCGGTCAGGGAAAGGGTTTTGATACCGACCTATGAGTTAACGTAAGTTCTCGCACATATTGTTTTTCAAACCTCAAAATTTTACGCTAAAATATTTCAAGGTTTCTCTACCGTTTGCATCCATTTGCTCATTTCTCCATGATCGCTTTCTATAACTAAAATCATGGCCACTCTGAAGAGTGGGATTTATAATGAGTGAAATATGCTGAATACCCATATATATGTTATTGCAATGGTTTTATTAGATCTCATTTTATTCCAGTTTATCGCGCTCAAACAACCCTATACTCCTAATCCTTCACCAGTGGTAATTCTGAATGATATTGAAAAAATTGCATCATCTCAATGGGCTACCAATTCGAGACCATGTTTGTAGCAACTCTCCATAAAATATCCTTTCTTCATTATTTCAATTATTTCATTCATTTTTTTACTTTATATCACTTCTATCGCTTGTCGAAGTACATTGTCTTGTCACATTCTTCTCTAATTCTTCCCACCCATGTTTCATTCAATAACGATCTTCACTGTGTCCATTTAGTTTCCCCATCGTATTGAAAGTATCCTCCTACATGTTTCTTTCTTCTACCACTCTTCAAAGCACTTCTTCATATGCTCATGAAAATTCATTATATTGTCATCATTCATTTCTAGCACCGCATTTCAAGCGCCACTAATCTTTTATGTTCTGCATAATTGTTAATACATTACTTATGTCTATGCTAGTACTATTTGCCGTTCATAATAGTTTCTTTCGATAGAAAAGCCTTCTTCACCATTCCTGAGAAAATATCATACTTGCGTAAAAAAGTGGGGCCTTTTGAAATTAATATCTGGATTTTAGGACAGCGTGTTGCAAAAACCAAATCAAAGACGTTCTAGAATAATTCTTGTCTTAGCGCTAGATGGCGATCAGGGTGGGATTATTTATGCCGATTATTTCAACTATATTTTCATATTTTTTTTATCGGAATGTATGGCCTAAACTTGAGAAGGGCGCAGCTTATAGCTCAATGGGCGTAATAATAACCAAAGGAACTTAGCTTTAACTAGGTTTTTTACCGATTGAACCTTTCAATCACAAGCATTTCTGGATAATCTCAGGCGACGCATGGAACGGAACTACTCCCCTGAATGTGTGAATTTGAACTCAATATTGGGCGCTACTAACGGTGCAAAATCTATCCTAAAATATCAAACCAACCCAAAGGTTGATTATTCAGGTTTTTAAAGGCTAAAAGATTTTATTAAAATATGTGTTACCATTGATTTCATGTATGGGCGTTTTTATCCACCTTCTGCGTGGGTATTTTCCTGCAATTTTTATTTTCGCTATGGCGGAGTCGTCATGAGTCGACGGAACTCAAAAATGTATAAATAGATATAATATATGGCTTAAAACTCCAACTTCTGAAAGTTTTCACTATCCCATTTCATTAAGCAAACATTTTTCTCAAGTTGAGAATCCAAGGAGAAACAATGGTTCCCTCCTCACGGATTTATTTTCGTTTAAATAGAATACAAAATTAATATTACCCACATACTCAGCACTTCTTTATATATTCTTACTCACCACCAAATTAGTTAGTATCCTCCTATTAGTTATTACAAGGTATGTTTTGAACGCTAAGTTAGTGGGATTAGTTTCATACTTAGCATGTTATTAAATTTCATTTGTTGGGATGAATGATTTTAAAATCATATATGGAAATGGGACTCCTCCCCTTGAGGTTTCCAGTATTTAAGACTGAACCGAATTCTACAAATGTGTAGAATAGTTCGTCTTTTTCATAACTAAAGATAGGATTGTCGAACTCATGCAGGGTCATGAACGCGCCCGCCCGCGGAGTGGTGAAGAGATGTTTTCATGACAGGACGAAAAAAAATTGAAACGGCCTCGTCTAGGGACTTGATCTGATATTTGCAACAAATCCCCTTTATATCCTGGAAAAAAATAAAAACGTCCTGGCCCAGAAAACGAAGAAGGGGTCGAGTGTTAGGAGACCACTCTTTTCCCTGAGGAAGTGTGGTGGCGTTTTCCCGCCGTCGACGAAAATGCGGCGGTTTTACGTAATGCGAGACTTAGGAGCGTTTGAACGTGCTCAAGAAACTGTGACCGGGAGGGAACCATCGGGCGGTTTGGGTTCGGTGCTTTTGTCTCTTCAGCTGAACGCTGCGGTGTCGGGAGGAGGGGGTGGTGCATTTAGGGGAGGGAATTGGAGTTGGCGGGCAGCGGGACGAAAACGACAAAAGGAGTTGAACGGGGGAAATTAAAAAAAAGAGAGAGAGACAGACTCAGGTACGGAATAGGAATGAGCGGCCAGCAGAGAAAACTGCGACGGTTGCAAAAATAGGAGAGAAATAAAATCGGTGGGGTGGGAAGGAGAAAGGACTTGAGAAATCATTGACGGATGGAACTGAATATCGAATAAGTGCTGAATTTTGATAAATATTGGATAACAATAAATGCACAGAATATTTTTAAGAGAGCAAGAATCGAGTGTGAAACTTGAGCCGAATGCAGCTGGGATTACTTTTGAATAAACCCTGTAAAACTTAGGCACACGGAAATTTACTCGTGGTAACTGATCGATGAGATGACTTCAAGTTCTGAAGTCACCCTTTTTTTTAGGGATCGGCAGCAGATGGAAAGACGCGGCTGAAATGAAAATACGCAGGCAATATTTATAAATGCAAAACATAGAGGGCTGCACTGCATGATGCAGAGGGTTTGTACTTGTATAGCTGCCGGTGGAGTGAGGAGCATTTTCAATACTTAAAACGGCATCATTAGCGTAAAACAGCGTCGTGGTCAAACGTTTTCTCCACTTGGGTCGTTTAGCTAAAATATATCGTTAAACGAGGAAGTTATTATCAATGTATTGTGTAATAACAATTTACCAAACTATTATTCGCAAAATTATTAGTTAAAAGTACTGTGAATGAGGAGCCTGTGTCTGATATTCATGAAGGCTGCGAATTTCAACCGTGGTTTATGAGAGTAATTAGTATGATGTGTTCTTATGAATTCATTTATAATAGTGGGATACATAGCGAAAAACAATTACGTCCTTGGTATAGTAAGGGGAAGAGACGTCTGTTTGGATAAATTCTAATAGGGCAGGGTAAGTGGAAGCAGGTGATGCTGAGAGGCAATGGGATGCTAAAGACGGCGATGAAAGAAACAAATGGTGGTTAAAGCGAGGGAGCGGGAAGAATAGAATAGGCATTTTGGAAGAAATAGGGGTAAGTTGAAAGTTTGTAAAGCTAAATATAGAGGTATAATGATATACATTATGGGATTCAATGATAGTTGTGTCATTTTAGCTAGGGTAAAGGGTGTAGTGCGTAGATTCATCAAGTATCTACCATGACCCTATAGACTTTTGTTAAAAACGGACAATGCATCTTCGAGCAATATTTGTGGTTTACATGGCATGCCTCTTGCATCATGAATACAGCATCCAGTCCAATCCGTTTCAATTTTCGAGCGGTCTCTTCAGTTGTCAAACCTGCGCGAATATTATACGAACATAAAAAGTGAGCCGTTTGTTCTCACAGTCCGAACGATTTTATTGAAATGATGGAATCCACTAGGATGACGGTGAATGAGAGGTAGTAACAATCTGGAAGTATCGAACTCAGTAGGGATCAATATTGAATTTGCATAGTATTATATATGATGCACGACATTGCCAGTGAACTTCCCCAACATTTAAAGTATATCAATGTGTCAACCCAGCGGGATTCATGTTTGAACCATCATTATTGGAACCATCGTCCCCAATCTACTGCATTTAACGTTTTCGCTTTGGCCAACAATCAAGCTCAGTGTTTCTCTAGCCTTGCCCTAGATAAATCTTTCACAAGAGAATTTTATTATCAATTCAATTATTTCTTTTCTAGAAAAATAATTTTTATAATTAAACCTATTCTGATTCTGTAAAATTTATTGAAAATAGAAAATAACGGAAGTAAAACAATAGGAGTACATTAAAGTCGACCTTTCATGTGGTTTTTTGCGGTCAACTTTCATATGCAATCTCCATCAATTATATGGCATCAAAAATGAGCATAATCACTTCCCCCTTGTCTAAATAATAAAGTCAATATGGATAATGACTAATTTCTATTTTTTCTATTGGTCAATATTAGTATCGTTTAATATCCGAAGTCTTCTTTGTTATGGGCCAAGTTATTATAATAATAGTATTTACATGCATATATTATAGTTATATATTTTTTATAATCATATATATATAAATAAAATAATATAGTTGTTATAAGTTCAGTTTCCTTTTAAGCAAAAAACTTTGTTAATGAGAAACTCCTTACTTTCAATCTCTCATTACCAGCTACACACATTCTAAAAAAACCGTAAAAGGAAATGTTATCATTTTCTCTCATTCTTGATTATACACGAGGCTTTTATCACCAATTTGATAAGTATAGAGTATCTTCCTCTTCGCGGAGTTTTAAATACGCTAATTTGTTTTCTAAAAAAATGTCGGAATTTTACAATTTCGACCGGTTCCGTCCGTTGCTTTGGGTGTCTCAATCTACACGACCATCAGGTATTTCCATTTTTGAGAATAATTTTTACATTTAGTTAAAATTGAAATACCGTATCATATTAAGATCACATCGTGGCTGATAATTCCGTCATAATATTGCACACCAAAATTCATAGATGCGCAAAGTGCTTGAATGGGTACACCGAAATAGGAAGCTATCCTATGAGCGGGAAGAGGAGAGATATTTCTTTCCTCATCCCTTGCCGCAAATCGGGAGGCGATGAGGAAATGGAAGCGGCGAGGCTGGTCCAATTCGAACCCCGCACCCGCTCGGAAAAAAAAACATTTTCCGAGGGAAAAAAAGAGAAAGCAGCGATCAACGCTTCCTTGCGAAAGGCTGAGCTCATTGTCCGAAGACCGTTTCTCAAATGAGTATCGCTTAATTTCCGGAATTTCTCCGAGCTTCCTTTTCCACTTTTTTTTAGATTAAAAAAAATGCAAAATTAGAATGGGAATAAAGAGGAAGCATGCCGCCGCTGTGCAGTGGGAACGCACGCCGGACGAATGAGAAAAGGAAAGGAGAAAAAAATTCCAAGGCATTCTGGAGTTTGAATATTCACGGGAGAATCCTCGAGGGCCGAATTAGTGTGAGAAAAAGAGACAGAGGAGATAGGGTTTTGTAATATTTCTCCTCAATTAAGCCATTTTTTAATTTATTCTCTCTCATCGACCCCAGTGACGCTAATATTTCTGCAGAGAAACGGTCCGGCGACCCCAATTGCAAAAAACTACTGCCTGCGGATGTGGGGAAAATATTATGAAACCGTTGCGGCCATATCGTAAAACGGAATTGTTTTCGGAAATAAGCCTTATTCAAAACTCAGAAAAAATGCCAACAAATATATATCCGTTACTTTATTGCAAAAAATAGTGAGTCTTGATTACGAACTTTCCACTCACCCGCATTAAAGAGTTGGAGCATATTTTCAAATTATTTCTTGCCTTTGAGTTTCTCATTGCACCTGTGATATAGGCACTTAAAATGAAGAGTTAAATCCTTCAATTCGTGTAAGATTTTACGTAGCCTCTTTACATATATCAACGGGCAACTAGTTGTGGGTGAAAAGGCAAAATTTGTTCCCTCAAAGCTGTGCGAATCAATTCATCGCCGACATTCGCACGATTTATTGTTCACAAAGACCATTTTTCTAGGAAAAATTACAAACATCACATCCAAAAAGATTTTCAAATACATACATTTCATGTACCACCACAGCTCATCATCGTAATTTTTTTAATGGAGAAAATCCGAGACATTAATTCGCGGAACTCTTCAACAAACGCAAAAACGACAACAGTATTGGAGTTTTTCGTTTCTGCGTTCGAGATTCGTGTTCTCCATCCCCCCCATTCCATCCCACCCCTACGGAAAATTTACAGTACTTTTTTTTATCATCTCTCCACCCACTCAGTGACGACCTATTGTTGTTTAGATTGGCGCCATTGTAACTTGGGTCGAAACGAATCGCGGGAAATTAACATAACCATGAACTTTCCGTGAAAACTGCTTCCCAGAGAGTGGCTGAGGGGGAGAGGAGAGGGGAAGAGGAGAGAGGGTTAGACCGCCGGAGGGCCGGGAGGAGGAAGAGGAGTGGTGTGTGGTTTCCTTTTTCTCATCTTTCTACTGTTGGTCGGACGGTGCTAACGCGCCCGTGTTATGCAAATGGACTTAAAATTACGCCCGGGCCTCCGTACAAACTGTGCAAGAATAATTTAATTCCGTTTGGAGGTCTTTGTTCCCTCCGTGAAAACGTCCCCGTTCATCCTCCTCATCGGGTGGGGTTGAATCAGGAATAACGAGTACAGACGCACTTCGGATTACCTCGGGAGGAGCGGATTCTGTCGTGGAGCCATCGCTCGTTATCGAAGCATTGAGGTACGTGCATCGATAACCGTCAGCAGGTCGAAGGGGGGGGGGTGTCAGGCAATCCGCCATGTTACTCCCGATACACCAGCGTACTCTGCTTTAAAATCGATGGAGAGAAATATGCAAGAAATCACTTAAATAAAAAAAACAAAGGGATACATTTGAGCATCTCCAGATGTGTACTTCTTAAAAAAATGTGCAATATGAAAAAATGACAATTTATATGTAGCTAGAAGAAGGAGTCTGATGCATATTTCGGGAATCAATGGTCAGACTATTTATTATAAAACCAGTGCAAACGCGCATAATACCACATTTTTCGCTTTAATCCGATAGGTATATACTGAATTAATCACGGAAAGTTGCAAACATTATGGAACACTTTTACTTCTAATATAAAAAATTGAAAGTTCGCATTTTTATGACGGCAGATTTTAACTACGATAATGACAAATAAAAAATCGATGCTCAATATGAGGATTTCATGATTTCCGTCCGTTTAATGATGCGAGCATGACAAATACGACGAAACCATGCGATAAGGAATCCGGGGCACGCGGAGGATAAATAGATTTGATAATATTTCTATCAAATGAGAGATCCAGTTCAGAAAATTTGTAACAGCCTTATAAAAAAAAGTCGTATGAAGAGGTTCTACGGTTTCAAATTACGAATAGAATGTGCATTTCCGCAACGCATACACAACACGGTAATGGAAATATTTGTGAACACCAATATTGCAGCAAAACGTTTCTTCCTAGCCCCTTAAATTAAAATGCATATCCCTAAGCTGAATTTACCACGAGGTCAAGCACCGTGAAGTATTATCTATTTGCTTGCAGTACTGGGTCATTAAAAGTGAATTTTAAAGACCCGAATGGCCTGGAAACAAAACATTATCTCTCAGTTTGAAATAGGTTCCATATCGTTACCACCGATTCAATGAAAATTCTAGACAATGATATGGGTCCTGTTTGTTCCTCCAGACAAATGATACATAACCGTCATCGGAAGACGTAATACATTTACACGACTGTGGGCAGATTTACTGCTAACTCCTCCGGGGTGATACACATGAATGATGTGGTCATGAATCTGCGCTCGAGCGCATCGATAACTGATTTAATTGTATCGTCTTCGCTATGGTTGATGTTCAATTTTAATAACCATGTACCTAAATTTACTGTAAAAAAATCTAGGACGCAAAAATTGTCAAATGTGGATAACCATTGGAGGACGCTACATACTTATGCCTTAAGGCACATAATTTCTAATAATTTTATCTTGTGCACGTTGTAATGATGCCAATTGCCTACAAACACATTATCGAGATTTTCTAAGGAACGTATAATTTCTAACTACAATTTTAATGTACAATCATTTGCATTACACAAATTCATGATTCAGGTATACTTGATTCCATACCACCCTTGATAGCAGCAAAATGTTCATCCTTTACCTCTCTCAAATATACATATCCAAAGATTTTTTTTATTTTTCAGCATTAGCGCAGCTTACTACACGCCCGAATGAAAAGGGAAATACATGCAATGGTAGATGTTTTCTTCAGATGCACATGTCAACAGCAGGGAGGTAATTTAAATAATGATATCCGTTGAAAGAACGAGATGTATGCGAGCTAATTGTCGGTGACATCTTTACATGGGTACAATTTTTTTCTACATATTTATTAATAAATATTTTAATATAATATCAGTGCATTTTCTTTTTTTGGAAAGGTGAAACCTCTATGAGATATTCAAATAAGTTACTTGCGCAAGATAACACTTCTTTGAAGCCAGTAGGATAATGAAAACAATGGTTATCCCTGAATTAATTCGTTTTATTGTCTATGAAAGAAGAAGATTATCTTATTTAACCTTAAAAATTAATTTAAAATTCAAATGACAAATTAAGACCTTAATATTATTTTTTAAATCTTATTATATTATGAAATCTCCACATCGAGTGGAAAAACATATGTTTTAATATTACTACCACTCCAGTCAATCATTTTCTCATGCACATCTGTACATAAATCTCGAAAGAGCAACGATTCCATTAACGATTTACGAGTTAACCTGTCGTAATTTTCTCTCGATACCGTTCGGAATTCAGTTTGAAATTAATAATAGCGTAGCGACATTTTTAATCGACTATCCTAATAATTACCGACGCAGATCATTACTCCTTATAGACCATAAGTCATCAAAAGCACCGCCGTTATTCTTTAAGTGCCTTCGAGAGAAAGGCGGAACTTCTCAATCATCAAATATCCGGGCCCAGCAAAAAGGCCATTTCCGTTTCACTGGAATTGACTCACTAAAGGCGATTACGGAGGCGCTACGAATTAGTGACCAACTTTCGTCGCTTGCGCTGAAACCGCTTCATGACCACCTTAGTGTGTATTTATTAGCCTGGCTGCATTATCTGAGAAGGCGAGGGTGGAACATCTCCTTCCATTGGGACCAGTTCGACCCTCCGCATTAAACATAAACGAATGAAGACATTTAAACTCCATACTGATCAAAAGAATTGATACTAGCTGTCTAATGTATAACGACCCCTTTGCTAAACGTTTCCTGCAGAGGGGAATGATTTTTACTGTCAAAATTCTCGCAACCTTATTTTATTGTTCTTCTTATTCGCAAATCATCTTGCATGAGTAGAAAAAAACGGAATATATATTTTTATTGATAAAAGATTTGGTGTTTTCCCGGCGTCCCAGCTGCGTAAATTCCTCTCGGTTGCATGCTTAGTGTGGAATCACCCCGTCACACACTCTAGCGGTGGATCATGCATAAATCGTCTGACTCATGAATATGTAATTGACGAGAGGGAAACTAAGCAAAGATGCAAAATACTCAATTCTTCATATTCGATCAGGTTTCTTTCTGCCATCATATTATTATTCGGGGTTCGAGTGCACCCTTTTTAAGTTGCGCCTCTTCCAATTCCGAGTGAGACCCTTTTACGATCGGTGTGCCTCTCCGAAGGGCCTCCGGTTATACACTGTTCACTCGAGCGGAAACGGGAATGGAAGACAGAGAGAGGGGGAGACACTTCAGAATCCTCGTACCAAAGGGCAAGCGGCAATCATTTGCAGCGGCGTCCCTTGAGCGCTCGTTCAACCTTTGAGAGGTTTGCGTACGATGAAGAAAAGTATAAAAAAACAGAGATTTTTTCACCCCCCCCATTTTCCCCTCCCCCCAGGCTTCGTACAGACAAGGGGTCTACGAGAGAGTCTACGGGGACTCCTAGAGGGAGGGTATATGAGGACTCCCTCATTTCTGCCTCCTCGACACCGGCGATCCCATTGCTCCCGGGGAATGAAACTGCTTCCCCTTCGTGATCCCTTTCAACTTACCCCCACTCTTCGTCCCCACACGCGGTTTGCATCTTCTCCCTGAACGACGTAATGCACCGACGACGCAAGGGTAAATGCATTTGACGACCTAAGGAAATTGAACCGGACTATCAGGAAGAAAAACAACTCTAGAGAAACAAAGTATGTCACGATAAAAACGATGAGAGCGCAGGCAATAGTGAAGAAAAGGTTAAGGGTTTTAGAAGGCCCAGGATGTTCAACAGATTATAGAAATCTTTTAATAAAAATAAAACAATATGAGTCCAATTAAAATTTCAATCGCCTGAAATTCCAACCAGTAAATTTCATCGTGACCCTTTGAAGTCGAATAAAAGGAAAAACAATTAAATTTTTCATAAGAATAATTCACAAAACATTTTATAGGAAAAAATAAAATGTTACAGCTATGCTGTACACGTATTATCATATCAACTATGTATTTGTATTACACAATTAGTTTACACCTAATATCATACGAACGAAAACTGAGGCATTAATTTACTACAGGTAAATAAATCCCTTGTTATCATTAATTAAGAAATATGATGAAATTTGACCCATGCTTAGTCATAATACTCTCTCCTCTTGGAGGGTTGAGATCCCTAATAGCTTTTGTTTTGAGCATTTAATTTTGAAGACTTCCCTACCTGTACTGACCACGGCATTCTAGGGGCTTTCCCATCGGAATGATTTAATAGGTCTGGGAGATTTTGGGCACTTTCAGGGTACCGGGCGAAATAAACTCCATTTATCTGGGTGGACTTGTCTCTCCTGCCAATCCGTACCCATGTACATTGAATGTGTACATACAAAGGGTTCTTTGAAAATTGACTGCATGGTTTTATGACTCTGACTGTCATGAAGTTCTCCTGAATCGTGATCCACTTTAACTTTATTTTCAGTTTTGCTATTATTTTTAATTCCGTCAACACTACATAGAGAGTTGGCTAAAAACCAGGCGTTAATTATTTTTCAGATACTACTTCTCTGGAAAAGAAGGCCAAACCCAACTCCAAAGGAGGCTCGCTGAAAATGCTTCAAATTTTCATGCACGAGTTAACAAGATAAAGTCAATGGTTTTATATGACGTATAATTAACTGGACGCAAAGGGAATGAAGAGCACGGAGCTGCCGGAACAGGAATAGACTTTTCACCATGAAAAGTGGGCAGTTAACACTTCACAGTGAAAATAACTTAACGCTTTCGTGATTCACCGAGGGAAAAAAATCTCCCTCTCGTCGGAGGAAGCAAGAAATTCACCGTCCGCACGAGAAGAGTATCGCACACGAAACGTGATGCAGCCCAGACCGGAAAGCTCTCTTTTTTTCCTTAAACTGCATTTCGGAAAAATATAATGTGAGAGAAATAACTTATTTTATAAGCATCCGAATTATTCATGGACCAGAGCAGTGGCATGCGCTATATTTTCCGGTGGATAGCCGTACTTCACGTATGAAGCAAGTTCCCGTTTTGCTGAGTGCTGACTAACTTTTATACCCAACCGTAGTACTCCACGCGATCATTGGTTGGTTAGGTTTAGGTAGAGCTTTGGCTCTTACCAAGACAAAAAGATATGTGAAACCTACACATCAGAGTAGTTCCTGTCCATATTACAATCCTGTATGGTTTCCCAGGAAGGAGGTAAATTTTATTTTGGAACCACATCGAGTGGAACGTTGAGAAGCTAGGTTTGTGAAAAGTTGATGTGAACAACGCAGGAGTGCCACAACACTCTTGGAGGACTTACGATTGAAACCGGTAGTTCACTGCAGGCTGAACGACAGGTTATATTTACTGTTAACATTTGAGGTAGGTTAGTTATCTGTGGACATTTATGACTTATTACAGACCCCAGCAAAATCAGGGGGATAGATAGTAGAACAGATAGATTTACATTACCGTTTTTCCCTCATACAATTAGAGATCAAAATAGATATGACCGCAGGAGCGAAGGAGATAGGTAATATTGGTAGGTAAACATATATATTTTGTCAATATTACATATAGCCTAATTTTTTCCTCGCATGATTTGAATATATCCTGTTATTAAATAGTGTTGCATAGAAGTTTTTTCTTTCGTGTGATTAACTTTGTTCCAGTGCATCTCAAACAGATATATGTGTGAAAATGTCATAATATTGATTGTGCATACATGGTTGACGATCTAAAACCCCGCTCACACACCCTTGCGCCGGCTTGCGGGATATTATGTAGATGGATATAGAAGTGTATTATGTAGTGCGGATGAACATCTGGGACCCGAAAAAATCAGACAATACTTCACACTACACACGAAGCTGAGAATGCTCAGTGGCGTCAAACGGAATCGAACCCAGACCCTCCACGCATCCCTCTACCCACTGGACTACCACACCCCGTATAAAATTTAGTAACATTCAAATAACGACGATTATAGAGCTATTTTTACAAAAGATTAGATACGAAAAAAATAATTATCTAACACGCATGTCATATTTTAAACTAGATCCACCCATTACGATGGCATATTTAGCGTACTGCCGACTTGATATGCGTTTTGCCGTGCAGTTGAACACCAATATGTTTTTTCTCCGACTCGTGGAAACACAATTCAAAAGATTAACTCACATGAGAAAAATGAGCATAGTCATTTTTAAGTAGGAATTTCACTGCAAGAAGTAATTTTCTCAACAATTTAAGACCCCTCCTCTGCACTCCCCAGGAATAGAATCGCAAATTATTGCGCATTAAAATTCACCCGTCAATTTGGCATCCGACCTATTTACGAAAATATTTAAAGTGCAAAAAACACTCCAGAGAAGCTTTCTTCAATAAAACTAGAGCGCCTGGCAGAATGTGAAGGAAATATTGTTCATCGGGGAATATTTGACATTCCTCTCCTCACGCCGGCCCTCCTATCGAAACAAATGAGAAATTTATGGGCCGTACATCACCGTAAATTTAAACAAATACTGACGCCATATCGGCCAAACCTTGACGCAATGGAGTTCAACCGAGAAATACGGGAGGGGTGGGAACGACACACGCTCCCCCATATTTCTTCATCAACTCCCTTCCCGCATGCAACATTTGTAGATTACAATATAGTGGGAAATGCATTAACTTCACCTAGAATAACGGTAATGATGAATGCTCGGGGATCGCTCACCATTGCACCGGGAAGCTGGGGACCACTTCTGTGCACCATCGAGTTCGATATTTGGGATTAAAATCCGATATATTATGCGGTCCGGATTTCGAGCTGACACCCTTAATCGGACAACTACCGTCGATGTTTTCAAACCCGAAACCGTAAGAACCTTTTAACTTCGTACCCGTATCTATTTGTAGCTTCCGGTTTTCCATCGCGGATAAAAAAAAACAGAATGCCCACTGCCATTTAATCGGGAAAAGTGATTCAAAGGATAAAAAAATAAAGCCTATTTCATTTTCAAATCGGATAATCCACAGCTGGCATCATTCATCATCAGCCTTTTTGAAATGAAGATTTTTTCAACTCATTTTTTAAATCATTACATTTCCTGGTGCTCAACCCTATTCTACTTTCTCTTACTCCCTGTACTCAGACACACACATGTACTTTCACATAACAATTGGGGTAGTTATATGGTCTAGGGTTCGTTTCCTATTTCAAAGAATTTATTATATACTGATAATGTTCTTAATTAGCCAATATAATTTCCCATTGGCATCAATGTGAAATGTTTATATATTTTCTTGCCACGACATAATTTTGTACCCCTTAAGCCCTGAGGATCCCAATTAGTCATTCTTGGATTGGAATTAAGTGTCCCAAGGGTCAAACCAGTCGAAAATTTATGCTGATTCCATGCCCGAAGTGGAACTAAAAGCAGTGACCGTTTGATTCACAGTCGGGTGAACCCACCAGAACATACCTGTTTGTTCAGTTTAGTCGTTAGAACACCTACTCCCATTCATAATACGAAGCGGAATGCCATCCATTACTTTAGTTAAGGTCACGACTGTTTTCAAGGTTACCTCATCTACTTAGAATATTTTTCAAAGAAATAAACCCACTAGTTAAAGTATTCCAAATGCACATCCCTTGTCTTCATCGCGAGGATATATATTTACAACCGAAGGATCAGGCTATGAAAAAGAAATTTCGTAAGAAGTTGATCGATAATAATATTTAAGAAAACACAGTTTTCTACTTATTTTAGGTTTAGTCACGAATAGTTTACATGAACAACATCAGGCATTTTCAGAATGATGTAGTGCATTAAAATCAGTCGTGATTTAGTACTTGAATTAGAAGAAAACTACAAAT
This sequence comes from Hetaerina americana, assembly GCF_022747635.1. Taxonomy (NCBI): domain Eukaryota; kingdom Metazoa; phylum Arthropoda; class Insecta; order Odonata; family Calopterygidae; genus Hetaerina; species Hetaerina americana. Next base: position 55,657,953 of record NW_027287316.1, read on the forward strand.
ATTTTATTGCTGTTATTATTGAATTGTTCCACCACATAACACTTGAATCCTTAATCTACAGAAGGATGCTATTTTGACTTGGTCATTCCCACCTTATGCATTACCGAACGCTAAGCAAAAGGGGTCGAGGCAGGTTGGCAATGCTACATTTCAGTAAATTAAAATAAAGAAAAACCGGTACTTGACCGCTGCAATTTCTGTTGGAAAATCAATAACAGTATTGAATATAATATCCAATTCAGTGTAAATAGGAAAAGTGTTTGTGCACATACTTCTAATTTGCGAGAATACCTTAACACATTTGGTGATCGAGATGGTGCGGGGGCTAACGTACTGGCTTCCTACCCTGAGGGCGCGGGTTCAAATCCCGGCGGTGTTGAATATTTTTCAGAGGTATCTCGATCCCTACTTGAGGTGCTTTGTGGAGGGCACTTTGAGTGAGTACGCCGTCCGTAGGATGGGACGTTAAGCTGCAGACCCCTTGGCGCCTTTCGTAAAGAGGAGGCTAATGCCGACGTCGGGTTTCTCTCCTCCCTTCACCTTTTCCTGTCCATCCCCTATGGCGCAAATGACCTTAGCTGTCGGTCGCTTCCCCTAAAAACTACTACTACTACTTAACACATTTACTTACGTGAATGGAAGATTGAAGAAGAGAATATGTGCTTTACGTGTAATAAAAGACACTGGACAAAGAAAAGTGGTGGAGCTATAGTTGCAAAAGTCATACATTTTGTTTTTTTTCAATGGATATAAATAAATTAATCCCAAAACCCATCATGAATTGAAAGAATGTCGTCCTTAATACGGTACGGACTCCACGGTAATAAAGACAACACGGAAACCGGATTAAAGACGCGGCGCATCGCTAACGTGACAATACTTTATGAAGGAAGCGATGGCCTAAAGAGCGGTGCAATGGACCAATAACCATTCATTTAAACAGAAATACACTAATGGCGAAGTGATGCCCCGCGATGGATAAATTCCGGCAAGAGGAAGGGGTCGCATACAAAGAGGGTCATTCGTTTTCGAATATCAGGAGGGCAACCACCGCCACCGGCGGAGCAGATTAGACCAAAAATTGGGAATTTCCCACCAAATTCGATCTATGGAGGGCGTGAAAATTTCCAGTGCCCGTGGTTGGATTTCCAAACCTCACATTTGCCGGGAACAAGGCCAAATCCACCCCCTTGATGACAGCAAGAGTGCGGTCAACACGTCCTTGCAACCCAAAAACCATTTCGACGCGTGAAATGTCGAGTGCCGAGAAGATCTATTGATTGCCGTGACGTAACATGCTCTTTGATGGGTTTAGCATCAACTTCATCCGAATTTTTTTCAGTCAATAATTGTGCTATATACGCAAATTTAAGACAAAAATGAAAATTGTCCAATCATGCGAACGAGAATCCATCGTTGAACAAAAAAATCTTTTTGCTCGACTCATACGGACAAATACGAGATAGAAAAAGTATACAACATAGAAACAAAACATACACAAATAGGTAATATTATAGAAAAAAGCAACGTCATGCCTACCTTCTTCTTATCAGAGTTTGATGGAGAATCATAATTGGAGTTTTAGCTATTTTCTGATTCGTAGATATTATTAGCAGCGTTTCTAAATTTATTTAATATGGGTTTTAGTACCAAAAACTGGAAAGTTTTCTCAATGAGCTTATATTGTTTTCACGGTTTACAACCGTGTACAACGGTGTAGAGTGTGCGACAGTGGAAATACTCGTAATCTTATTATAGTTACATTCCCTAACAACGAAATCTCCGTGGATATATTTTAAAGTCATACGCCCTCTACATGAAATGTGATCACTTAAAACTGCTAACCGTACTTCCACTATGCGCGAAATGCAGCTAACTTTATTGGCACTTATGTGGTTTTTTCCACCTTTCCTCATCTGACTAATTTCCATCCACCTCAACCCAGCGATAAATCTGGTTCACTAAGTAGCGAACATGAATAAAACAGCTGACCCCTCTCCCTTTTCACCATCGAATGACCACGCCAAGGTTGAAAGAGTCCGAAAATTAGGAAATAGCGCGCGTCGGTATGCGTGGTTGAGCGTGTGGGGACGATTGTCGTTAACTCGTTGCGGTGAATACAACGGCGCTCACGAAACGAATTAATCATGACCACTCACTTAGTGACAAGGAAAAATTCAGAGCTTCATCACTTCCTAATTTTATCGAACAGATGGTCCCCATCTGCGCCGATCATTCGGAATTGTTTGAAAACACGCAAAAAAAAACGCATGGGTGCGGGACTTCGATTTTCGATGATCGATTAAATTAAAATATTGCAAACTTTTTTGAAGCATCGAAATCGGTGTCACCATGTGTATCGCATTGCTGTAAAGAATAATCCGTGGTGAAGCTTTAGGGTACTTCAATTTTCCACCCTCCCGATCCGGTCCGTGCGGGTGAAGCCAATATAATAAATGGGCAATATTTCCAGCAAAAAAACATATATCACTGCCATAATAGGCTTTAAAAATATGCAAAAATATCTGAAATATTACCTTTCAGCAATATAAACTGAAATCTCCAATTTAATATTAGTGTATTGACAATACGAATAGAGACCAATAAAAACAAAATGACAAGAATGCATGCTGATATATCCCTGCAGTAGAATCAATCAATAGTACGAAAGGGTCTGAAATAGAATCTATAAAAAATATCAAAGAAACCTACAATGAAATCACTCAGAATTACGAACAGATACCAGGAATTAAATGTTTCAGCAAAAAAAGCAGTGAGCTGCAATGGCATATATATATATATATATATATATATATATATATATATATATATATATATATATATATATATATATATATATAAACACTACGAATGCAGCCATGCCATTAAATTAACTAACAATTTGAACAGAAACGTCTAATATTATCAGTCAAAAATAGGAACATAGACTTGTAATAGAATCTATCAAAAAAGGAATAAAGGCTAAAAATTTAATCTATCACCAACTCCAGTACAGAACCTTTAAAAATAAAAACGAAGGGGCTAATGCCAACTTTAGATTGCGATGCTCCTTCCTTCTCTGCGTATCCCATGGGTTGTAGAATTGGCGTCGCAACCTGCCAAACGAAGGACACCTCAATCGATATATCGTGATATCCCATAGCCCTATTTTTGGGGTACTGCCCGAGCATCTCCGTCCTAGCTCCGCCTACTTAGAAACATATTGACAACTTTAAAACTACTGAAGTCCCCTTCGCCAAACCTGATCTCCCCTCGATCGGAATGAACCATGCCAATAGACAAATGTCCCGGCCTATGAACGTAGACCTACAAACCTTTGGGCGGGAACCACGGAGCGGGCGGAGTCGTCGGAGCGGGAAGAAGTGGGTGGCCCTTTCAATCATCCAAATCGCGGCGTTACCATGGCGACGGGACGATCCGTTTTCGAGATGAGCGCAAATTGGCGGGCAGGGGAGGAGAGAGCAGGGAGCGGAAGCGAAGATGGAAGGGATGATGCGATGAAATTCGACGAAGGCAAAGATCGCGCGAAGGCCCTGAGTGGCGGGAACGAATGTAGTTACCACCCCCGTCGCTAGATATTGCGCGTCGCCGGGGTGGCGGGCTATGTGTACGCGGGGGCCACGGTGGGAAAGAGGATGGGTGTTTCGGGGGGGTGGATGCTGAACAGGAAAAGGAGGGAGTTGTGGATAGAGGACCGTGGTGCATGCAAACTGAATTCGCACTGGGATTGATGGCTGGCGCACGGACGAATCCAGTCACGCAGTCAATTGAAATTCCGCCGAGGTCCGACCGGGTTTCTTTCCCATAAAATTCCCTCCTCCCATCCCCACAACCTCTCCCTCCCACCATTGGTTTGATAGAAAACTCTAGATTTTCCACTACCCTCGCTTTAAATTTACTCAGAGCGCCCTCTGGCATCCTGTGTTCAGAGTACTTGACTTGTACTTTACAATAGAAAGTCGCAGTACTCGGAATCTTTTTTTCGTAACCCCTGTAAGGTCAATCTGAAATTTTGAGATTTGTGTATGCGTGGGGGGGGAAGGGAAAATTTATTTGGGCGGAAATGAAAACAAATTATGAAGTCCAAGTCATAGTGGAAAGTAAAGAGAGACTGTTGTTGGGAGATATTTGAAGAAGGTAGAAATAGTGGATGCAGGAGTTACTGAAAGTCAATGGAATTCTGAGAAGGGTAATAGAGAGAAGGACGCTGAGGGAAAGAGGCAAAGGGAAGGAAAAGTAAAATCGTTTTGATGAATTTAAGGGAGGTAGAAAGTATAAAGACCGACAGAACGGGTTATGGTAACATGAAGTGTAGGGTTAAAGGTTATATTGTGTTCTGTTAATCAGGGCATAAGATGTACAGCTGAGTTCATCTCCTGGTTTCGCCGAAACCCAGCCTCACCCGATCGACTAGTATTTATTAAAAATTTAAAAAAAGGCCTTTCTACTGTGAGTCTTTATTTTCTAGTCTAAGTCCTAAGTCTCAATTCATAAAGCTGATGCCTCGAGACTCCAGATCATCAGAATATTAGTATTCTGCAACAGTACTAAGGAAATTGAGTCCTAGAAGTATTGTGATTGCATACTACCAGATCCAGTTAGTTCAAGTTGGGAAACTTCGCGCCGATTCAACTTTAGGTTTGTGTTTCGATCTCTGTAGTCGTGTAGGGACACGCAATGTTTTATTTACTCCAAAAATCCGCTACGCGCGACATGAAGCACGAATCTCTAGCATGGCGGTAGATTGACAGTGTCTGGCTGAGATGGAGTAGGTATCTAGGGCCGTATTCCTAGACGTTCCCAGAGGAATGAATAATGAATAGCCCTCACCATCTGAGTTTTAAGTCACTTGTCAGGTCGATCGATCCTCCGTGTTATTCCCAGACGATACTATTCCTCCGAAACTGTATCCATCCCTTTGATGACTCTCCAAAAAGGAGTTGAGGGTACCCTACACGGAGGAGTCATGCGTGATCACACCTAAGATGTAGAAATACATCGTTCGATTGAGTTTTTTCGCACACTTGCGTCTATAATTCTCTCTACTAATTTACAGTTCTAAGGATTTATATTTTTATAAATAACCTCATCGGCTACTTTTATTAATTGGATTAAACATGAATGTTATAATACGACCTATAGATCGCTCGAAATGTTCCGCATTGTCAAAGATAATGTTGAAATCGGTAGCTCCTGCTAACCTGCAAAGATGTCGGTGGGTATGTATTTTAACGTAGCGGTTCAAAATATTGACTTGGTTTGGAATCATTAATAGGTGTGTCACGAAAAGAGCATTTCCATATGCAATCAAGTTATACAACTTATAATGGGATTTTAAAGTTGCAAAAATATACGAAAAACCTAGAAAACAGACAGTAAGTAAGTAAAAAACATAAACAGTGATGAGCTGTGGACGTTAATATATCATTTATGCAATTTATATGTCGAAAGTTACGATAAATTATTTTAATATTGATCGGAATGTTAGCTTTTGTTTACAAAAGGAAATACGAGCTAAAATGTACTTTACGCCGTCAGAAACTATCAATAGTATTGGTATTTTTTGTTTTTTTTTGGAATTTTAGCAATGAGTAAAACCCTAGAGGATAAAATGCCAAGACCATGAAGACCAGAAGATCTGAGTCAAGCTCCAACATAGATATCGAAGAACGAGAAACTAACTTCACATTATATCCGTTTCATGGAGTCGAATTTTCACAGCATATAACTAAAGTGAGTTTGATTAACAATAGGTATTATTTAAGACTTTAAAATCAACGAAAATTGTGCACAAATTAGAATTCACGGGACAAAAGAGGTTCAATTTGTTTACATTCTGAAACGAAACAAAACTGATACCACACATTATACATGCACAATGCGAAGTACGCAAATTGTTGTGCATAACTCCTAGGATAGCCGCGAGTATACAGCCTGGTATTTTCAATAATTGATTATTTAACATCAAATGGAATATAATAGATCAAACTCGTAATCGAAAATATTTATTTACCCAAACATATTTTACGCATCCTTCTCCTGTTAACCGTCAATATATCAGTTTTTTCCAAGAATATTTAGGTACGAGCAATTTAATAATGTTGTGAGCTACTGTAATAAATATCCCTTCGAAAAACTACTCAAAATTTTCTCGACAGCTCGGAAAAAGATGTAAATATTTAGAATGAGACATTATCGGAATAAACTAGATGACATTTTTGCGCTATGTTGTAGCGCTTTGTTCGAAACTTAATGAAGCATAGGATTAATCGTCACGGATATATTTGAAAATGTTTTACAACACGTAAAGAATTCTTCACTGTCGAGGCGTAGGAAGAGGAACGCTTAAAAAACGATATTATTTGGAGGAAGAATTTCCCTTCCCCCTCGAATAAACAAAGGTTTAATTAAAGGGATGAGGGAAGAGTGTCACCTTGGAATACGGCTCCCGGTCTCCAAAGGTAAAAAATAACAGCCTTCTGTGGAGACTAAAGATTATTACTAAAAGACTCATTTGACACCCACTGAATCTTTAATGCTGCCGTTCTAGGCTATGTCATTAACTTTAGCCTTTTATCTACGTCAACCTTAAGTAATCAATAAAACTATCTTCAGTTAGGATAACATTTAATTGTAAACATCAAAAATCCATTCAAAGGCCAAGAAAAGGGAATTTTGATATTTAAGCTGATGACGAAAAGAAAATGGTGATCGATGAAAACATTCTGAAAATTGTACTCAGTTTCAATATCTCTCTAAACGTTAAATGGAATTTGCAAAGTCAAGGCTTCTAAAGCTAACCTTACCAAAAGGAAAGGCTAATTAATTAATCCTCAGATTCGAAGATTGGTTGGGGTCCCCAATGTAGTGAAAGGCAATTAAAGACTTCTATATGAAGAATAGGGCTCACTAGCTCGGAAACTTGGTCCAGGAGAAGGAACGTAAACGGAGGATCAAGATGGTGCCGTGAATAACGTACTGGGTTCCTAATTAGAGGGCCCGGGTTCTAATCCCGGCGGTGAGAGATATTTTTCAGTGGCTTCCCGATCCCTACTTGAGGTGTTTTGTGGAGGGCACTTCGAGTTAGTACGGCGTGTGTCGGATGAGACGTTGAGCTGCGGACCTCTTGGTGTCTTTCGTTAAGAGTAGGCTGATGCCGACGCCGGGTTTCTCTCCACCCTTCCTTCCCATCCATCCCTAATGGTGCAAATGACCTCAGCTGTCGGTCGCCTCCCCTAAAAACTACTATGAACGCAAACTATTGGCTTTTGATTGAGGGAATTGTGATGAAAGGAAAACATAGGTTGAGAGAGGGGAAGATAAACATTAAAATCAAATATGATGGGATAAGAAAGAAAAATGCTCGGTAAAGTTGGAGGAAACCGCAATTATTCTAATGAAAGTGGCATAGTGAGATAATAGGATAATGAAGGCCGTCCTAGAGGATAGAAATTCAAGCAAACAGGGGTGGTGATGAAAGATAGGCGTTTTGACTTGCATGAAAGCTAATAGGAAGTATGACTAATTTTTTATTGATATTCTACCACGCAAGACAGGCTTTTGATGGGTACAGACGAAAAAACGGGACAAATTTCATTGCTTCTCCTAAAACCACAATCTGATATTCGAAACAACATTATACTATTCTTCAATTCTGCATATATTATATCTATCTTCATTCTATACAACATTTTTATCCTTTTTTTTACTCCTTCGTAGCTTGGCAAACGTTCTTCCCTTTTTTGCGGTCGTTAATATCCCATTGCTAATCAAAAACCCTCTGGATTCACCTTTTCTACCTAGTTTGTATTTCTCCCAACAATCCTTCTTTTCCCCGGCCATGCCTAATACATCTTTGTTTGATTATCTTCCTTAAATTTTACTTTTTCCATCCTTTTTCTCCTATGTACGTTTACCATATTGTTTCAGCGATCATGTTTCTGCGCCCTACCAAACGATGCTCCATGTTTATGAAAATCTTAAATTCTTTTCTTGATATCATTGCTATACGTTCCTATTATTATTATTATTAACGTTCATATTATTAATTCCCTTTTCTATGGAAGTTTCTTTGCCTAACGCAAATCTTCTTTCTATGTACTTCCTGCTTTGGGCATCTTGGCCCAAAACTGTGCCGAGATAGGTAAACTGCTCCACCTAGTTTAGTTTTTACCCTCCATTTTTTAAGTTTAACTTAATCTTTCTCTTTTTCAAACGCTTAAAAACCTTCGTTTTGTTAAAATTGATTCTCATACCACACTATATATGACGCTATTTTTTTAATGACCTCAACAATGCTTGCGATCCCTTGGCAGACTGGCTAACTAAAGCTTGATCATTCGCAAACCTAACGGTTTTTTTTTTAATTCTCCATCCATTTATTTCAATCTCCTATTCTCCTGCTTACTCCTATCTCATGGCAATAAGTTAAGGAAATTAGACCGAGTGAAGTTGAAGCCATTAGTTTTAGTAGCTAGACCTCTTCCAAAACCTACCATTTGTTGGGAAGGCTGAGAAACGATTATTTTTTAGAATAGCCAAAAGCACCGAAGGATTACGTAATTTGAGCGAGGTCATTTTATTGAAGAGCCGAAGAGGATTAAATTTGGAATTAGTTATCAATTCCACCATTTTTCAATATTTGAGATGGCACTAGAATAAATCAATTGATCTCATAAGCGCCTCCCTTAAGATTGCTCCGAGAGCGAAAGGTCATCGACCACTTTTAAGCCATGATTCAAATTCATTTCCCGCTCGAACCGGTCCATTACAATGCATGGTTATCATTGAAGTTGACTGCACCTATTGATTTTAGTTTACTAATTTAAACATTTCACCGCTGAAATTGCGCACAAGAATTGATTTCTAAACTACATAATACAGCCATCCTACATTTCCCGTCTATTCAATAAAATTAGAACTTGAGTATTTAAATTTCACTTTTTTGGCATTTTAATTTTTATATATAATATCAACCTGCCTTTTCTCAAACGTATTCTTCTATGGATGTAATGTCTATTCACTTCATTATGCCTGGAATGGCGTGATAAAGGGATCACTTGGTCACCATAAGGACTTGGGTTTGAAATAGCGTATTGCTAATTAATTTTAGTCAGCATAACCACTTTCTATAATGTAATTTAAAACATAATTAGCATTGAAAAATACTTCTGCTAAAACATACACTGTTAGCAAGTTTTAATGTTACACTTATAGGTTTTCATTTTCAAGTTATTACTGCCGCTCTTATTGCCAACTTAAAACAATTACTGCCTGCGTAGTCGCTCCAAATATATTTTCTAGGACACTCCAATGAAGATTAAATGCTAATGACTACATTTAAATGAAGGTGTCACCAAATGACAGAGGAAAACATAACATTTAATGGATACTATTTATAATACGTGCTTTAACTTGGAGAGAGGGGCAGATGGGTAATGATATAAGCCGTGAAACTCCAGTTTCCCATGTTATAATTAATGTTTTAGCCAAGCCGACTCTTTTCTATTATTTTATATCTTCGCCTGCTCGCGGAAGGACCAAAATGACGACCAAATTTCGAAAACGAGATAAATCATATGCATCTTTCAGGAATCCCTCCTAATAAAGCAGCCTAAAAAATAATCATAATTTTTATTAGTCAGCAGGTGAGAACCTTAATAATAATAATCAAATCTTGTAAGGAAAAACGATCAAGTTGGAAGACAATTTAACGGCTAACCATTGCTTACATGAAAGCAAGCAATGAATACGATGGCCTGAATAGGCTCTATATATATATATATATATATATATATATATATATATATATATATATATATATATATATATATATTTGGTCCCTAAAAATCCATTCCATTTGATCATGGACCATTTCCATCCCGACCCCTCTATTTGCGCCTCACGGGCTTCGATTTCTTTGACGATATCTTCAAACGTCCCCTCCCCCTCCTTCAATCTTCCAATTGGAATACGGAGAGGAGGAGAAAATGAGAGGGAAGAGAAATGACGCGGTCGGATGGGAGGGGAGGGGGAGGGAGGGGCATTAGACAAAGAGAAGACGGCGAGGGAGGGAAAAGGGCTTATATATGAATCGCGACCCTCGCCATTATTCCAAGATGTTCGCCCCTCCTTAAGGTGAGTGAGGAGTGATGAGACCGTTTCCTTGGATGAAGAGAATGGCGGAGTGTGGATGAGGGATGAGGAATATATTTTTGGCGGACACTGAGAATGACTTTTATTCCCAAGAGGATTGGGGTTTCCCAGCACTGGCTCACCCGATGATTTGCAATGTTTTGATCTCACGAAAGATTTGTTTACCCAAAACCATCATGCAGAGCGATTAAAAATTGTAGAAATTCAACGTACTTGTTAACGAGCGGGTTTTAAGAAACAACATAATGCTACTCATTCATTATGAAACAGTATTTTAGTAAACTTGTATTTATATAAAAATATCATCTTTCAATGCCTTTTTGTGAGTCATTGATGAGCTTGCCCTTTTACCCAACGTCAGTAATTTCCATTTAGTGGCGGATAAGACTGTTCATTTCATTGCACGCGGTGAAACCCTTCTTTACGAACAATTCCATTGAGCCAATGACCCTTCCACGATCAATAATTATTCAGCGTGCGCTTCTCTGCGGGAAATTGCGATGAATGTGAACAATAGTGGGGGCAGAGAGGATAATTTTGAAAACTAAAATGTAGCGTTACCAACCAATTTTTTTGCTGAATAATAACATGCTGAGAGAATAATCAACGCAAAAAAGTGCACGGAGAGGATTACTTGTCCATTATACATCCAAGAAGGAATAAACGCTCAAGTGTTGGCAGGATAATGTCCTCACTGGCCAACCTATAGGTCGCGGGTTCGATTCCCGCCTAGGTGAGTTTTCCTCTACCTAGGGCTTGAGCTTTTGTGATTGACTTCAAAATAATGTACAGGGGTTAGGGTGAAGAAGGAACTTAGAGAAGTCATGAAATAAATAAATAGATGCGCAATACAGCTTTTAACAGTCTACGAAAGTAATATATTACCAGAAAATAAAACTAATTTTTAATATAAATAAATAGTATTTCTAGGACAAAATGCATGAAATAAATTCTGAAATTCGAGGAAGGATAACTGGTAATATCAAAATCAAATAATAACTTGCTACAGGCAGCTCCATATCAGGTACACTAAATGCAATAGAAAATGATGGTTTTCCTTTGATGACACTCAAATGAAATTATCCACGTTAGATGATCAGGTAGCAGGTTTAATTCCTAAATATTAATATAAATACCTTTATCTCAATTTTATGGTTGCTATCATATGTCTTAAACACACCGACAAATTAGTAAACTAACAGAATGGTGAAATACTGCAAACTTATAACGATGATGCCTTCCTTGCTTTTCATGCCGCTGGATATATTCTAGATTTAATTCGTGCTAGTGTCCCTAAGATTCTGTTCTCATTACGCATTTCAACTTTTGCCGTGTAATTTTAGGCAAAAATTGAAGTAGTGTTTTTTTGCATATTTTTAGGTTTTTATTCGCGTGCCACCTTTTACATATAATCGGTTCACAAAATATATGTACAATGTTTTAGAAAACGTGTTTTACAGTGCGTTATTCTGACATTGCAATGGAATCATATGCCACAGAATAATTGCTGTGTAAAAGCGTAACTTCGGATGTCCACGTGAAATTTATTTAGAACGGCACGAGCTAGGTTTCTTAGAAGATAAACAGAATCATATACAGATCACAAGGGTGCTTGAGGATCTAGATGTTCTACGAAACTTATGCCGTGTTGTGCTAAATACATTTTAAGTGGGGAAACCAATACGTGCTTTTTCATTTTACATGAAAAAGCTATTATGTACACATTCTAGTGATTACACTCGCCTTTCTTCGACCAAAGTTTTCCTGCTGCTGTAAATGGATTTAATTCGTATTTGTCTTTTTTTCGGGTGGGCACGCCATTTTGCAGTTACTTTGGACTAATGGGATTAGATTTTTCTAAGCATAAAACACTAAAATGAACACTAAATTTGACTAAAAAGAACTGATGAACATTTAAAGTTAAATCTTAAAGAAACTATCCGATACCGTCATTTTTAGGGTAATCCTTTTAAGGAATAATTCGAGGCAATCGAAATTTGCAGTATCTGTCCACAACGTAGAAAGCATATACTCATCTTTTGGCATAAATTATAATGTAGGTTTGCAAATGATAAAAAAGAAGGAGAACGAAATTGAAAGTTACTTCGTGGCTTCTCACTCATTGGAGTAAGTATTTGGAATCTTAATTCTGACTTAAACATGCTCTCCCATCTGTTTGCACAAAAGATTTTTTCGATTTCAAAAATTTCAAGAAACATATCCAAATCAGACCTCCTCTGTTACTTGGTGTATTTTTACCCTAATTATTCAAAAAATTAGAGGCTCTAAATCTGAACAGTCTTTGCGTGGTATGTCCCTAAACAAACTAATTAACTATTTTATATATATATATATATATATATATATATATATATATATATATATATATATATATGTGTATATATATATATTTATTTGTGTGCATGTGTATGAGTCTATTTATGCACACACACACACACACATATATATATGCACACAAATAATAGGGCCCTTTCCAAGGAAGTATTGCATTTTTAGTTCAATTCTTCGATGCCAACGTAATGAGGGACATTTCGAAACTATCCCTTGAATACATCACTACCCGTAGGGTTCAACGCTCATCTGGCGGCGAAAAATATATCCCACCTCCCGCTTCCTTACCCCCTCCCCCAACGACCTAATCGCCGACTTTTAATGGCGATCCGGAAGAGACTTTTTCTCATTGTTACCCTCTCCACTTCGCCGCCGTTCCATTTCCGCTCCACCCATAATGCCCCGCGCCATATCTCTCCTCCACACCTTTCCCCACCCTAAAACCCTCCTCACCCTTTATATTCCTCTCATCCACCCGCCGCCACCCCTATAACCCCGTCCCCTCTTCCTTTTATTGCCCTTCCCCACTCATTTCACCTCATCAGGTTTATTCCCTGCCGTCTTATCTTTCCTCGGCCGTCGTCGGGGGCATTCTCTGCTCCCTGCCTCTGTCATCTCCCTCCCAAACCTTTGTGTTAAGTCTTTTGTAGAACATAAAGGTGGGTATCATTTAATCCATGGATATATATCGCCTTCGCCCGGTTGCCTTGGGAGCGCTCGAGCCGGAGCCGACGTGTCTTCACGCTTGGAACATTTTGTTTAAACATTTATTCATATTTTAATTCTATAATAAGCTTAGATTCAGTCAAAAAATATATTTTGACCAAGAATCAATTGTCCAATGAATTGTTACTGTCGAAGCTCAGGGAAGGTGAAAATATGACTCTCCTTAAAACTTTTATTTGTTCTACCATTTTAATAGCAATGGAAAGATCGAGTGCATAACAATAAATGCATGAAGCAATTTTTCGGTTGCTAAATTAGTTCCATAGGATTCGAGAAAAGGTACGCTATTCAAAGAAGCTAAATGCAAATAATTTGCAAGGAATTAGTTTGGCGAAAATAATCTAATCCGAATTTTTCTCATATCGGAAAGGACTTTGAGCGATTCAATGAAGTATTCATTCCAACTAGGTATGCGCAGATAACCAACATCATTAATTTAAGATTACATGGAGTGAGATTTTCGAGAATTAATTCTTGGATAGATGTTGCCATTAAATTACTCAATTCGATACAAAATGTTTTCCTAGTAGATGATTGGAAAATACTATAAGCAACACTCAAC